>NC_044313.2:9609074-9962774 GCF_007474595.2 Lynx canadensis | reverse complement strand
ACAGCACACGGACCTGCCTCAATGCGAAGTCACCCCTGAAGGCTCATCTAAACTTCTGGACAAATGAATCGTCCAGCAGGCAGAAGAAAGCTCTGCCAGTCGCCCAAAGAAAACACATATTACAAATAGTAAGCTAAATTCTAGCACGCTGGTTCTCAACTTTGGCTGCATACTAGATTCATGGGGGACGTTTTAGGAAATTCTGACGTTCAGGATCTCTATGGACCATTGGAGTCCCTGGGAGTGGGGCCTACAGGCAACGGCACAGAAACACCCCATCATGTAGTCAGACATGTAGGAGATCTTAAAACCATACCGGCGCATGAATCTAAGGGTGCGTTAACAATTTCTTGCAATTGCCTTTAAAAACAGTGCTCTAAGACAGGGAAATAACCAAAACAAACAAAAAGCAAACCCATGACAAAAACCAAAAACCAAGGCTACAGCAGGGAATTTCTCCACTGCCACATTCATGTGGCCATTTTTCATTTCTGCTCCTATTAAAGCTTCAGAATGGAGAGAGTGACCCTCAGGTGTGCCTTAGCTACAGTGCAAATAAGAACGTACAAAATAACCTCAGTTGTCCTTTCACATCTTCTATAATAATGCTGTGACCCACCGTTTTTGTGTTAGAAATCAGCAGATTTCCATTTAATTTTATTCATAATTTGATAAAGTGACTCTGTGGAGACTAAAAAAAAAAAACCCAATATATTAACATAGATGAGAGAAGAGGAGACAGAGATGATTATTGATAGTTCCTTAAAAGTCAATTTAAGACCATCACAACATTAGGAGTAAGGGTCACAGTGGTGTCATCTATTGTAAGTGCCTTTTTATTGTCACAGCTTTATGATTTTGAAATCTGGTTTTCTTTTGGATTTTTAAACCTGAAACTAGGTGTTGTAATCTCTCTGAAAGTTAATCAAGTAAGTAGTATTAGCGATACAAATAAGCCTTTTTACAAAACTTGGATCAGATTTTATGTTTGATTTTTGCTAAATTTTCTCAATTACTCATTTGCTGCATATTAACTACCAGTAGCATGCATTAATGGTCTTCATAGCATAGCTGTAAATGCACAGCTGAAACAGGAATACTAGTTTACACGTTCCTAACCAGTTAAAAAAAAAAATACTTCTTAGGACTTTTTTTGAGAGAGAAGGAAGAGAACACGCATGAGTAGGGGAGAGGAGTAGAGGGAGAGAGAATCTTAAGCAGGCTCCACCCCCAGCACAGAGCCCCACGTGGGGCTTGATCTCACTACCATGAGATCATGACCTGAGTTGAAGTCAAGAGTCGGATGCTAAAGGTTAAAAAAAAAAAATTTAAAAAAAAAGGGGGGGGGGCGCGCCTGGGTGGCTCAGTTGGTTAAGTGTCCGACTTTGGCTCAGGTCATGATCTCACGGTTCATGAGTTTGAGCCCCGTGTCGGGCTCTGTGCTCACAGCTCGGAGCCTGGAGCCTGCTTCAGATTCTGTGACTCCCTCTCTCTCTGCCCCTCCCCTACTCATGCTCTGTCTCTCTCAAAAAATAAACATTAATTTTTTTTAAAGAGTTGGATGCTTAACCAGCTGAGCCACCCAGGCACCCTGGCATTTTATTATTATTTTTTTTCTAATTAAGACAAGAGAAGACAGGGGTTTTCACTTCCAACAAGATGAGGCACACCTACTTTTCTCCACTGCCCCACTGAGGATGACAGAGAACCCTGGACATTATACATAAAACATAAGAAGACACTGGAACAGGAGGGAAGGCGCAGCCTGCTAGGGACTCAGAGGCCTGAGGAATGATAAGGCGGTGAGCGTCCTGGGCTCTTTCTGCCTCATGTATTCCAGAGGGGATCCTGGAAAAGCTGGTGACCCTGAAAAGCCAATACACAGAGACAAAAAAAAATGTAGCAAGAAAAAAAGCTTTCTGAGAATAATCTCCAAAAACATACTGCCCCAACTCACCCAATATGAAATAATATAAATAGCCCTATAACTAACTAGTAAAGAGATTGGATTTGTAATTAATTTCCAAAAAAGTAATCTCTAGGCCCCAATGGGCTCCCTGGAGAATTCTACCAAACATTTAAATAAGAATTAACACACCAATTCTACACAATCTCTTTCAGAAAATAAAAGCAGGAACCTAAATTAGACAAAGCACAACTAAAGACAATCGCAAACCAGTACTCCTTATGAATATGGATGCAAAAATCCTTTATGAGATGTTAGCAAAAAAGAATTCAGCAGTTGCATTTATCCCAGGTATGCAAGGCTGATGCAGTATTTGAAAGCTAAACAATATAATCTACCATATTAACAGTTTAGAGAAAACAATCACAGTCACATCAAATGAGGCAGAAAATACACCTGACGGATTCAACAACCAACCATGCATGTTAAAAAGTCTCAGAAAAGTAGGATTGAAGGGGGATTTCCTCAACTCGATAAAGAATGAATGCTTTCCCCCTAAGGTCAGAAACAAGGCAAGGATGTCTGCTCTATTTTTATTCAAGGAAGTGCTGGAAGTTGCCACTGCAATAAGGTAAAAAAAGGAACAAACATGCACCCAGATGGGAAAAGAAGAAACAAAATTGTCCCTATTTGCATGTAACACAGCTGTCTATGCACAAAACCTCAAAGATGCTATAAAACAAATCCTCCTAGAAATCCAAGTGAGCCCAGCAAAGTCACGGGATAAACATCAACATACACCAATCAAATGAACTACAAATCACATACCTGCTATGGTTATTAATATCTGGGATATAAAGAACTCCTAACACTCAACAACAAAAAACCCCAAATAAGTTGATTCAAAAACAGGCAAAAGACACGAACAGACATTTCTCCAAAGAAGACATACAGGTGGCCAAAGAGCACATGGAAAGATGCTCAACATCAGTCACCATTAGAGAAATGCAAATAGAAACCACAATAAAATAACGCTGCCCACCCAGATGGCTATTGTCAAAAAAACAGAAACCAGCAAGCGTTGGAGAGGATGTGGAAAAACTGGGACACCTGCACGCGGCTGGTGGGAATGTGAAATGGTGTGGCCACGGGGAAAAACAGTATGGTGGTTCCTCAAAAAAATAAAATTAGAATTACCATATAATCCAGCAATTCCATTTCTGGACATATATCCAAAAAACAGAAAGCAGGGTTTCAAAGAGATATTTGGAGACCCGTGTTCAGAGCAGCATTATTTGCAACAGCCAAAAGGTGGAAACAACCCAAGTGTCCACAAATGGATGAATGGATAAATAAAATATGGTGTATACATACAATGGGATATCATTCAACCTTAAAGAGAAATGAAATGCTAACATCTGCTATGACATGAGTGAACCCTGAAGGCACTGTGCTAAGTGAAATATGCCAGTCACAGAAGGACAAATAATGTACGATATCACTCCTATGAAAAACTTAATAATCAAGTTCATAGAGACAGCAATTAGAATTATGGTTGCCCAGAGCTGGGGGAGAAAGGAACAGAAGTTACTGTTTAATGGGTACAGAGTTTCAATATGGGACGATGAATTCTGGAGAGGGATGGTAGTGATATTGTACAATGTGAATGTACTTAATGCCACTGAACTACACACTTAAAAATGGTTAAAATGGTGAATCTTATGTTGTGTATATTTTGCCACGATCGAAACAAATATTTTAAAAGGCCCACTGTATTTCAATAAACAATAAACATGTAGAAATTATTAAATATAATAAACCACGCCATTTATAATTACTTGGAAAAAGAAATACCTGTAAACCTACAAGAACATGTATGGGACTTGCATGCTGAAACCCACACAATGCTGCTGGAAGAAATCAAAGATCTAAATGAATGGACAGATGTTCCATTTTATGGACTGAAAAACTTGTGATAAAAATATTAATTCTCTCCCAGCTGATCTATAGATGTAACACAGTTCCTAACAAAATCCTTGCAAGTATTTTTATGGATATAGGCAAGATTATTCTCGAATGTATGCAGAAAGACTAGGAGAGCTGAAACAATTCTGAAAAAAGAATAAAGTTGAAAAAGAATCATTCGACTGAATTTTAAGACTTGTTACATAGCTACAGTAATCAAGACTGTAGGGGCGCCTGGGTGGCTCAGCTGGTTGAGCGTCTGACTTCGACTCAGGTCATGATCTCATGGTTGGTGGGTTCAAGCTCCATATTGGGCTTTGCACGGAGAGCATGGAGCCTGCTACGGATTCTCCGTCTCCCGCTCTCTGCCCCATGTGTGGGGCAGAACTCATGTGTGTTCTTGCTCTCTCACAAAAATAAACATTAAAAAAAAAAAAAAGACTGTGTAATATTTACACATTACACAGGTAGACATACGGATCTGTGGGACACAACAGAGTATCCAGAAACAGCCCCACACAAGTATGGCCAACTGATTTTTGACAAAGACGCAAAAGCAATTCAGTGGAGGAAGAGCCTTCCCAACAAACAGTTTTGGAGCAACTCGATATGCACAGCCAAAAAACTAAATCTTGATCTAAACTGCACATCTCAAAAAAAATTAACTCGGAATGAATCACAGACTTAAACGTTACCTGTAAAAGTATAAAACTAACAGGAGAAAAGTATTTGACACCTAGGGCTTACTGAAGAGTTCTTAGACATGAAACCAAAAGCATGATTCATAAAGGAGAAAAATGATAAGTTGGACGGTATTAAAATTAAAAACTTTTGCTCTATGAAAATCTGTTAAAAGGATAAAAAGACAAGCTACTAAAGACTGATATTTAAAGTATATAAAGAAGGGCACCTGGGTGGCTCAGTGGATTAAGCAACTGACTCTTGGTTTCTGCTCAGGTCATGATCTCATGGTTTGTGAGTTCGAGCCCACACAGTGGCCTCAGCTGCTGCCAGCGAAGAACCTGCTTGGGATTCTCTCTCTCTTCCTCCCTCTCTGCCCCTCCCCTGCTCATGCACGCACTCTTTCTCTCACTGTCTCTCTCAAAATAAGTAAATAAACCTTTAAAAAGTATATAAAGAGGGGCTGGCTGGCTCAGTCGGAAGAGTGTGCAACTCTCAATCTTAAGAGTCGTGGGTTCGAGCCCCATGTTCGGTGTAGAGATTACTTAAACTTTAAAAAAAATAAAGAACTCTTATAACCCAACAATATAAAAACAAACAATCCCTTTAGAAAAATGCACAAAAGACACGAGGATACATTTCACCGAAGGGAAAATACGGATGGCAAATAAGCACATGAAAAGATGTCCATCAGCCATTAGGGAAACGCAAATTAAGACCATAGTGAGATACTGCTATCCACCTGTTAGAACAGCTAAAACAAAAACATAGAAACAAAACCAGTGCTGGCAAGAACGTGAAGGAATGGTGTCTTTCATACACGGTGGTGGTAATATAAAACGGCACAACAACTCTGGAAACCAACTTGGCAGCTTCTTAAGAAACTAAACCTACTTTTACCATACAACTTGGCAATTACACTCTTGGTCATTCATCCCAGAGAAGCAAAAATTAAGTTCACACAAAAACCTGTATAACAAATGTTTATGCAGGGTTTTTCTGGTGATAGTCATAAACTGGAAAAGCACAGAAATCCTTCAACAGGTAAATAATTAAACAAGCTGGGGCACAACGATCATCCACACCATGGACCACTACGCAGCAGTAAGTAGGAATGGATTAATAGATTAAGAAAGAGAGAAAGACACACACACACATACTCTACCCACCACTCTCCCCCGCACATACAGAGGAGAAGAGAGGAAAATTACAAAGGAAATACAGTACAATATCTAAGACATTCCCACTGGGCCATGTCTTTGTACTTTAGCATGAAGATCCTTAATAACCTCTGAGATTAGTAGTCAAAGGTAGTATTTCAGGATTTTATTGATTTTCATAAGCTAAAACAAAACTATAGCATCTTAAGTGCAAATTTGAAATATTTTCAGGATTTATTATATATTGTGTTCTTTAAAACAATCTGCTTTTGAACCTTAAGATCAATTACTTCTCTGTGGCTTAAAGTTCAAACAATGCTATGAACCGTATATACTCTGATCAATAAAGCCAAAATTCAATAAGTCTGATCTGACTTAATAAAGCAATAATTCATTGTGCTTAATTTTTAATAATTTGTTATTCAAGATGAGTGGAGGATTTATAAGCTATTTCCTTAACTGAAAAAAAAATCATATCGGACCTTTCATTACCCACTGCAATTAAGAGCAATCTCAAAATGAGACTCTACACATTCACTGTTTTAAAGTATCTTGATAGAATGAACAAACGTCTCAAGCGTCTTAAACATAAAAAACTCCAGTCTTAAAGCAAACTAGGATATCTGTAAGGATGGCACCCACCTTGTTGAAGCTTGCAAAAATTCTGAAATAAAGAAACATTCAATACCCACAAATGAAACTAAGGCTATCAGGGGAAGAAAAAAAAATGCAACCAAAAGAAAACATCAAAGTGGGTCCCTCAAAAATCTTCACAAAAAGCTGAGTGAGATAAGTGATGGAAAGTCAGACACAGCCATCTCTCTCTGCTGTAAATAGTGATTTTCTGAATATCAAAATGAAGACAGTCTGTAGGGGTTAGGTTACGAAACATGCTTAATGCAAACACAGGTGCTGGCTCCCTGGGAAGAAAGCTTAGAAGCAGCTCCTCCCCCAGCCCCGGGTTCAGCAGCCAGGACCATCCAGCTATCCTATAATCCTAAGGCTTTTTCATACTCAAAAACGTACCTTAGATTTTATTTTTAATCCCAAACAATGGTGGGAATGCAAAGGCCAATGAACAGAGTTAATGGCTATCATCAAAGTTGCCAAGATCTTTTAGGCAAATTAGAGAAAATGTAGCTCTTACTTTGCTTAGAAAAATGCAGTTTCAAATCTCAGCAATTTTGTCCCTGTAAGGCATCTTATGTCCACTTAGTTTTTTCTTCTATTAAGACCATTTAAAAATGGTGCTACCCCTGGCAACCAGCTTTGTTCAGGTAAACCTGACAAAAATTAGAGTTGCATACACTTAAGGTGTACGGCATACTATTTTGATTTTTGTACACACTGTGAAATGATTACCACAATCAACCTAATTAACACATCCATCAAAAATGTTCAAAAAAATTGTTTTAATGTTTATTTTTGAGAGAGAGACAGAGAGAGCGTGCAAGCAGGAGACAGGCAGAGAGGGAGAGAAAGACACAGAATCCAAAGCAGACTCCGGGCTCTGAGATGTCACAAAGAGCCCGACGTGGGGCTTGAACCCACCAACTATGACATCATGACCTGAGCCGAAGTCGGACGCTTAACCGACTGAGCCGCCCAGATGCCCCTCGATAGTGCTTTTTAATGAAGAAAAAAACCTATTACAGGAACAATATTTTGATTGCTCTCTGTCATCTTATATGTGGATGGTCTTCCCATCCTAACAGTAAACTCCCTGAGGATGGGAAGCAAATCTTGTACTTCTTTGTAGCCTCAAGGCCCAGGCACCACGCACCCTCGATCCTGGAGATACAAAGTGCTGAGTAGGCATCCACTAAATGCCTGTGGTTCATGGTGCTGATCTCAGACTCCAGACGAGCAACACATCTTCGGAGCAACTATCCAGCTTTCATCAACTATCTTGTTAATTAGTACCTCATGTTTATTACTCAATGTCTGAGTTCCCAAATTAAATCATTCTTGGATTATTTTGTTTCTGAATATGTAATAAATATTGAAATTGATCGGGTCACAATTGCTTTGAATTGTGCTCTGTTTAATCTGTTTTTAGAACAAGAATGGTATCTGACATCTACATAAAACTCCTGTTAATTAGCCACAATAAAATGTAAAGAAATGATGCTAACTGTAAACAATCCATCAAACACAACCTAAGTCCGTCTGGAATGAAAAGGCTGTGTCTCACGCTTCACGTCCTAGACCAGTATATGTCTGCTTCTCCAGAGGGACTAAGAATTTTAGAAACAGAGACACTGCATGGAGAATACCCATGTTCCAGATCTTTTATGAACTGGCAGGGCTCAACTGATGATTTATATGAAGAGAGGAATTTGGGCCCAAACCCAGCAGTGAACCACAGCCAAAGTCAACTGCTTAAGCAGCATTTACGGACACTTGTGAGGCAGCCGTGAGCTAGGAATTACTTAGATGCCGTTCAAAGGCCCTGTTGGTTATTGGTCCCCAATCCAGGGAGGATAGTCGCTGACTGTGTTTTGGTTCTATCTTTGGATGCGAGATTGGAGACTGCAACCCACTTCCACAGGGGAAACGCCCTTCTCCGAGGTGATAAACAAACTCAACCAAAGAAGCTTTGCCACATTTCCTTCTGGTATATTATCCTCCTGCTTGGAGGAAGAAAGGTTTTTTCACCCTGCACAGCTACGCAGGTTTTGCTGTTTTTGCCTCTTTTTTTTTAATTTTTTTATGTTTATTCATTTTTGAAAGACAGAGAGAGACAGAGCACAAGCTGGGGTGGGGCAGAGAGAGAGGGGGACACAGAATCTGAAGCACACTCCAGGCTCTGAGCTGTCAGCACAGAGCCCAACGTAGGGCTTGAACTCACGAACCACAAGATCGTGATCTGAGCCGAAGTCGGATGCTCAACCAACTGAGCCACCCAGATGCCCCAGCTGTTTCAGCTTTAATTATTAGATCCTTCTATGCCTTCCTTGAGTTGCCAGTCCAGTGGATTGTTCCATGTTCTTCCAGAGTTTCTGCTGTGCTTTCATTAGTCTACATTTGCGTGTGATGAAATCCATTTGTTACTTGCTGACTCCAATCTCCCCAAATGACTTGATGCTCTTGGTTTTCCTTTTCATTACAGTGCACTGAAAAGATCTACTCTGAAGTAAAATGTTTTAACAATGAAAAGGTGTGTGATGGGAACTCTAATAAGATTAAAACTCCTTTCTTGGCATTAAATAAGCTAACGGGTAACCAACTCAGGCAAAATCTTACCAGTGATACATAGAACCTCTGGACAACAACAGGAGAGTTCTCTTTTGTTCCACCAGGCCACTCCTGGGACTCTCCGTGTCCTTCATCAGCTCTGACAGGTCTGACACAGAAACTGAGTTTTTGTCTTCATGCTGCTCGGGTACACGATTTATTCATGAATCCCTAAAACTTGAGACTTTCTAAAGTAAATTCCAGTTGTTTTAAGTTTAAAATAAATCTTTAAGAACGCTTCCTACATCTCAAATACTTCTTCCTAAGACTTGAGCCTGTTATAGAACTTTTGGGCAACAACGTAAGAGGACAGAATCTGAGGTCTTTTATAGAACAGTGTTGCTCAGTCCTTTGAATCCAAGCACATTTCTGTGATGTATTTTTTAAAAATCTCGACTATTCCTTTAAAGTATTTTGAAAAACAAAATAAAGTATTGTGACTAAAAACAAAGCAGTGTTACAAAGCACTGTACTTACAGTTCATACACACTCCTCTTTGGAAACCAATTTCTTTCAAAAATACGGCTGATCCTTGAACAATACAAGTTTGAGGTATGTGGATCTAGGTACATGCAGACTTTTTTTTTTTTTTTTTTGATAAATACAGTACAGGACTGTAAATGTATTTTCTCCTCCTTATGATTTTCTTAAAATTTTTTTCTAGCTGACTTTATTGTAAGAATACAGTATATAATACATATAACATACCAATTATGCATTCACTGACCATTTATGTCACTGGTAAGGCTTCTGGTCAACAGGAGGCTCTTAGTAAAGTTTTAGCAGAGTCAACACTTACATGCTGATTTTCAGCTGGACGGAGGTGGGTACTCCTAACTCCTGTGTTATTTTCAGAAGTGTCAACTTCTGTATTTTCAGAAGTGTGCAGTTACGAAAGAAATGGCTACAGTTTGTAGTTAAAGCCAGGTCTACGGTCCCAAAGCAAACACTGGACCACTGGCAAATTCAGAAAGTGCAAATAAACTAAATAGTCCCTTCTGATTTTCCTTGCTTTCTTGAATGCAGTTTGAGTGCTTTAAGAAAACATGTTCAAAAATCCTAATTTTAAAAATGAAAATATAACACAGATGATTAGCTGTACTGCAAGAGAGTCTTCGTTTTGTCAAAGAATTCGCAATAATGGATTTAACGACAGGGTATTTTTGGTTCTGTTTTGCTTTTTAGAGAGACAGAGAGAGAGCGTGTACACACGTGAGAGTATGAGTGGGGGACAGGCAGAGAGAAAATCCCAAGCAGACTCCACGCTGTCAGTGCAGAGCCCGATGTGGGGCTCGAACTCCTGAACCTCAAGATCACGACCTGAGCCAAAATCAAGAGTTGGACACTTAACTGACTGAGCCACCCAGGCGCCCCAGCAGGGTGTTTTTTAAAAGAGACATTAAAAGATAGAGCTCAATTTATAATCACTAGATCCCATTTGACTTTTCCGAAACCATTATTTTATAGAACAAAGATTATGCAAATTTAGTGAACCAGCTCAGATACACTTCTTTACATTTAGTCAGTAGATCACAGCACCTCACCCCTCCCTCCACACACCCTCTAGCTGCATTAACCCGAAAGACCTTGTTTTTTGGTTTCATTCAGTTTTGAGGAATCACCTGGCATTACTTTAAGATGTGTATCAAAGCTCCCACATGAACAATAACTCGCTTCAGACTGAGAAGGCCTGTGCAGAAGACAGGTGGAGAAAGAGCTGAGGACAAAGTTCAAAGGGCATAGCGTTCCCGAGCTCTCCCTGGCACCTGCATCACGGGCTTCCATAGCCACTGTCATACTTACAACTGACTCCTTGGAAGAGAGGCGTCTTTACGAAGGGAATGTAACTTAGATCTGAACGTGAAATTAGAACTCAGAGTTCCTGATGCCAAGGTTCAGACGACTGCAGTAAACTCTGCTGCTGTCTGCTCAAAGAAATGATCTATGCAACTTAACATTAAGTAAGCAAAAAAGAAATTAAAAGAGGAAAACACAAGTGGTATTGATTTAAATTTCCCCTAACATACTCAAATCGTGTTTACTTAGAGTAAAATATGTTTTAAAGGGCATCTGTGACTGCATCATAAAATCAACGGACATAGTATTTCAGTCCAGAGTTTGTCAAAAGAGGTCAGCCTCTAAGGTCGTATCTTTCTTCAAAGGCAGACACATCTGGAGAGTCCAGACACTTGGTACACAAAGACAGTTATGTAACAGACAAAAGTGAGGAGGGATTTTAAAAACTGGGCAAACAACTGTGTAGTCTGCTAAGATACATGATAAACAATAATATTATTGTGTGATACCACAGAATACAATTTTGTTTAGTTTTATATACAGTTTTCAGTTAACTATCTAGCTAGGACATAATCTTTAGAATGCCTGATCAGTAAAATTACAAGTTGAGGCCCCAGTAAAACATAAAAACACGAGAATCCTGACCGAGATGGACAGTAGACCACTTACGAGAACATAACGGTCTGTGCGACCATCCTGAATCCAAATCTGCCACAGCAGAGGAGAGGAGGGGGACCATTCTGTCACCTCGCCAATGTACTAGTGACTTTTCTTACCCAAAGCCCATGTATGTGTGCATACACAAGGATAAAACACAAAATGAAAACCATGAGCAAAACTGCTATCTTAGTTACTAATATCACTGGAATTAAGAAACAGAGAGGCCTATCAGCAACTGACCAAGAAAGTCTGGAGAGATAGAAGTGCTCTTAAATCGAAAGAAACCAATTCAAACTTGTACCATTTTTTTCTTGCCTGTAGTCCAGTTTTTGCCTATGGCCCAAAACTTCCTCAGGCTTTTGATGAGTGGGCCCATTATTTCAAACACGCAAACTACACCTGACAGGCTCAAAATATCCGATCGAGAGCCCCCACCCAAAGCTGTCTAGGGTAGTAACTGGTCATTCAAATATGGCCACTCAGGACGGTAACGTAGCTGTGTGGGGCACATTCCTCGGTCTGTCCTCAGCTCTCAGGGCCAGGGATCGCTGCATGTACATACCACATACACACAATATCCACCACTCGGCAAAGGACTCTCAACAACTACAACTGTGAGATGTTCAGAGAGTAATTTAAATAGGTCCTTCCAGGGACAGGAATACTCTTACTACACTCGCCCAACTCAACCTCTTTCTACTACTAATCAGTTGTTTGCCTCATGAATACTGATCGACAGGTAACAGCAATAGTCAGCGAGGTGAATGTGAGTCAGTGGAAGGATGAATTAAGATGATAAATGCTAAGTGATGAGCACAACAGGTGGACCAACCAATATTCATCGTGGCAATCGCTGCTACCACGACTACGTCTATCAGAACAGAAGGAGAGCAAAGTTGGAGTGAGAATCCAGGGCTTTCCCCCCCCATCCTCATCTCTCAATCCTAGAACCAACTCGAAAATACTGGAGTGCCTCCCATGAGTAAAGATGAGTAATGGTCAGCACAGCTTTGTTTCAGCTGTGTTTGCGAGAAACGCGGAAATGTGTGCTGTCACACTGGAAAATCCCTTTTTTTACAGTGGACCATATTCAAGAGTTTGGAAAACACTTTCTTAAAGACTTGGCCTCATCTGAAACTGCAACTTGAATCTTCTGCTCCTAATAGAACAGAGAAGGCGGGTGAAAGGGTTCACTGTAGTGAAGTCCAGCACAACTATGGGAAATGCTACAAGGTTTATGTGATGCCTATCACTTGATGCTTCAGAATCGTATACCTTACCTTTATGTAATGCATTCTAGTTTTTTAATAGTGTGATCCTCACAAAAAGTCCTAAACATTTGGAGGTCCCAAAACATACTCGAATCCTTTTCTTTGGGGTACTGAGTTTTAGTTCTTTACGTATTTTGGATGTTAACCCTTTATTAGATATGTCAATCTTCTCCCATTAAATAGGGTGCCTTTTAGTTTTGTTTCCTTTGCTATAAAGAAGCTTTTAATTTGTATGAAGTCCCAATACCTTATTTTTGCTTTTGTTTCCCCTGCCTCAGGAGACCTGTCTAGAAGGAAGTTGCTGCAGCCAATGTCAAAGAGCTTACTGCCTATGTTCTCTTCTAGGATTTTTATGGTTGCAGGTCTCACATTTAGGTCCTTAATCCATTTTGAATTTATTTTTGTGTATGTTGGTGGGAATGCAAACTGGTGTGGACATTTTGGAAAACAATATGGAGGTTCCTCCAAAAGTGAAAACTACCCTATGATCCAACAGTTGCACTACTAGGTATTTACCCAAAGAATATAAAAATACTAATTCAAAGGCATACACGCACCCTGATGTTTACAGGAGCATTATCTACAACAGCCAAATTATGGAAACGGCCCAAGTGTCCACCAACCGATGAATGGATCAAGAAGATGTGGTATATATGTATATATATACGTATACACATACATATATATATACACATACATATACACACACACACATATATATATACACACATACATACATACACATAATGGAATATTAGCCATAAAAGAGAATGAAATCTTGTCATGTGCAATGACATGGATGGAGCTAGAAAGTATTACATTAAGCAAAATAAGTCAGAGAAAGACAAATACTGTATGATTTCATTCGTAAGTGGAGTTTAAGAAACAAATGAGCAAAGGGGAAAAAAAGAGAGAGGCAAACCAAGAAACAGACTCTTAACATAGAGAACAAAGTGATGGTTACGAGAGGAGAGGTTGGTGGCAGGGGGTGGGGGGGTGGGTTAAACGGGTGATGGGGACTAAGGTCTGCACTTGTTATGATGAGCACTGGGTAAGGTACGGAAGTGCTGAATCACTGTATTGTACTCCTGAAACTAGTATTACGCTCTGTGTTAACTAACTGGACTTTAAATAAAAACTTTAAAATTTTTAAAAAAAAATCCTTCATTTCCTGTAGTCTGAATGCCCCACTTGACAGATAATGAAACTGAGGCTGAGAAACTCGTGACCCGCCTAAAGTCACAAAGCTAGCGTGTGGCAGAACTACTGTCTTCATACTTCTACTTTAAATACTGTCACTTGGCATTCATGCTCCAGTGACCTGCTATTATATGGGAGTAATGGTTAAGTATTAAATATAAATAAAGTTAATAGACTGGTTTTTGAAGTTGTGAATAAATAATCAGAAAATGCTACGAAAGATACTAAAAATTCAGCTGAATGTAACTACCATTCAACTCGCGATTTGGACGACCCTAAGAACACAACAATGTGGTATGTTGGTCAACGTGACAATCCCATCAGCTCAAGGACCTTTAGAGTTAGTTAGGAATCAATGACACATCTTAAGACCTAAACGCAATGCACATTCCAGTTAAGACATAACCTTTTGGGCTCAAGGAAGGCAAACTGTACTCAGTAGACCATGTAATCAGGTAAGAACACACTTGGTCGTGGACTACGTGTCCACCTCTTTGAGATACGAGGTCACTGAAGAGGCACTGTAAATAGGCTCTGGTTTTGTCTTTCAACCTGGAAAAAACCAAATTAAGAAGGAAAATGTCTGAGGGGCCCTTGGGTGACTTAGCCGGTTAAGCGTCCGACTTCGGCTCAGGTCATGCTCTCACGGTTCATGGGTTCAAGCCTCTGTGCTGACGGCTCAGAGCCTGGAGCCTGCTTTGGATTCTGTGTCTCCCTCTCTCTCTCTCTGCCCCTCCCTCGTTCATGCTGTCTCTCTCTCAAAAATAAACATTAATTTTTCTTTTAAGAAAGACTCATTTTTTAAAATAAAATAGTAAAGAAGATGGAGTGTTTCACATCTGCAGGAGGATAAGCACTATTTCATGAGACTCTGGCTTCAAATCTATATATATAGACATGACACTTGCACACACACATAAGCACCGTGTACTAGCTGGAGATATAAACTATGTATTTTTCAATGAGCTGTAGTTAAAACTGTAAAAAAAACAAAGATAGACAGGTGTTCTCAAGATCACTGTCTGTACAAAATGAGCTTTTCCTGGAAAACAGAACTCTATTTGTTCTCTATCCTATACTGACGTGCGGGAGGCCCTTGATCTTGTGTTTATGTTGCCGGGGGCTAGAAACATCAGAATTGTTTGATAAATAAGAAGGAGCTTCACTTAGGGACATCACCACTCTTACATCTAAATGGCACGAAGGAACGGAAATCTCCGGCCGGTCCACGTGGGCTGCCATCCTCGTTCCTTCAGTCTTCTTCAGTAACTCCACCTTAATGCGACTTAGGCTCCCCAAACCCCAGGCCAAAGCTTGTCATGCCTCCAAACTGTAAAATCAGACCCTCTTTCTTCTCTGGACACCATTTCCTATCCTTGCAGGGAGTTGTCAGCCCATCATCCTGGTTTTGGGACCTCCAGTCCTTTGACCCCTTCTATGACATGTAGCTCCATTTGTCCCTTCAGTTCCTTTCTAACTGAATTCGGATGCCATCGTCATATTCCCACCATTTCGCTGCCAACAGCCTTCAATTCTTGCCCTTCCACGGCAACGGCCTGACAAGCCCACACCCTGGAAACCAGACAACGGTCTGCCTTCCCCAGGCCGTCAGACAAGCATCTCCTCTACATGATCTCACCCTCACGGACTCTGACAAGGACTGGCCATCAGCTCTGTCTCCCATTCTTCTTACCCTGCCATCTCCCCCCTTCACCAGCACCCATTCCAAATGGAAAAGAAAAGGCACCAAATGAGAAAGCATCCAACTTGCTGCCACCACACCAATCTATTTCTCTTCAGTGCACTGAGCCCTTCCTCACCCTCTCCTACAACAAAGGGTCCTTACGATCTAAGGCTGGTCTTCCTGTGTCCTTGATTTTCCTTGTGCTTCGTCCCAGAGACCGTGATACACTGATTTCCACCTCTCCCTCATTGTTCATCCTTCTCTTTGCTAACTCCCATCCGCTTTTGACAATGTTCAAGTCTCTCCCATTTTTTAAAAGTCTTCTGCCATCAGATTTACCTCTCTGGAGCTACTATCTTCAAAATTCGTATTTGATCATGGTCACCTTCTTAACTTCCACTCAGTTTTTAAGCCTTGACAACACTATTTTATCCTCGTCCAAACGAACACAGGTCTTGCCAGGATCCTCCAAAGATGCTTCCCAAGCCCTGTTGGCAGAATCGGACACTGCCATTGCTCCCCATTTCTTGAACATGCTTCACGTGGCTTCCATGACCCCACACTCCTTTGGCCTCTTCATCATCTACTCAGTCATTCCATAGTGGGGTTCCATAGTGGGGCTCCTCAGGCTTCTCGTCTAGGACTGTTGTTCTTCACTCCGAACTAGGGCATATTCACTTGTAAGGCTTCCACACACGTCCTAGTGCTTCCTTCCCGGGCTGTTCATCAGTTTAAGGTCTGTATGTCCACCTGCCTCCCCAACATCTGTCCATGTCTCCAAACACCCCCGATTCAACATGTCCAAGCCGAACTCACCATTCCTCTCCTCCCCCCCCCCGCCAAATCTGCCCCTGTTCACGTGCTTCATGTCACAAATGAAGAGTAAGCATTAACTCAGTTCGTGTCAGAACCTAAACTCTCTCCCCTCACCCTCGCCATACACAATCAACCAGCCGGTTCCATGTACCCACCTCCCGAATATCCTTAGCATCCATTTGCTCCCATCCCATTCCCAACAGTTACCACCCACGTCCAGGCCACCATCATCCTTTGCTTGGAGTACTGTGTGCAAAACCCTCCTGATTAGTCTTCCTACCTCCGGTCTGAGTCCTGGTCACTCTCCACATGTGGAGTAGAAATGACAGAACTTCTGGATGCCATCGGTGCCTAAACCCCCTCCTGGCCTTCTGGTGCTCTCAGGAGAAACATCGAAGTCCTTACAATGACCAGTCCTTTGCTAGCCAGCTAGATCTCCCCCACCCAGCCTGCCCCCCAAACTCTAGGTGTGCTCTCTGCCCCCCGGGCCTTCTGAACATGCTGTTGTCTCTCCCTGAAGCTCTTGCATTCCCTTCCTCTAAAATTCTGAGACGTCATCCAAGAAGCATTCCCTGCCCTCCCACACCCTGTGCAGATCTGAGCTGAGGACCCTCCTCTGTGAACTAACTGCACCTATCTCCCCCAATAGGCTGCTTATCACACTTTACGAAAACTGCTCGATAGTTGTCTGCGTCCTCCGCAAGCCCTCTGAGGGCGGGAGGACTAATCTACCTCCCCGTCATAAAGCATAATACCCGGCTGAATAAATATTTGTTCAGTGAATGATTTTATGAATTCTTCACATTTATGATTCTAATTCTTGCCTGGCTCCTCCAACGACTTTTTAAGTCCACTACTTCCTCGTGCTCACGGTCCGGATGCGACCTGCGCCAGTGCGGCTGACACGGTCAGCTAACGCTAGGGACGTGCCACCTCGACCTGTACTTTTTCTGGATTAGACACTCCTTGGGCACTGCCCTGTATCCCCGAGCCTCATCTCTGACTCGCGGCACCCCTACTGTGCACGGTTCTGTGAAGGGTCCATCGGCCTGCCCTGCTTCCTTTCAGATGCAGTGGCCTGCTCTCCATCTGCACAGGTACAAAGGACACTGCAGAGACACTAACCCCCCGTGAGATAATCAACAGCCAGTGGAGAACGAAAGCCAGGTGAGCACATACGTCTTCCTTTGGTCCCTCAGGCAGTCGATTCTGAAATAGGTTTCTCAAGGGACTGACGTCCAGTCATTAAAGTGCCGGACCGCACTGCGCGCACACACACTTCCGTTATCTTCTCCTCCTCCCTTCGCTAGTTCACCCGCACCAGCCCCCACTCCTGCTCCCATCAACGCAAGCCTGCATTTCAGGATCTGCTTCTGCAAGGAAACCCGGCTGAGAGTCGCTTCGGCATCAGAATTTTTACTCTTGCTTTTTTATTTTGGTAGCAGTTGGTGGAGCAGGTGGCTTTACTTCTTTCCCGATTGTCAACAGGTCCTTCCTAATTTCAGACAAATTTCATCTTGTTATCAGTGAACACGCTACAGAAGCATGAACAAGTCAAGTCTCCCATAAATGATACCTATTTCAAATGAATGGCAGCTAGGAAAACACATTTCTTACAAGAAAAGGAATTCTACCCCAGTTTCCATATTTATATTAAAAACATTTTGCTGGCATCACATAAAAGAACACTCCTAAAATAAACAGACCTTCTCATACCTTCATGTTATAGCTTGCTTATTTTCCTGCAGAGAGACTGAATATTAACGGACACAAAACAGAATCTGAACAGTTTCAAAATACCTTGCAGACAAACGCAGTGACTTCATTCTTATATTGGAGCTGGGTGTGAATGATCTAAGAAACCTCTGGACTGTGGCTTGTCTTTGTCTTAGCTCCTCCAGTAGCCAGCAGACACTGCACTGAACAGCAAATGATGCAGGCTCCAAAATAGAGCATCAAACCCCCTTCCAGAATTTTTTCCCACTAAGCTAATGATTCACGTTCTGTTACTATGGAGCCACAAGTTAAACCAAGAATACTCACTGATAATTCACAAGTGTTCGATTAATGGCACGACTTAGGGTTGATGACAAGCTCGATGGCATCGAAGGATAGGATCTTTTGCCCCTTCTTTACTATTCCATCTTTAATCGTTATTCCATCAGGTGTCCGAGATCGCTGAGTTTATGGGCTAAGCAAAGTTTAATTTAAATTCTCTATTTTTATCCTTGCCTTCCAACATCAAAGTTTTTAAATTTTTAAAATTTGTTTAAGACCAGAATGCATTGAAATCATTAATGCTTACAGAATGTCACTGCTTTTTGAGTAGTAAAACATTTTTACTTGCATTACAATAAAGTATCCCTGCGAAGTAGTTACAGGTCTTCTCAAAATTGTCTGAAGTCTATGGGAAGAGGGTATTAAAAGAACTCTGTTGTTGTCATATATCCATGACAGTAATCTTGTTTTTAATCAAAAAGCAGGTGGAACTGATGCCTTCTAACTCTGACACATAGGTGTGCACCCCACTTATAATATATTTAATGCCTACAAGCGAGATGCCACAAAGCTCCCTAACAAATAAAAACAAGTCTCTTAGGTACTCCATGGCTTTGCCCAGTACTGCGGTACACAGACTGAACCACATTTCCTCTACGTCATTAAGATTCACATTTTCACACATTCTGGTATTTCTGAAACCCAGATGCATCTTACAACTGACAGAGTCATAGTCTAACTGGCAACATTTTTTCTTTCTTAGCGGTACGTAAGATAGAGGACTTAAAACTGACGGTGTCTTCCATTCAACGGCGTATCATCGTTCAGCCAGCACTTAAGCAGCTGTGGGCTTTATTTTTATTCTCTAAGTGACATTTTGGACAACCTCTTCGTTACATTCAAAAACGTCAGTTTTTTTTATTCAAACAAACAAAGCACTACTCTAAGACTCCACACATTAAAGCCAGGCAGAACTAGCATTTTTTTAGACACGGTCTGAAGTGTATTGGTAGTTTCCAGCCTACTGGAATGATTTCAAAATGGATTAATTAATGATTTCAAAATCATAGGTTTAATTCAATTTTAAAAACTGGGTGACTGTAAAAGGAATTATTTTTAAAAATTGATCTGTTCCATAAGAAAAGACAACAGGATCAGGGAAATCTTTCTTTAACAGCTAAATGGAAACCTCAAGTCTGCTTTTCAAAGTTTTTCAAGAGCTATTTCAGTCTGCCTCTGGCCAGGGCTCCAGCCAGCTTTGGTCACTGGCTTACTGCTCGCGCGTGCTTTACTGAGCAAAGACAGCCTGGTAAAAATTTGCAAAGCAGTAGTTTTAAAATTTCTCTTGTGCGAGACTGGCTGTAAAACACTGAAAAAATGCACACAGTCTTTGCAACTGTTGGAAGTTTACCTTAAAAGTCCGTTTCAGGTTTTCTGGTAGAAAGCGCACACACTAAAATGTTACAATCCGTCAGTGTGACGCACAAATATCGTAGGAAAGGCCTCTCTCCTTGCTCCTCTCTGTCCTCATTAGAAGATCATGTCACAAGGGGGGAAACCTCGTTTCTCGCTTTTAAGCCAGCAGTCGTATTAGTGCTACACTAACATCTGGATTAGAAAGGGTACCTCTGAGAAACGGGTAAGCGGGAAAAGAGAGGAACGCTATAATGAAGAAGTATTTTTCAGCAGACAGAGAGTAAACTGAAAACTTACAAGGCTTTAACTTTCTATGTTTCTATGTTTGATGTTTTCCACGTCAAAAATACGTTCTCCAGGTTCACCAAATCCAAAAAAGCCAAATTTCCGAAAACATTTTGTCTCGACGCCGGGCTTCAACCGCTTCTGTCTCCACCCAGCTACGTCCCGGCACCACCATCTTTACCGGCAACAAAGAACTTATGTTTACTAAGCATCCAGCAATCAAACATCATTCACTCTGCGACTTCAAGCGGGAAGTCATCCTCAAATCCAGCTTCACTGCACACCTACGGTAATTAAGAAAGACACTGTCCACTTAATTGTAACTTCTCACCGCAGCACGTTTTTAGAACCCTCGGAAGTTTTGGTTTATCTTTTTGTCATTCTGCATGACTTCCTAGTGACCAAGGCGACACTGTGGCTGCGGGTACACCCTTTGGAGGGACCATGAACACAGTATTCGGGAAGTAAGACCGGGCTTGGAGAAACCAGGCAAGCGAATACAGTCAGAATTCTTTCTGAACCTGATCATCCCACACGCGGTCACAGTGGGACTTGCTTTCTCGATGGGCATTTACGACAGAAACGACGACACTATAGAAAAAGTGCCAGGGAACCATGCCAGCAAGAAAGAAGAAGGCAGTAAAGAGAAGAGACAAATGAAAGCATCAAGTAACACAGATTGGAGTCTTGGAAGTTCAGGGTTGAGCTCCTTACACTTAGATTTTCATTAACTGGCTGCAAAAGGTAACATGTCTTAGAAATCCTCTAACTTGGGGAAATGCAGCAAGCACTAAGACAAAATTAGGTGCTGTCCTTTTTACAGCAAACTTAAATTCAATATTCTGATAGCATGACTTAGACAAATTGGGAAATTTCTTGCAATCATTTTCAAGTATGTATAGAAAAGAGGAGTGAAATCTAGACTAATCTGTGGTAAAATGTCTATACTGCTGTAATTATCAGTAGAGACAGAAATAAAGATCATTCTACTTAGCTTCTTTGAAATAAATGCTAAAAGTAAGTACTTATAAAAATGAAAGAGCAATATCTGAATTAAGATTATTTTAAATCTCTGGTTAAAAAACAAGCATCCGCCGATATTTTCGCGGTAAATAACATCTGAGGAGGTCAATCACGGAACATTCCCTCACGTGCTGAGGATCAACGGGGGTAACGCAGGAGGAACCAGAGATGGTACTTGGGAACCAGCATATGCTCAGTGAGGTTATCCTTTTTCACAAGTCTGGAACCAAAGGGACTTTTTCTAAGTAGGCTCCACGCCCAGTGTGCGGCTTCAACTCCCGACCCCGAGATCAAGAGTCACATGCTCTACCGACTAAGCCAGCGAGACCCCCCAAAAGGATTCTACTACCAACGATAAATAGTATAACACCTGTACGACATTAAGAGTCAAATCAAATCATAATTTATCATGGTCCTCAAGCCAGCTCCAAAACATCCGCTTTGCTTCCAATGCCTCTTATGAAGTATCGGTGGCAGACACTGCCTGTCACCTAAGTAGTGGCATTTGTCAGCTGAAGCCCCAAATCAGCGGCCCAGTAGGTTTTGCCTTACTAAAAGGAAGAAGAAACACAGAGTACTCAGAAAAAAAACAACACAAGTGTGAAGGATGATTCCTGCTCTGTTGTTTAACCAAGGTATGCAGAGAAAAAAGATCCGGATGAGAGCATAAAAATACTGACAGTGATTACTGCTGTAGAGAGAGATCGATGGGCCATTCCAATATTTCTTCTTGGCATGGTTTTATGCATTTGGATAAATCTTCTACTACTGTTCCCAGTAAACATTTTTTAAAGATAATTTAAACAAAAGAGGCAACATGTAACTGTAATGCAGGATTCTTGAATTCTACACATATCCAACTATCAATTTAATAAGCAATCTGACAGATTTTTTACTTAAGAATGGTTTGCGAAACTTCTAAATTCCTTTCTTTGGAGTAGGCAGAGTTCCTGAATTCAAAAACAAAAGACCTATTTATGAACCAAGAGACGTCTTTAGAATTTTCCAAGTTGCTCCCTTTCGTTGGCCCCTCCCCCCCGACCATACATGAAAGCAGTAACTACAACAGGTTTTTACCCTTATGCACACTTCCTAGTTAAGCAAATAACCATATAACCCCAAACCTCCAAAATGCGGGAGGTAGGGGAGTAGGGGGTGGAGGGCAGGGAGGAGTAGGATTTCCAGAGGCTTACATCAATTCAGGATGGAGGGAAATGCAATTTTTCTTACAAGTGGCTCCTGATACACCTTGTAGCCGAACTGTTTTTACAGAGACCTGTGGCGATCAGCTGTGCCTTCTGCAGAGTAATTTAACTACTGAACAGCTGGGAGGAGAAACAGATTTAGTGGAAAAAAGCACCATGCCGACTAACAACGGTGTCCATATTAAACTCTGTATTTTGTCTGAGTCGGAGTTTGGGTCATGTAAAAGTGAAACTGACCCAAGAGAAGAGAACGGTTTCTCACAGATTGCCATTTAAATCTCAAATGACCATGTTTCACAGCATGCTCAATACCTTTCAGCATGTAACTGCATTTTAATTTCCTAAAACCACAGGACATAAGTCTGATTTCAAATAGTGTCTGGACTGTGATATTCAATACTGATAAAACTGTACGGTGTTCTCTTGCAAGTTCCAAAGACTCAGCATATGGAAAAGGATCTTCCTTTTCTTTGAAGAAGAAAACTTAGTCCTCTGACTTTTGTAAGTGGATTCTAAACAATGAATATATTAAGACCTAGAGCTTATCCCGTAAGAACTGGAATGTAACAGATTACAGGAGAAAAGCACGTCATGCACACTCTTCGCTCACCATGGTGTAGTCCCGAAGTGAGACTTCAAATTTTCTTTGCCATGAAATGCTCCTCAGTGCTAACTTCAGAAAATGAATTTGAAGTCTATTAACATGAATAAATCTTTACTTGAATTCAGTGCATGGAAATTATTCAGTTACCTTTTCAGCTTTCTACAACAGACAGAGCCTGTGATTGTCTTAATCTCCAAATATTATATAAGAGAAGCAACCTTTAAAATAGATCCAGGAAAGAAAAGGGGGACGGTGAAACTGCGTCTTAAGTTTGGGAGTCAGAAACCAATTCGTGATCATTTTTATTTAGTTGGAAGGAACTTATCCACTTTTGTATGTGAACGTGAAATAATGCAGTAAGACGGTTAGCTGTTCTCACCAGAAGGAAATGACTCTGAGCTGCCCTTGAGAAAAGCTAAAAAGGAAAAAACAATTTTTTTTTTGAAGGGACAGCAGGTAAGTATTTGCTTTCCTCTGAACTACCACTGCCTTTCGCTTTGAGCCTGACTCAAACGCTGACAAATTCAGTACGGCTGTCCGTAAGCAACGTGCCTGTCTGTCTGATCAGTCAGGTGTAATTCTACTTAAAATGAAATAATGAAATGCTGACAATCGGAGGTGCAGAACTATAAAGCCCTGGTTGTTCTACGAACGCTAAATGTCTAGGAAGCCTGGGGTGACCTCGGGGTGTCTGGTGTAGGAGTCAGGTGGGTCCCTACGGCCACTTGTTCATCAGATTCTAAGGTATCACCATGTGTAAGAAGTGCCCACTCTTGATTGCATAACAGCTTTTCAAGGAGATGCCAAAATACAGTGAAACATGAACCAATTTTCCTTTTTTGGAAATAAAAAACCTCATTTGTGGGGGGGGCAGGGGCGGGGTGGTAAAGAACGCACATCTTAGAACAGAAGAAATTCCTGCATTTCTTTGCTTGCCCCTTTGTCTTCCTATTTGATCTTTCCATTTACTCCCAGCCCCTCCCCCGGCCTTTCCGTTTCCCTTTTCTGATTTTTCTCCAAGCTTAGACCACGGGTGACTAGACAGAAAATGTGATTGTTAACTGTGCACCGGGCGCCTCCTCTGGCAGACATCAGTGAGGCACAGGGGGAACACCCAGGAACTCCAGTCTGAGGAAAACACACATGGGGAGTCGATGCCCACCACGAGCACCACAACTCGCGCCTGATGGACGAAGCCGCGGGGGAACGCAGGGAGGGTGAGAAAGGCTGCTGAAAACTGAGCGAGATCTAGACAAAAGGGAGGTGACTAGAACTGCGTTATTTTTCTGGAGACAGGAATCAGAGCAAATAAAGGCAAATGCAGATGAAAGCCCGTGGCACAGTCTACGGGACATCGCGTGCTCATTTGCCCAGCCATCGCCAACCCAGCAAGACGAGGGGGCTATCCTCAGTGTGCCTGTCTTACTCTAATCTTCATGACAGCTCAGCAAGGTAGGTTCTATTATTATCTTAATTCTGAAGGTCAGGAATCTGAGGCCAGGAAGATCATGAAATTGCCCAAGGGCACACAATTTACAGGCTGATGATGGAGCCAGGATCCACCTGCAGGGAGTCTGACCCCAGGCTGTATGTGCAAGTGTCTGTGCCTACCACCAGTGCACAGACTATCCAAATGGGGAGTACCAAGAGATAAGACATGGCTAGGGCTGGACTGCGTGCGCAGGAGGTGGAAGAAGGGACGGGAGAGGAGAAGCACCAAAGATGTAAGAAAAAGTCAAGAAAGTATTGTCAACAACAACAAAAGTATTGTCACAAAACCCATCCCAGCCTGTTGGCCTTCGGGAAACCATTCACCGGCTTTGTTCAGTCAAACTGGTCAGTATTTCTATCTTGTTTACCTAAACAGTCTAGGGAAGAATTTTTATGCACTGTGACAGCTGTAGCAGAAACGGAAGGTGGTACCAACGCTCAAAGTAGAAGGAGACGGGTTAGTAAGGAGCAGAAGCACATGAGGTTTCTGCATTTATTTCCAGAAGCAAGAGTGTTGTGTGTGTGCGCACGTGGCATCTCCCGGTCTTACACAGACATGCGCGCGCACACACACCATACACATTCTACGATAGATGAAAAGCTACCTGACCCTATTAAGAGCCAAAGCCACACACAAGGAACCTAAAAACAATGCCAAGGATTTCTGGCAGAGCTCTGCTCCAAACGTACCTGCTTCTGGGTCCTGGTTGAAACGGCAGTACTTTGAGTTCTCAAGTGAAGGCAGGCACTGTTCGATGGGCACCCAAACATACGTCTCAGGACACAACAAATCGGAAGGTCTATACTGACCCTAAAGAGAAGTGAAGGAACAAGAACACAGGCTTTACAAACACAGTAACTTCCTGGTTACAAGGCTCCAGAGTTCCAGGAAAGGTTTTAATCACAAATTTAAACAAAGTCAACCAGAAACAGCTTTACTGTAAATACTAGCTGTCTCTAGTAACTGCTTTCCTATCTCAAGGATGCACATTTGATTCAAAAGCGCTCTAAAAGCAATGCATCACTATTTGTGATGCCTGTATTGATGTGGAAGATTCGAGTTTCTACTTCCTTTTGGAAGAAATATTTAATATATGATTCTTGCTGAGCTGACTGCAAAGAATACCCAGTTTCAAAATCAAAGGGAAATATCTTTTCATATATGAAAGCATAATTTATATATGGAGTGAACTCATTTTCAAAAATGAAATTTTAGAAGTTTTTAATTTGTAGATTTAGTTGATAACACTCATTCCATTCCAATGTACTAAAAACTACTGTTTTGTCAAGAAACTTTCATGAACAATCTAAACTTGATACATGTAAATAAAGTTTAAAAAACGTTACAGAAATTTTAGAGAAACGTCTGTAATTCTCTAGCTTCTTCAAAAATGCCATTTTGCAAGAATGTTTTATATATTTATAACCCAATTATGTACCCCAAGTCTAAAACAAAGACTACACATGAGATGCTGAAGAAAAAAAAATCATTTGCCCACAGGTACAAATTATGTGAAATCATTTAGTGAAAAATTTCAGGAGTACCAAAGTTAGTTAAAAATTCCAAATACCTCTTCTCTAAAATTGCAAACTTCAAAACTCATTATAGAGGTTAAAATCCAGTGCGGTGTCTCCCAATTCTGTTTGGTACAACCCATAGTAAGAAATACACTTCACGCCACAACCTAGTAAGCACAAACGCAAATATAGAACTAGAAACAAACCTTTTACTATAGAACGCTTACCCGTGTTATGTAATCTTTTATTTCCTAACCTACTCCATTTTGGTTTTTTTAATGATGCTCCTGAGCCATAAAAAATGCTTTTATGAACGGCAAATGGGTCACAATTTCAGAGTTTGAAAAACACTATCGAATGCCAAACGCTCTACAAAGAATACCGCTGTTATGGGCTCCACACTGTCACATACCTTTATGTCAGACCGGTGCTCTGTAACCGGCCCGCTACGTGGTCACCGTATGAAGCCCCACTCAGATGTACAAGAAACACCACACCCCCCCAGTATTCGAAGCAGTCAGAAGTCCGCAAGCTAATGGGGGAGACCGTACAGAGAGAGTGTGTGCAAACTAGTTTCTTCTTGAGAAGCTGGGAGAGAGTTCAAGAAGGATATGGAGTTTTATTGCGGATTTAACAGACTGACTGGAGTTAAGTCCAGGGCGGATGAAAAGGAATGAGAACAATCTAGATGAAGGGAACAGTAAAAACAGAGACGCAGAGTTGCAAGATCACCCTGAGGAACAGGAAATAGCGGGGCATTGCAGAAATGGAGACGTAGGTTGGGACCAGATTCTGTGAAGCCTCAGAATTCAAGTTTTGAACTCTATTCTGGATGAAATGGGAATGCTTGCTGGACAGGAGGAAGACCAGAACTCAGGTCTATGACCCTGCTTTTTCCAGACTGTTCACTGCCCTGCTGATGCCTCACCGCCCTGGCACGGGCAAGGTCATCCATAGGGGCAGCTCTCCAGGTGGTGCACATATTCGTCCAACATGAAAATTCACAACACAGGATTATTTGAGATGAATGAATAATTAGTAGGTGTAATAAAGCCCAATATTCAATGATACCTATTCTTGTTAAAAGCAAGATTCATTCAGAAAGTGTTTTCTTGGTGGAAAGCAGCAGCATGATGTGACAATGTCCTTATTAACAAATCTGAAAAACTAGCAGTCTAAAAGCACTGGGTCTAAACCTTTTTTATTTTCCTTTTGGGTTATAGACCATTTTGAAAGCCTGATGAGGAGGAAAAAGCTAAGTTTAAAAAGCTAAGCATAGAAAAAAAAGGAGTAAATTTTCTTCACCTTGCAGTATACAAAGATTTCTTAGTGCACAAAAAGCATTAACCATTAAAAACAATAACAACACTAATGAGCTGGACTTCATGACAATTATATACTGCATTAAAAAATTAAGAAAATAAATAGGGAGCAGGGCGCCTGGGTGGCTCAGTCAGTTGAGCGTCTGACTTTGGCTCACGTCATGATCTCACGGTTGGTGAGTTCATGCCCCGCGTCGGGCTCTGTGCTGACAGCTCAGGGCCGGGAGCCTGCTTCGGATTCTGTGTCTCCCCCCATCTCTTCCCCTCCCTTGCTCACGCTCTCTCTCAAAAATAAACATTAAAAAAAAAAGAAGAAATAGGCAAGCGAAAGACTAAGAGAAAATATTAACAAAACATATATTAGAAAACATAGCTGTATCTAAAACCTATCAAAAATTTAACAACTCAAGAATAAAAAAATCATTTTTAAAAAGGCACCAAATATATACGAATATAAATGAATGCTTTGTAAGTACCTGAAAATATATTCAATATCAGTTACCAGAAATGCCACTAAAACCATAATAACATACCACTGCATAACCACCAGAATGGCTAAAATTAAGCCATTAATTTTAAACTGAATAACAAGCTTTGGCAAGGATCTGGACTATGTAGAACTTGGATATTGTTGGTTTAAAACGGTAGAACCATTTGGGAAAATACATTCTTGGACATGTATCATCTGTGAAAATGTCCAGGATAAATTCCTTGAATTGGAATTGATGGCTGTAAGGGTTTTTATGTTTTATTAGCCCAAAACTATTTTCCACTGAAGTTGTGCCATTTTACATTTCCATCAGCAACATATGTACACAGTGCTAACTTCCTCAAATCCTTACCAACACAGCCTATAATCAAAACTTTCAATCTCTGCCAATCTGAGAAATGGCATTTCATTGTGGTTCGAATTTGCATTACATAGCATTCCATACGTTGAAAGGATTTGCATTTCCTTTTCCATAAAGTTGGCCCCCTCTGTTGTTAGATTTCTGGTTTTGTTATTTGAAAAACTCTTTATATATTAAAGAAATTCACCCTTGGTTTGCAAAATATGTTGTACTTCCCTAGCTTACCTATCTTTTGACTCTGTATGGTATTTTCTTTCACCATGTGGAAATCTGATAAGTGGTCAAACATATCATTTGTTAAAACAGTGTCTAAGTTTTGCAATATAATTTTAAAAAGTCACTGTCACTCAAATATTATAAAAACATTTACATGTTCTTTTCAGTACTTTTATGGTTTCATAATTTTACATTCACATGTATGCTCCATCTGGAATTTATTTTGGTGTAAGGTATAAGAAAAGGATCTAACCTAATTTCTTTCAGATGTTTACCAAGAGGCCTCAACATCATTTTAGAACCGTTGTTTCCCCCGCTGATTTAAACGCCTTTTTGATAACTTACTAAATTTCCATATATATTTAGATCTCTTTCAGCACTTCCTATTTACTTAGACACTATCTGTCTATTCATGTACCAATGCCACACAGTTTTAACTATTAAAGCTTGATATTGTATTTTAATCTCTAGTAGATCTAACCATCCCCCTACGATTGCTCTTCACATGTGCAGAATTTCCCGGCTCTTGTTGGGTAATTTTTCTAAAATTCTGTACTTAGGGGGCAGGGCGCCTGACTGGCTCAGTCAGTAGAGCGTGTGACCCTTGATCTCAGGGTTCTGAGTTCAAGCCCCATGTCGGGTACCGTACAGATTACTTAAAAGACAGAATCTTAAAAAATAAAATAAAATAAAATTCTGTACTTAGTACAAAAATATTACCAATATGAACAAGGAAACAGTAGTAAAAATGTTATGGTGTATCTTGTCTGTTGTGATGGAGGGACACAGAAGCAGAGAATCCCAAGAACGTCTAGTAACAAAATAGATGCAGATTCATCCACAGACACCTGAACCCAATGTCTGCCTTTAACGATGACAGTGACATTCAAAACCAGTCACTGACCACGAAATGGATCCTCACTGTGCGGCAGACACTGGGCGGCTGGGAACAGAATGATGAACAAACGAGTGCCTCTAGGTAACTCACCATCTCCTGGTAGCGACAGACCAGGACAAAGACGAAGCGCATGCCAGGACATAGCAAGTATGACTGAGTACAGGGGGTCAGGGTTTCCAAAATGTCACGTTCTTTTCAGGCAATACTTGCTCACAACAGTGGGTCGGATATTTTCTTTTTAACTCTTTAAATACTTCATTTATCTCACTGAAGAGTCACAAAAGAATACGTTTTGACTTCTGCTCATCATCCGAAATCAAGTGTTTAGATTAGGTTAAGACATCCTTTTTCTCCAAAGCGTAGGCTTATCTCAGGGCTTTGCAGCAGCTATTCTCCTGAGCCACCAGAGAATACAAAGAGTTTTATGAAATAAACCACTTTGAAACATTATGCTTTCTAACATTTCTAACATTAGCTGGTTGAGAGTGAGGGGAGGGAAGTACTTAAAGCTCCACTGAAAGTCACCGTCACACAAATGAGAAACGTGAGGGCCTGGAATCTGCCCTGCCTTTGCAGCTAGTGTGAGAAAATGAGAAATGTCTGTGTTAAGAATGTAATTACTTAAGGATTTGGACATACTTTCCTGTAGTCGGAAGAAAAAATATTTAATCAGCCCCTAAGTACGTTCATTCATACTGGAACAATGAGGCGAAAGCAGATTAATCCTCTCCTAGGGTGCCGACTCTTTGCAAAGAAGAAGAAACCAGAGTTACCACAGATTTCTCAAGTACTCGAAATTCTGAAAACGTAATTGGTCTGACAGGGCTTATCTCACAATTTTTCTGAGCGTTCCTGCAATCTGATGTACAATTTCAGAAAAGGAGCTCCAGAATCACCACGCCCCATCTCACAACCGCCCCATCTCACGACCACCCCATCTCACGACCACCGTCTGACAAGGACAGGGCCCCAGGGGCCGGCAAAGGCACCGATTCCAGGAGGGGAGGCTCCGGATGACGCACTTCAAGAAGCCTGGGCAATGTAAAAGCTATCTTCTAAGAAGCCCAAATTTAGAGGAGGGAAGGCCTAGTCCTCATTATTAATTACACATTTCTGGGAGGGACAACCACTCCGGTCAAAGTCCTCAAAGGGAAGCAAGTTCGGCGACCTCTGACCTACAGCTTCACCAACAGAAATCACTTCTGCAGCTGGTTATAAACCATTTTAGGGCAGACAACAAAAAGGAACACGAAACAAACTAAGGGCCTCTACATTTTGAGTTATCACAGAAGAGTGAATGTTTTGCTTGGAGTGCTCAGCAATAATCAATGTTCCATGCCATGACTGTATTCAATGATTTCATTTCATTTAAAGAAAACCACTTAGACTATTGGTAAAACCCAAATTATGCTTATACAACCCCACCAAAAGAAGAGAAAAAATTAGGATATGGTCATAATATTTCAGTCAACTTTACTAGGCTGTCATAGATTGAAATTCAAGGAAATTCCAAAGTTAAAGCTAAAACGGGGGTGGGAGTGGGGGTGGTAAGTACATTTCCTGTTCTATTTCTATTAAAAATAACTGCTTCTTTTGGAATAAGAGACATCTAATTTTGGGTTTTGGTCAATAGAATGAACAGGTATTCTTTTCACTTGCATGCTTTAGACCATAATTTGAGGAACATTATCATATTGATCTAATTTTCTAGCCTGTAGATGACTCACAAAATAAACTGTATGGAGACTATCTTAGTGTAGCAAAATGTATTAATCAAAAGTCGACCTAAGAATTCCATTCATTTTGCTAACCAGAGGTTAAAAACATCTTGCTATCATTTCTTACCAAATAAGAGCGACACAGGTATGTAAAGTGCATATAAAAAGGGTGTCTGGAATAGTCTGATTTCACAATCGTTAACAATTTCAGCAAGGATACTTTAAAACAGACGAACATCCTTTACTTCTAATGAAAACACAGTCAAGAACACTAAGACTTTCCCTTAAGGTGTAACTAGTTAAAAACCTGTTTTGTTTTTTTTTTTAAAGAAATGTTTGTTTGTTTGTTTGTTTATTTATTTATTTATTTATTTATTTAGAGCAAGCACATGTGTGCAAGAGCTGGGGAGAGGCAGAGAGAAAGAGAATCCGAAGCAGGCTCTGCGATGTCAGTGCAGAGCCCAATGTGGGACTCAAATTCACAAAATGCGAGGTCATGACCTGAGCTGAAATCAAGAGTCGGGCGCTTAACTGACTGAGCCACCCAGGTGCCCCTAAAAACCTGGATCTTTATTTTTTTTAGCGTTTACTTATTTTTGAGACCTAGAGAGAGGGAGACACAGAATCCAAAGCAGGCTCCAGGCTGTCAGCACAGAGACCGATGTGGGGCTCAAACTCATCAACTACAAGATCATGACCTGAGCCGAAGTCGGACGCTCAACCAACTGAGCCACTCAGGCGCTCCCAAAACCTGGATCTTTAAAGGTAAAATCTAGTTACGTAGATGGAGGAAAAAAAAACAAAAAAACGGTTCTAGCAAGCCCTGGCAATCGACCCCTTTTTGTAATTTTTTTTTGAGATGCAATGCACATACCATAAAATTCACCTTTTTAAGGTGTACAGTTCCTTGTGCTTCGTGTATTTTGCAAGGTTGTGCAATCAACACCACTACCTAATCCCATAACATTTTTATCATTCTTTAAAAAAAAAAAAAAAAAGCTCTCTTCCCATTAGCAGTCCCTTCTCTCTCACTAAGGCCCTGGCAACCATTAACTCTACTGGCAATCCGTTTTAAAATGGGAAGTATTTGTTTACGCTGCCACACTTCTGTTAGAGGCAGAGCAAAACCCAAAGCCACAGCACTGCCTACGAGGCCCTAAGTGATGTGACCCACGTTACCCTTCCGGCTTGTCTTCTACGCCTTTTTCCTTCCTTCGTCATTCCACTCTGGCTGCCCTGGCTTCCTGGTTGCTCCCAGCACGCATCAAGCCTGCTCCCACCCCAGGCTTCTGGCTGTTTTCTCTGCTGGTCTTACAGATATTCCCAAGACTGTCATCCACTTTAAGTTTTTGCTCCAGTGCCACCTTCTCAATGAAGCCCACCTCTCCCTCCTATTTTCTTCCGTAGGACTTGCCGCCTTTTAACACTCTTCCTCCTACTTATTAGATCCATAGGAAACTCCTTGCAGGGTCAGGAGTTTTAGTCTGATTTTTTCACTGACGTATCCCCAAACCTACTCATCAGCTGACTGCTGGCTGGATGAATGCAGGACACTCGGCCCGGAGGCCTTTTCTACTTCCTTCTCTGAACACAGACGTCACTTTAAATATGCCCTTCTTACACATAGGAATCGACGAGTGTCTGCTCAACTTGTATTTATGAGGCAGCTTCACTGCATTTTTACTGTACAGAAACAGTTCCCAACCTTTAGGAGTTCTGTGAATTACCACTGGATACTAAAAAGTACATGATCATGACAGGATCTAGAAGAGTCACTGAAATCTAAAAGGCGGTTGTCATACTTGAGAACGTCAGAAACTACTAGTTCGCGTCCATTTAGCTTTTTCCCCCTCAGAGCTGAAAATATTGCTTTCCTTCTTTACTGGTATACACTGTCTTTTTAAAAAAATGCATAGCTTGTTAAGTTTCATTTTAGGAAAAAGGAGGGGGAGACATGACCTGAGAAAAGACCTCCTCGTCTGTGCAGAGTTCAGCAGTGTCACTCTGGTGACGACAAGAACATGAACAATGTCGGGGCGCCTGGGTGGCTCAGTCGGTTGAGCGTCCGACTTCAGCTCAGGTCATGATCTCATAGCTCGTGAGTTCGAGCCCCGCGTCGGGCCCTGTGCTGACAGCCTGGAGCCTGCTTCAGATTCTGTGTCTCCCTCTCTCTCTGCCCCAACCCATTCGCATTCTGTCTCTCTCTCAAAAATAAAAATAAACATTAAAAAAAATTTTTTTAAAGAACATGAACAACAAGCTCCCCCAGCGTTTAAGCACAGTCTCCGTAATGACTCTGCACATCCCAGGAGCTAAATCTCCGAATAAATTACAAAGGTAATGAAAACAGATGCTGTTTCTACTGCGCAGATGAAACAGGAAGGTCCTGTAATGGTAGCAATGAACTCAGACCTAGACTCCTGATCCCCTTTCTCTTTCTACACCTAAATGCTAAGATATTTGCAATTGTTAAAAAGTATTTTCTCTCTTTTCGTATTTACTTTTGAGAGAGACAGAGCATGAGTGGGGAAGGGGCACGGAGCAAGGGAGACACAGAATCCAAAGCAGGCTCCAGGCTCTGAGCTGTCAGCACAGAGCCTGACATGGGATGGGGCTCGAATTCATGAACCATGAGATCATGACCCGAGTCGAGGTCGGAGGCTTAACCGACTGAGCCACCCAGGCGCCCCAAAAGTATTTTCAAAATAACTTCCCAAAACCTTAAAATCACAACTGAGTCCAATATGAACAGGACTCTGCTTGTCATCAACGATGGAAAGATGGAATGGGCCTCGCGAGGCACTCATGATCAGCTGGGGAAAAGGGAGGCATGGGATCCTGTGACTTGTGTAGCCAGGGGCATACGCAGGGTGGTAGGTACAAGGTGCCATGGAAGGACAAAGAGCTGCAATGTGGCTGTGATACTTGGCACAGCAACAAGGACTATAAACAAGCTGCTGGTCAAACACAAGGCGGAGACAACCAGCTTTCTTGGGAGACTCCTCAGAAGAGGTCCCTTCTGTAGCATGTCCAAGTCTGAGTGGTACCATGTTTGGAAAAAAAGTCAGGCACTTACCGAAAGCAAAAACAGACCCAAGACCCACATGGCTGTCTCCTTCCCGAGCTCCCAAATACATGTCCGTCAAAATTTCACCAGATAGGAAATGTGACGGGAAACCGTTTTGGTTCCACAGATTAGTATGTGGTCCTGGGTCTGTGGCTTGTGGATGCTTCAAAAATCAATGTCTCTTCAGCTTTACACTCAAAATGTTCAGTTAGTTATAAAGATCAATTCCATCTTTTCTCTGAACGAATGCCAGTTTCCATAAATTCAAATTTATTACCAGCGTACATCTTTCTTAATATGGAATGACATATTCAAAGTAACTTTCAAGCTCATGTATGGATCCTAATGTAACTTAGTATTATCTAGAGAAATATTATGAAATTGACAGCTTCAAAATAACATTCGGGTTTATCTTATTACACCTTAGATTCCTACAGAAGGACTTCTTACAATTCAATGTACAACTGATCAAAAATAAAAGCTTATTACTAACCACCCCTTTTAAATAAATGTGGGGTATTAAAAGGTATACTCTTTGATTATAGCAAATCCAGAAATACATTATTTTCTTTTAAAGGGCTCCAACATCTTTTAGAAGCCTTTTCACTTCACCTTTATAAGACGACATATATGAACCTCTATGCATTCAGGACTACACGTTTGCAAATCTGACATATAAGAATTCTCTTTGCATGTTACATGGTCTTTGTACGAATTTAAACAACATGCAAATGAGAAATTATTTCTTTAATTAAAGTTAAAGGAATCGAGACTGTTATTTTTCTCAGAAAAAAAAAATCAGGGAAAAGTAAAGAAATGCTTTCATATGATATTCACCCAAGTTAGCATTCTTGGCTTTTAATTGGAAACATCTGGGGATGGGCTTGGCAGATTGCAATAAAATTGAAGTTACCAATTCACACCCTGCCATTTTGAGGGTATTTTGTTTTTACAGTTTTCAAATTAAAACCAAACGGACTTTCCTTTGAACTCTGGTCCTGAAGCAAAGATCTTTATGAGATTTCACTCTCAAAAATACTTTATAAATATTTTGAAAAATACGAAGGATTTTGCAAGTATTTGAGGAGAGGATAAACCAGCAGAGTTTATTTTAAAAGTTCAAGTTAAATTAAAATGTAAGAACACTAAAAAGGCAGTATTACTTAAACACACTCACACACACACACACACACACACACACACACACACACACACAGTAAACCCTAGTAGCACTGAACAAAGAAGAAATAAGTTACCAGACATTTAAGTCTTTTTATCAGGTAAAGGTGATATCAGTATCCTATGTTTCTACAATAAACCTATTTATTTTACTAAAACCAACTGCTTAAAGAGAAGCTCTAACACTACATAAACAAAAATAGCTCAAAATAATCCATTAGAGTGGGCTGTACCTACACAGAAAACGAGTAAGAACAAGGGCTTATTAAATCCAGTCTTTTCCCTGAAAGACAACACCAATGCAATCCCATCCACAAAGCACTACAGCAGACCCCTTGCTCCCTGATTTCATTACATAAACAGAGATTGACTTTATCAGTCCCCAAGAGAGTGCTTGAGAAGTAACTCTAGCTGCTCTGTTTTCAGAAACTGTGTTTGGATTGTGCCACGCTCAGTTGGCGAGCTGAGCAGAGACCAGTGAAGACAAAGGGCCTAAACATCTGAATCCATTTGTGTTCCCTGAGTTCTGAGAGCCAACAGATGTACTCCATGTGCTGCTGGGCTAAGCTTTGAAAATTTAAAAATACATATTTTTCCCACTGACAAACAGAAAGTGATGGTATTCTGTGTTTCTTTAATTAAAATCCAAGAGTTTGCAAAGGCTCCAGGACTTACTTTAAAGCTTCCTTAAGACCGGGCTATTTATTTTACTATTAGTGAATAATAGAGAATAAAGATTCTAATTCAGTTTTAATCACAATCTTTGCTTTTATTTTGGAAACCCTGGGTTAATCTTTTTTCTTCTAGAAAATACAAAGAAGGCTTGTGAAGAAAAGATTCAGGGAGTCAACTTACAGCCCAAATTTAATTTCAAACTGAAGGGTCATAAGTTGAAAAGGATGAAGAAAAAAAGAGAATGAAAGACGAAGACAGAGAAAATAATAGAAGAGAAAACGAAAAGGTGAAATCCAAAGCTGCTTTAATTTCTCTTAAAGATCAAATATTCATGTGAGTATCGCGTATGTGTGTGTATATTAAATTTGGCCTTCACCATACTAGGAAGAACAATCAGGATAGACGTTGGCTTTGTCGGGTTTCAGGCTGTTGCGTGAGAAGCGGCACTGAGAGTCACTGGTTCTGTCCCTACCATAGGTGGAGATGTCCTTACCTGGACCACAGCGAGAGGGACGGATTTCAAGTTCTCCTGCTCTGAATCCATCCTCCTACTGTCAACAGAGAGAACTGACTGTGTAAATGCCCCATTTAAAGCCCCTTAATGGCGCTCCAATATGTATAGCAAAGTAGGATAATCCTTTTTAAGGTAAAAAAAAAAAAAAAAAAAAAAAAAAAAAAATAACAGGCCTTTATAAGATATTGTAATTTTAGTTACAGCAGATGAGAAATAACATAAGATAAAAAGCCACTACAAATTCATGAATGCTTTTAAATGAGTATGGATTTTACCAATGACAACAGGTCCTAAATGTGTTTGCACAAGGACAGTACCACACTCACGGGTGTATCAATCTACACCCACAACGTGTATACGGACGCACAGACTTCTCGCTCCCTGGTTTAGCGACATCACGCACCCTGAGTGAATGGCACAAGATGTGCTTTCAGCCTGCTTCCTTATCTGGGCACACTCACTGCAGGGTACTCACATCTAGGCACCAGAAGGACTACTCACTTGGGTCTAAATGCCTCCAGTGGACCTAAGTGCTGTCTACTCTTTCTCTGCCAAGCTCTCCTCGGACTCTGCTTCACCTCACCACCAACTGCTCTCACCCCCGGACAGAATCATCCCACATGCTCTCTTTCCTGCAAGTCAACGGGTTATTATTAAATGCCTACCATCTGTCAGCCTCTACGGTAAGGTCTTGGGCATGCCATGGTGAATAACAACACTCACAAGTTTCAGTTCTCAGGGAACTCCTAGTCTACAAAGGGAGAGGACCTTAAGAAAATAATCACACAGAAACATATCATTACAAAGTGTGGCAAACGCTGTGAAGAGAAAGCACTCAGAGAGTACAACACGGAGACCTAATTTAGACTGGGAGTGTCAGGGCTGGTGTCTTTAGCGGGTATCTGGGTTTGTACAGAAGTTTTTTTCTAGGACTTAATACGAAGCTACTGGAGTGGTCTGTTTACGTGCTGTTTCTCTTACTTCTGCAACCTCCCACCTCCCTTCCCCAACCTCAACTTGGGAGTTTCCGGAGAGCTGGGAGTACATCATTTCTTTGCATTCCTTGTGCCTAGGCAGAATTCCTTATATGGACTGAGTTCTCAATAAATACATATTGAATATGTATTAAATTAAACTGAATGTGTCGAATTGTGTTTCTTAAAATAGGCAATCAGATCATTTTAAAACTAGAAGGGCTGTAGACCTCCCTAGTCAGTATCCAGTTTCATTTTAATATTTAAAAAGGGAAGGGGGACAGAGAAGTTAAGTGACTTAAGGCCAATGACTGGTAAAGGCAAGATCATAAGCTCAATCTTAATATTCTTTTTTCTGTTAAAATTCCCAAGGTAAAGCCAGACAGAAGTATGAACACCTATGGTGTGTCAGCAAAGTCCTATGTTCCTGTTTATGAAGATTTGCCTAAACAGAATCATTTAGAATCTGGACCCATTAGAAACACACAACCAGCAGTATTTTTTCAACATTCTTTAAGTTGACATGCTTTGAGTCAAACAAATGCTAACAGCAATTCACCACAAATACACAGCTTTAATAACGGCAGTAAGCTGTATCTGATTGATCGTGTCTCTAACTGAAGCTATTACTTTTTTCCAGTAAACATTTTTCAATGCCTGAAAACCTTAATCGTAAAAGTCTGTTTAATTACACCCCTGAGGGAAATAAGAAGTTAGCTATAACCTCATATTTATCCCCAGGGTGTGATCTTTGGTAATCATTCCTTTTTTTCTGCCTGATGGAAAATTCATCACAAATGACTTAAACGCCTCAAGTCTGAGGATAACCTTTCCCCTCCCTGCTGTAGCGGTAGGAGGGCTGGTAGAATTTACATCCTGTCCCCTTGGATGTCATCAGTATTCTGTGTGTCTGTGTAAGGAAGTACTTGGTAGAAGGTCAATGTGACAGCTGAAGTGCCCACACTTCAGCAAGCTCAGAACACGTCTGGTAGATTACTTCCTCCTTTTCTAAATGATCAGTTATAGAATTATGATGAACACAACGACTTTTAACTTAGTATTTGACGGGGTGAGCAAATCAAGTCCAGTCATAGAACTGTAGATAAGTTATTGTGAATAATTTCTTATGTCACAAACACCCAATAATCTTGGGTGCCAACTTGCGAACCCTCATGTCTGCATTTCTTCTAAGACATCCAGCCTAAAATATCACACTGGTCCAAACTCAACCATGTCACTAGAATAAAATTTAGAGCTATACAGCTCCCCAAGATCACAGCAATCATTAATGTCCTTATAAATGCTATAATTGTATCCATTTTTTTGCCCATTACAAAACCATCTATGCACCAAATACAAAAAAATCTTTATGACGTATTAAGAATTTTTCACATTTTCATGTAGGGTCTGAAAGTGTTATTTAGAACTCAATTTTATTTTATTGTTATTTTTTAAATTTCTTTTGATGTTTATTCACTTTTGAGAGAGAGGAAGAGACAGAGCACGAGTGGGGGAGGGGCAGAGAGAAGGGGAAACACAGAATCCGAAGCAAGCTCCAGGCTCCGAGCTCCGAGCTATCAGCACAGAGCCCGATGTGGAGTTCAAAACCACGAACTGTGAGATCATGACCTGAGCCAAAGTTGGACACTTAACCAACTGAGCCACCCAGGCACCCCTAGAATTCAATTTTAAAATATATGTATATAAAAGCAAAGTGTTCAATGGTTAAACCATTAAAAAAAAGTTCCCCTACTTTCACTTTATACAAGAAATACATTATCCTAAAAATTTTAAATTTTTTTTTATATTTTTATTTTATTTTTGTGAGAGAGAGAGAAACAGAGTGTGAGTGAGGGAGGAGCAGAGAGAGAGGGAGACACAGAATCCGAAGCAGGCTCCAGGCTCTAAGCTGTCAGCACAGAGCCTGATGTGGGGCTCGAACTCACAAACTGCGAGATCATGACCTGAGCTGAAGTCAGATGCTCAACCGACTGAGCCACCCAGATGCCCCCATCCTAAAATTTTTAAGGAGCCAATCATCACCTCTCTACCCAGTAACAGTTTGGTGTAATCGAAACAGTATAATCATCTTGTCAGTTTACCATGTCAGAACTCTCTGGGAACAGAATAAAAATTAAAGCTAAAATCTACAATTTCCAGATGTGGGAAAGTATTATTTTGACAAGTTACTATTCGACAGAGCCTGGGTTTATGATATTGGTATGGTTTTCAGCCTGAAAGTGTGAAGCACTGAGGATTGTTTAGAAGCTGTCAATCCACAGGCAGGTTCTAGGCTTCTGGGGACGCAGCCTCTGGGTAATACAACGTGGACCACAGCACAAACTCCAGCAATGATTCTTCTGTATCGGTATGAGCTCACAGGTATAGAGATACTTAAGGTGTTTCAATCCACTACAGTTATCCTTTCTGATGTTCAAACTGGCCATAGTTTGGCCAGTGAGAGTCAATTTCAGTTGGCCCCTGAGAGCTTCGGATATAATTCTAGTTGCTAATGATAATGTCTATGCCCGCTAATTTCATTTCATCCTCATAGAGACTGTTTATTCTAAAGTTTTCACTATCCTCAGACATCACTGTGTATTTCTGGGCTATAGATTCGACAATCTATCACTAAATGAATTAAGCTTTCATCCAATTATTTAACTGTAGTTTTGGGGAACAGTATAGTCTCTAAGCTTCCTTCCCATAACAGCATGAGGCACTTACAAGATGAATGCAAAGAATCACATAAGACAGAATTAAATGTCATCTTTCCAAAGCACTTTTAGTAAAATATCTACCCTTAACTGAAAGGCATATAAAAAAAAATGTCTAAAAACTAAATCAAATGCATTAGGAAAAAGTAAATTAATTACATTTTCAGATCAAATTTGGGTAAAAGAACTAAATAAAGAAATGTTTTTTCTTTGTATAACTTGAAGTCACCAGTTCTTAGTAAAATTATGTCTGCATGTATAATTAAATAAATAATGTTGGTATTAGTAAAAATCATGACAATAAGCTAATCTTTACTGAGTGGTGACTATGGGCTGGGCACTACACCAGGCACTACACATACTGCCTCATTAATCCTTACAATCATCCTATAAGGAGTAGTGATGATTATTCCCATTTTACAGATGGAGACACTGAGGCTTAGAAACTCTGTACATACAATAAGACATGTAACCAAGATTTGAACTCAGCTCTTTGTCTTTGGAAACTTGACCTTAACTGCTTTCTCCTAATGAAATGGTAATTAATGTTTAAATTCTATTTAAAAATATATTTGTAGTCCAACTTTCAATAGTATTTCATTAACAAAATGCATGTTTAAATTGAAGATGTTTACAAACAACTGGAATTATGGAATTATGTTTTAAAAATCCTACTGTTCAGGAGCACCTGAGTGGCTCAGATGGTTAAGCATCTGACCTCGGCTCAGGTCATGATCTCACAGTTTGTGAGTTCAAGCCCCGCATGGGGCTCTCTGCTGTTAACACAGACCCGCTTCAGAGGCTCTCTCCCCTCCCCCCCCTGCCACTCCCCCACTCACGTGCACGTACACTCTCTCTCTCTCAAAATAAATAAACATTTTTTTAAAAATTAAAAAAACTGGGGCGCCTGGGTGGCTCAGTCGGTTAAGCGTCTGACTTCGGCTCAGGTCATGATCTTGTGGTTCGTGAGTTCAAGCCCCGCATCGGGCTCTGTGCTGACAGCTCAGAGCCGGGAGCCTGTTTCAGATTCTGTGTCTCCCTCTCTCTCTCTGACCCTCCCCTGTTCATGCTCTGTCTCTGTCTCAAAAATAAACAAACATTAAAAAAATTTTTTTTTAATTAAAAAAACTAAATCCCGGCGTGCCTGGGTGGCTCAGTCAGTTGAGCATCTGACTTCAGCTCAGGGCATGATCTCACGGCTCATGAGTTCAAGCTCTGCGTCGGGCTCTGTGCTGACAGCTCGGAGCCTGGAGGTTGCTTCGGATTCTGTGTCTCCCTCTCTCTCTGCCCCTAGCCCACTCACATTCTGTCTCTGTCTCAAAAATAAGTAAACATTAAAAAAATTAAAAAAGAAAAAACTAAACTAAATCCTACTGATCATAAGAAATTGTGTAAAAGATTCTACCCCTGGGTAACAGGTTGGGGGAACAGGATACCCATAGTCTCTATGACCCCACAGATTACTCACGAACTGCAAAGGGGAAAAAGCAGCTCTACAGACAGATGGACTTGTGATATCCTGAGACTGACACAGCGTCACCTCAGTAGTATTCGCACTAAAAAGTTTTACCTGAATAAAATTATGAAGAAATAATGACAAATCCAAATTATGAGACATTTACGAGACACTGAACTCTTCAAAAATGTCAATGTTGTAAAAGCAACAACAACAAAAAAAGCAAAGTTACAGTTCTAGAGTAAATGAACTTAAAAAAAACAAAAACAGGGACGCCTGGGGGGCTCAGTCAGTTAGCGTCTGACTCTTGGTTTTGGCTCAGGTCATGATCTCATGGTTTGGGAGTTCAAGCAGGCATCGGGCTCTGTGGCTTTTAATTTTCTCCCTCTCTCTCTGCCCCTCCCCTGTTCACGCACGGCTCTCTCTCTCAAAATAAACTTAAAAAAAAAAAAACCCATAAAATGAAATGAAATCTATAGTCTTTAATAAGATCCCTGATTGAGAGAAAGAAAGAGTATTATTGGGACAACCGGGAAATGTGAATATTAATTTCACATTTGATTGTATTGTTTCAAGAATATTAAATTTCTTGAGCATGATCACGGTACATGGTTTAGGTACAAGAGTATCCTTGTCCTTAGGAAAACCCGTGCTGAAACACTTAGGATGAATGTCATGATCTCTGAAACTAACTTTAACATAGCTTAGCAGAAAAATACATACACATGGAAAATTATATATGTATACAAAGAGATGAAGTGGTAAGATGTTGATCACTGGTGGCTCCAGGTGACGGTGTCTAGGTGTTTACCGTACTGTTCTTTCAACTTTTCTGTAGGTATGAAGTTTTCAAAATTTGGAGGGAAAATCAGATTCGATAAATACATACTTTTCTCTACCATGCATCTGTGCACACTCCACGGCATTCTGTCCCTTTCTTGTAGAACCAACCACATTTGATCTCACAGGATCGTTTTGCAAGTGTTTACTCTGTCAAAAAGCTATGTGCAGACAGGGCCTAGATCTACCTCATCAGGACCAGCGGAGTGACTTACTCACTGAAGATCTTCAAAGTGCCTCATTCAAAGCAGGTCTAGTAAACGTGGGCTGAATTAAACACTTGTTTCTTCTGAGATATTACCATATGGGTGATGATAAATAGTTTTCTACAGTATTAAAAAGGACCCACAACAGAAGTATTTCATGGCTGATAAACTATACTATATAATCCCTAAACTTAGAATCGTTTGAAAACTATTAAATAGCTGAAAAGTTAAATTAAAAAAAGTACACAAAGGTGATCAATCACCACTGTTTAGTCTGTAAACCACTCTGGAATAACTCATGGTTATTATGTCATATAGTGTTCTTTTAAAATTATATAGGGGGGCGCCTGGGTGGCGCAGTCGGTTGAGCGTCCGACTTCAGCCAGGTCACGATCTCGCGGTCCGTGAGTTCGAGCCCCGCATCGGGCTCTGGGTTGATGGCTCGGAGCCTGGAGCCTGTTTCCGATTCTGTGTCTCCCTCTCTCTCTGCCCCTCCCCCGTTCATGCTCTGTCTCTCTCTGTCCCAAAAATAAAATAAAAAACGTTGAAAAAAATTTTTTTAAAATAAAAAAAATAAATAAAATTATATAAGTAAATTATGTAGGTATTTTAAAATTTGTATCCCAAATTGGGAATATGTGTTCTAGAGGCACCAGGGTAAATTTATCATTGAACTTCACATAGCAAACTGTCCTGACAAGTGGGTTTTGTGATGACAGGAGAACAGCTATCAGGTGCTAAGGATGACCATGATGTTCACTTCAATGTGTACAGGCGGGATCATCAGGACCATAAAATAAAAGCAGGGCAGTGGCATACTGTAAAGAAGGGGTCAGCAAATCATGGCCATGGGCCCAAACTGGCCTGCTGCTCATTTACATATGGCCCACAACCTAAGAATGATTCTTACATTTTTAATGGTTGAAAATAAATCAAAAGAAAAATACTACTTTATGACAGATGAGAATTATATGACATCCGACTTTCAATGTCCATAAATTAAGTTTTACTAGAGCACAGCCATGCCCATTTGTTTATGTATTTTTTATGGCTGCTTTTGCTACAAAGGCAGACCATATGGCCTGTAAACCTAAAATATTTACTATCTGGCCCTTTATAGAATAAATGCCAGAGACAGAAATTTCAATATCCAGTAGACATCGAGGACCCATGGGTATGTTTATCCTGTGATATTCATGGAGTGCTATGCTTTTGTGTGCTTTTCTATATGTGTCGTATGCCTCAATAAAAAGGCTTCTTAAAAAAATCCTATTATAGCGAATTTAAGGGTGTATGAAAGAGATAACATTCCCATGTTTCCAAAATTAAACATATAAGACAGTGACTTTCTAAAGGTGCTGTCAGAACCAAGGTTTGATCTCCAGACTATGGATGGGCAGATATGGAAACTACAGAGATCAACCTGAACAAGTCATTTAAAGACAGTTCCAGAAACTAAAAGCAACCTAGGCAAGGAGGCAGTAACAGCAGGACCCAACTCAAGGAGCAGACACACGGACATAGGTTGGGGTTTAACAGTAAGACTCTAGGACCTAGCAGGACTAGAAGAGTGAGGAGAATTAATACGGTTTTAACACTTAAACGGCCACTATGAAAGTTCACAAGCCCAAAGCCATATCCAACTACTCTCTAATTTTACTCATTCGCCAAGATTGAAGGCTTGTGAACTCTATGGCAATACCCACTGGTTAGACCTACTTAATCACAATTTGCTTGAGTATCTTCAATTATAAATAGTACAGAATAATTTACAGTAAACGCCACCACACCCAAAGTGAGCAGGAGTAGTGGCAGATTAACTGAAAATGCCCTTACAGTGTGTATGGAGGAAAATGCACATAAACACGCATACCTTCAACACTTTACTGCATACATCAGCCATTCTTTGATTTAGGATCAAGCCCTTTCTTCGGGGAGGCATCACTGTGACTTTCAGTCACTGGTTCTTTAAAATACAGTGAGAACTTACAGGTTAGGAAGTGAGAATCTCTCCAGATTTTTATGGATTTTTTTTTTTTTTTTTTTTTACTGGAAACACTTTTAGTTATCTTATCTGCAACTAATTTGGCAGTATTTTTTTTTTATGATTCATCTTTGAATCTATCTAAAGTGCTCAAATTAAGTTTAATGCAAATAACTACTTTTTAAAACACCATTCAATGGTTTAATTAATATTCAATTGAGTTATATCATTACAATAACAAGTAAAATTGGCATTAAAAAACTGACGAAACGGACATGCACGTGTACCGAAGCGTAGCGTGCCAGCCATCAGCATTAGACCGCCACGGGCTTCACTGGGTAAGTTTTATGGAGGGAATGGAAGGCATCAACAGATAAAATGAACACATAAATCACAGATTCAAGGCACTGGCCAGGGAGAAGCAAGCCAGAGCCGGGGCTATTAAACCAGGGAACAACACTGCCCTAGACACAGTGACAGTGTTCTTAGGTTCCGTGGGCAGAGGGAAACAGCTGAAAAGGTGCGTCTGCAGGAAGATTCGGTGACCCTTCTTAGGGGTGGAAAGGAAAAAGCGGAACAAAGTCGGGACAGAGCCAATGCTTCACTGTTGATGGCCTGAGAGGAAATACAGCTAAAGAAAGAAAAAAAAAAAAAAGAACAAAAATGGCAAAAGACAATTATCTACTTTCATATTGTTTGACGTGTTCCTCATTTTCCTGTCAGAATGTCCTCTTAAGAGAAATAAATTTTAAAAGAGAACTTTTATTTGCCTTATTACAAAGAGGGCTGACATCACTGAGCTATTCCATTTTCCTTACAATCCTCTTGAGAACTTGCAAACTAAGGCTGGAAGTACTGAAGGAACAAAAGCCACCTGTAGCGCTTTAACTTGAAATTAAAGTAGCCGCAAGAGATCAGCACTACTGACTCCTAAAAGGTAGTACAAAACGTACCAGTGCCTAAATAGATCCAGAGAATGGTGGGAATGGGGACACTGGCTTACATTTTATCAATTCACAAAAAGAACTGATGGCAATCAAATCAAATTTTAACGTAAAAACTTAAAAGGAACAGAAAAATTAAAATAGAAAATCAACTGGTTTATGTCTCCTGAAACAGAAGTATCCTTCGTTATATGCCAGCGTATGTTTACAAATCTAATTTTAAGCAGCTTCCGGTACATGGCCTTCTTCTACTCTCCACGGAAGAACATTTCCCCAAGGAAGAGACACACTGTGGATGGATTCCTTACTGAATGTGCACAAGAACTAATTCTGCGATAATGTCTCAAAAGGAAACATGCAAAAAGATGTCTGCCATGCCTTATTTGTAACAAAACAAGTGGAATGAACTTAAATGTATGCTCAGTAAATTACGGCACATTATTATGACACTTGCAGTCACCTAAAATCGGGGGTATGCAAAAAAGGTTTAAGGAGAATGGGACAACGCTCGTGAAACCAGTGAGAAAAAGGTGGAAAAGAAAATTGCGTGTATCACCTAATAACCATGCGGGAGAAAGACAGTCTGCGTATTTACCAAAGCCTAAGGACACACAGCAAAATGTCACCAGCGATGAGCTCTGGGTGAGAGAACCGCAAGCAACTTTTATTTTTAATACTCCCTTTATTCCCTTTTCCACAAGAGGAATTACTTTTAAAATTAAAAAAAAAAAAAAGAAAAGAAAAGAAAGAATGAGAATGGAAAGGGGAAGAGCACATAGAAGAAAGCAGGAAATAATCATTTCAAGGAAGGGGATTCTGGAACTGCACAAGCCACTCCACTCAGTCACCTTTATAATCCTCGCGGCCCCAGAAGTGAGAACAAATGCCAGCAGTTAAGGAGAGCTGAGAGGTCTTCTCAGAAACATTCACATATTTTACCTGGGAAAGCAGGTCTGGACTTCAAGCAAGTCCACAATATTCAATAAAATGCAGGAGCCCCTCCACCTCTTGGAGCTGGTAACCCACAACATCATTTTCCCTGCCAAGTGGGAAGCCGAAGACGCACACGCACACGCACAGCCCGGTGGCCACCACTGATACAGTGTCCAGAGGCTTCAACTGGCCAAGCACACCACCAAAAATAACCACTAAGTCCGCACACACGGGTCTATGATGACAGCTACGTCACCATCCACCGTAAGACACACACCCAAGACTTTAAAATAAAAATGAGGGGAAGAAAAATGCAGGTCTTGGGAGGGTTGAGATACGGACTCAGAGGACCCGTGGCCACTCAGAGCGCCTTCAAAACCTACGCAGAAGCCTTCACATTGGAAATGCGCTGCGAGGGCAGTCACAGAGGACAGCAGGCCGCGGCTCTGGCCTACGTGTGCCCGCGTGCGAGTTCTCAGGCACTAGCTAGCTGTCCGCCCACCGGCCCTCTGTGTCCCGGGCTGCTCATCTATGAGACGGTGACAATGCAAACACCTGTGTCTAGGAATCAACTGTGTGAGTAACTACACAACACTTATTTATGTAGGGGGCGCCCGGGTGGCTCAGTCAGTTGAGCATCCGACCGGCTCAGGTCATGATCTCACAGTGTGCGGGTTTGAGCCCCATTATCAGGCTCTCTGCTGTCAGTACGGAGCCCACTTCAGATCCTCTGTCCCCCTCTCTCTCTGCCCCTCCCCCCCCAAAATAAAGAAACTTAAAATTCTTTAAACATGAAAAAAATCACATAATATAATCAACTTACTTTCAAGTAAAAAAACAAAAGTTAAAAAAATAATATGTATTATGTTATGTACGTGTAAATTATATAACCACACACATTCAGGTATCTGTGTGTACATGGTGGGGGGCAGGGAGAACAACAGGATAGCAGATGGAGTAAAATGTTACCAATAAGTCAATCTGAGAGAAGGGTATGAGGATATCCTTTGTATCACTTTTATTCTTGCACCTTTTCTCGAAGTTAGAAAATATTTCCAAATTATTAAATAAAAACAAGGTCTACCATTTGACTGTTAATTGTAACAATAAGGCAGTGGGCCCTCTGGTCTTCCTATCTCACCGAGAATACTACGTGAGGGCCTGGGGCGACATCTGCAAGTGGCAAGGTGTCCAAAGTGGAAGTGGAATTAACAAACTATGCTCCCAAAACAGGTAAAACTGCCTGAGTCTCATCTAAGGCTCACCAACTCTACTACTCAGACCTCAACAAAGGACTGAACAAAGCTTTTGGAATGAGTTTATCAGACTTCAGCTGAATGAAAGCAATAAAAAGGGGCGCCTGGGTGGCTCAGTCGGTTGAGTGTCCGACCTCGCTCAGGTCATGATCTCGCGTTGGGGAGTTCGAGCCCCGCGTTGGGCTCGCTGCTGTCAGCGCAGAGCCTGCTTTGCATCCTCTGTCCCTCCGTCTCTGCCCCTCCCTCACTTACATTCTCTCTCTCTCTCAACAATAAATAAACATTTAAAAATAAAGTAATAAAAATACTTAGAATCTCTCTAGATCCTTCTTTCTAGGAATCAATATGAAAAAAAAATTGATCATTCTTATGCTGTTTTTTCTCCCTTGTGAGCCAAGAGCAGTGCAACTACAAGGTGCTGAACTAGGATACAGAACCCTGAATACAGAGAAGGCAGAAATGTCCCTTCTCTGAATTCCAAATTCTTAACTTAAATATGTGGCTACAATCTATGTGACTCCATACTACTACCAGAGGCATTACAAGCACCCCCAGGACGTCCTTTGTAAGTTTTCCTCAGTTCACCCAAAAGTCATGGGAAATAAATCAAAAGATAAGAGAAAATAAACAGTAAGAAAAAAAGGGAAAAGGGATGCATTATTTTGCAGAGTCTCCTTCTAATACTTCTCATTACTTGGCTCACCACGGTGGTCATGAGGCCCTTTAAAAACTTTTTCCACCTCCAATTCAAAGAATGCAGCTGGTTAGTTTCTTTTTTTTTTTTTTTTTCAAACGTTTTTATTTATTTTTGGGACAGAGAGAGACAGAGCATGAACGGGGGAGGGGCAGAGAGAGAGGGAGACACAGAATCGGAAACAGGCTCCAGGCTCTGAACCATCAGCCCGCAGCTGGTTAGTTTCAATGAGTTATACATTTCTAATTTTCATTATTTCAACTTCTTATTTTGTTCCCTAAGAATATTAGTGAAAAGCTTCACTGGGGGATCAGTGAAAAAGAAAATACACATTCTCTACTGTTTGATTTTTTCTACACCAATGCCCTCTCCCTCGTTTCAATCCTTCACCCTAATTTGGTTTGAAAACCAAGTTGAAAATTTTGCCTGGCTTAGCCGCACATGTGGTCAGCGGCAACAAGCCCTGGAAAAATGGCTATTCAAACTAAGTTAAACTTGGTAGTGTCCAGGTTCTAAAAGCACTATTACACACCCAGGAAAACTATAAAACCGCATTAGACACCACCTCCGTCTCAGTGCCTAGAGTAGGCCCAGGGGAGAAGTTGAGACGGGGCCCTCTGTCTCTGAGGGATAAGGGTCCTTTATCTCGGTACACAAAAGATCTTTTTGGTCATAATTTTGTTTTCAAATGTCTCAGGAAAACAAATCTCAACCTTATAATCTGTTCCAGGATTCAAACTTCTATAATGTAATTTCTCTACCAGATCTTTCTCACATTCTTTTTTAAGTCTGTCGTCTTTCTTTCTTTCTTTCTTTTTTTTTTTTTTTTTTTTTTTTTTTTTTTTTTTTTTTTTTTTTTTTTTTTTTTTTTTTTTTTTTTTTTTTTTTTTTTTTTTTTTTTTTTTTTTTTTTTTTTTTTTTTTTTTTTTTTTTTTTTTTTTTTTTTTTTTTTTTTATTTTTTTTTTTTTTTTTTTTTTTTTTTTTTTCTTTCTTTCTTTTCCCCCCCTTTGCTTTCTTTCCTCTCTTTCTTTCGTAGAATTATCTCACTAAATACTACACCAAGCCCAGGCACAAACATGGTTAAATAACTACTCATTTGAACTCCCCATCACAATCTTACCGACAACATCTCAGAAACAGAGGATAAAATGTTTCTCTGACCGGAAAGATTAAAGACTATTCATTGACATGGGTTTTATCTGGTCCTGTTCATACAGAATAATTTACCAGCTCTTTCCTGTCTTATTCTCCATCTCAAACTTGGCTGGGCACATGGTTTATGTGGACACACCTATTAGGTACTGACCACAACACGGAGCACCCAAGGAAACAGCACAGCTGTTGGCCTCTCTAAAGCATCCAGGCTGCTGGGAGACAAGTTTCTTAGTTTGGGCACCTGGCCTTGAAGAAACAATTCGCTCAGGTGATCCAGTAAGTAGCTGGTACTAATGGTGGAGGGGAACACAACATTTCAGGGAGGTACATAAGAAAATGAGGGCAGAAATCTTACCCATGTAGGGTCAGGCTCCAGACGATTCCAGGCTATCCAGGAAGAAGAGGAAATCCAGGCCAGATGAAGGCCTCATGGGTAACATCATAATTCAAGAACTGGCAAGCAGGTCCAAAAAGAGGTTATCTATGTCCCCTCAGCAGCAGGAGGCCCCAATCTGTATTTTCATCTGCTATTTGCCGACTCTGCTTCTCCTCCCCCTAATCTCGCCGCCCTCTCATCTTGGTATCTGTTGATTCACAGATCCCTTTGAAAACCAGATGAAAGAAATCTCAGGACTCTATCCTCAACATAAATGTGCACGTAGACAAAAGTTTGCCCACAATCCAAACTTTATGGACCTGTGCTTATGAAGCCTTAAACTCACTCTGAGCTTTTGCCACGCTTTCTCTAGGTGGCACTGTGTGGGACTATCCCTACTGAGTACTGATCCTCCCTATAATCTCAACCGAAACTTCCTTCGAAGAGAGGATCTCACTGATTTGGTTCCCCACTACTCAGTGGGCAAAGCTTTACTGCCAAGTCCTACGTGACACTAATCCACCCTAGACTGACCACCTTTGCGTCAGGCACTCATGCCCAGTCCAATAGTGATTAAGATGGTAGTGTTTGATAGTCACTAGGCATGGTGGTCTAAACGCAAAGGCTGCATTTCTTTTGATAGAGTCTATAGGAATAGCAAGTTTCCTCAGAAAAGGGGTATGGGCATGGCGGACATCTGAGCGCAATGGACTTCTCCACACAGAACATAATAGAAAAAAAAAACGGAGGATATTAAGTGCAAACCACCACATGGGTCCCAGATTAAATCATAAAAATTACAGGCACATATATATGTACGTATATACCCATACACATATATATGACTAATGGTTGAAGGGATGCCAATAAAGAATGGTTAAGGTGGGATAAGGCAGACCATTGGAGTTTTACATTTATACTGTATTTTACAAGAAAGAAATGAACTTGAAGAAAGAATGAAAGAAGCACACCCCGGTGGACAAAGGTGTGTCTAAAGGCCAATGGTGAGGAATCAGGAAGAAAAAGGGAACCCCTGAAGACCAAGCAGAAGAATCTAGATTTAAGAGAACTGTGTGCGACACCACAGATTTTCTAGCAACATGGACTCGTGCATAGTATAAATCATCCTTAAACGGCTCTGGGGTGACACTGGCACAGGATGGAAGGTGTGGAACAGTCCCCCAGCAGTGGTCATGGAGCTTCCTCTGCTTCTCAGTGTGGTCATTTTCTTTTCTTTTTTTTTTTTAATTAAAAAAAATTTTTTTGACATTTATTTTATTATTGAGAGACAGAGCATGAGCAGGGAGGGGCAGAGAAAGGAGGAGACACAGAATCCGAAGGAGGTTCCAGGCTCTGAGCTGTCAGCACAGAGCCTAATGCGGGGCTCAAACTCACAAACCGCGAGATCATGACCTGAGCCGAAGTCGGACGCTTAACCGACTGAGCCACCCAGGTGCCCCTTTTTAATTTTTTTAAGGTTTATTACTTTGAGAGAGATACAGACAGAACCCAAGTGGGGGAGGGGCAGAGAGCGAGGGAGACACAGATCCGAAACAAGTTCTAGGCTCCGAGCTGTCAGCACAGAGCCCGACGCGGGGCTCAAACTCACGAACTGTGAGATCATGACCCGAGCCGAAGTTGGATGCTTAACCTGACTGAGTCACCCAGGTGTCCCTCAGCATGGTCATTTTCAATGCACTGCTCTATATCCAAGATAATTATGCTACTCAAGATTGCTTCCCTTTGGCTAATACACAAACTCAGACTGCAAGGCTTTTGAAGTGTCACATACGAGAATCTTATCATTGCCTTATTTTTGCATATGAAGACCTAAGAACCAAGAGAACATCTGTAGGTACAAGAAGGAAAGAAGATCTGTGCCTGATGTAAAGTCCTGGAGGGGTGGGAACTGGTTTCATTCTAGCATCAACACTGAGGTAGAATACCCAGCAAGATAAACAGTAGTTGAACACGTAAAAACATATGTGCTTCTCTAAGACACCTTAGTTCCAAACACACTAGGCTGAAGCACATCAACACAGAACGTGCCAAACCTCAATCCCAGTAAGCTGAAAACGAGCATAATCTCCTCTCTGACTACGTCGATGGCAACATTGTGCTTCCGCACTAAAAAAGATGACTGGATATAGCTGCTAGGATAAGTTCACGTGGCTATTAGGCTGTCAAGTTGTTTTTTGTTTCCTACAAAGCAAGGAAAACAGAATGACTTATAATACTAAAGACAGACCCTACCATGCATATAAGAACTAGGAAAAAGAAAGCATCACATTTGGAATCTTGACCTTATTCGTTGTTGTTGCTGTTCCTCTGAGAGACCTCAAGATTGCCAGCTATATCTCATAGTACAGAAACATTAAATTACTTTAAGTTGACATGAAGGCCACCCATAAACCCCCTAGAGAAAATTTAAGACAGTCCTGGAGCCATCAGTGAGTATATGGCTCCACAGGGTTAGGAATTAGAGACAAGAAACTTCTCTTTGGTGGGTCATACAGGATGGTTTGTTTCAAGACCGTTATGGTGAACCCCAAATTAATCCTTCTGACAGTTCCTTTCTGACAGCAACAGTCAAATTACCCGTGGTAATTCGGCAACAAGTGCTACAGACTTTAATGGCAAGTGGGTGGCCTTTAAACGGGGATTCCAAACCTTGGTAGGACGGAGAATTCTTTGGGCCAGAGGCTGTCATGTGTACAGCAGAATGTGTCGCAGCACCCTGGGCCTCTACTCACTAGATGCCAATAGCACACGCACCCCTCCCCCGCTGTCCTAATTAAAAGGGTCTCCAGACATGGGGCAGGGCTGGGTGCAAAACTGCTCAACAGAGAACCACTGTTTAAGGGCAAGCAGCAACTGGAACTCTGGGTGCGAAGCCTCTCACTGCCCCACTCTAGCTAATATGTTCAATCATGAAACGAGTTAATGTGAGTTAAAAATAGCGTTTAGACTATAAATTTACATAACACAATTATCAAGACTAGGAAAGACTATACCGTATTGTTATCTCAAGGGCTTTACACACAATGAACTTTTTTCAATTAGATACATCTCTAAATCAACCTGTTTAAAAATAAACCTTTGGGGTGCCTGGGTGGCTCAGTCGGTTGAGCATCTGACTTTGGCTCAGGCCATGATCTCACGGCTTGTGAGTTCGAGCCCCGCGTCGGGCTCTGTGCTGACAGCTCAGAGCCTGGAGCCTGCCTCGGATTCTGTGTCTCCCTCTCTCTCTGCCCCTCCCCTGCTCGTGCTCTGTCTCTCTGTCTCAAAAATAAATAAAACATTAAAAAAAATAAAAATAAAAAAATAAGTAAATAAACCTTTTAATTCAAATATAACCCATATATAATATAATACAGGACTGCCACTTCAGAATTACAAGGTATTTGCAATGCTTTTCCAGTCTGAATAACCAACGCAAGAGTATCTGCACTGCTCACCTGACAGTTCAAACACAACTTTCTCATTACCTTAAAAGAAAACAATCTTTTAATAAACTTACCCTTAATGCATATTGCTGAAATCATAAAGAGATCTATCCTGTAGAAATGCCAAAGGATACCACTTTATTTGGCATAGATATGTACTTTCCCTCTAACCAATAATCCAATTAAGTCATCGTTCTCACATTGCCATCCGTCCATTTGTCCAAAGATTTACTGAACATTTACTATAAATCAGGGATTGCTGCTAAAATTGAATAATACACGAGCTCGAACTCCACCTCCTGAGACGTGTAGAGGCTAAAGAAACAGACAGATGGGAACACAGGGATTTATAATACAATATAGTCCGGCAAGGTTTCAGAGCGGGAGCAAACCGGAGATGAATCTTGTAAAGTGAATGGAGCAAAGCAGAGCATCACTGTTTTAATATGCTGGCACAGAGAAGGTATTTTAAAAGCATGACACAGAAACCAGAAGTCATAGAGGAAAAGGATTAATAAACTGGGTAACATAAAAATATTAACTTCTGTATAATAAATTATATGGCATAAACAATGATATAAAGCAAATGACAAAATGGGATGTGACTGGCAAATGAGAAATGTTTGAGATGACAACTGCTAATACACAAAGAACTTTTCATCGTGGTTTGAATCATTCTTGTAACTGAATTTTCACAAAACCTATCATCCTGTTTCAATGAAAGAGGTTCTCTGCATCTCCACGACCTTTTATTTTTTAAGTTATTTGGAAGAAATGTACAAGAGCAAATGACTTACTTGCACAGCCCTTGGTACTGAAATCAAACATTCCCTGTAGAATAGGCTGGCCAGTGTCACTCTATAGGGAGAAACCTAAAGTTAAATGAGGTATTTGCTCATTTAACAGAATCAAGATTAAGTCTCAAAAAGGAGAAGCCGAGACATTTTATCACGATACAAATATAATGACACAGAAGTTATTTAATTGAATTCTTTATTAAACTGGTTATGTTTAGGACAGTGCCCTTAAGAAACTAAGAGTAATTACTCATCTGGGAGAAAAAAAATTCAGTCTTGCATTAGCACAACCATACACAAAAAATTGCAGATTACTGAAGAGTGAAAGGTAAAACTGAAATTCTTAGAAGGAAAGAAAACATTTCCATGGCCACAGAAAAGGCAAAATTTTCTTGAACCCAACACAAAAGCCCTAAAGATAAATTGGACTACATTAAAATTAGGAATTTATGCTCATCAAAAGACACCATTAAGAGGAGAAAAAAAAAAAGGCAAGGAATGAGTGGAAGAAAGTATCTGTAAAACATGCACGCAACAAAGGATTCTCATCCAGAATGCTAGAAGGACTTCTACAAATAAGAGACCGACAACAGATAAACGGGCCAAAGACTCGAAGAGACAACTCACAAATGGCCAGGAGACACATGATAAGGCCTTCAACTTTGTCAGTCAATGTCAAAATGCAAATCAACACCACGGTGCACCCCCCACATTCCACTATCAGGATGGGAAGCACCTGGACCTTTCCTCTGCTGGGAGTAAAAGTGTAAATGAATACAGTCACTTAAACGACGGGCAGTAGGAACTAAACCTATGATCTAGCAAGTCCATACCTAGGTCTAAGCCCATCAAAAATACCTACATATGTCCAACCAAAGACATGTCTTCACATTGCACTTCTGTTAGCCAAACCTAGAAACAGTCCATCCCTAGGAGAATGGGCGTACAGGCAATAAGAATAAACCACCTACTGTTACACACAACCACATCAATAAATCTCACAAATATACTGCTGAGTGGAACAAGTCAGTCACAAAATAAAATACAATGAGTGATTCCACGTAAAATATAAAAACAGGCAAGATGAATCTGCTGTGGTTATCTTTGAGGTGGGATAATAATCAATGGGGGCATGAAACAGGCTTGTGGGGGGCTGGCATATTCTGCTTCTTGATCTTGGTGTTGGTTGCACAGTTGGAGACTGAAAATTTATCAAGCTGTGCAATTAAGAACAGTGCACATTTCTGTAGACACATCACATTTCAATAACCAGTTTAAAAAAAAAAAAAAAACCCACAGAGAGGCAGCAGAAAGAATTCTTGGAAAAATCTAAACCGGACCACTGAGAGAGGACTTCACATTTTTCCTAAGCTCAGTGCTCCAACTAGAGGACCCACGAAGAAGCCAGCTCCCTACACACTTCTATATACCGCTTTTCCTTCACTTCCCAGTTTTATTCCTTCAGACAGATGCCTGCCTTCCACATGCAATGCACGTCAGTAAAGTCACTGAGCACCTTGTATGTGCCAGTTAATGTGCTGGGCACTGAGGACAGCGACAGATCAGCCCTGGTTTGCTCGAGGACCTGACAAGCAGGAACCATGTCTGATCACATTCCTCTTGCCTTGGCATCTAGCATGACGTCTTCTACAGAGCAGGCCCTCCGCAAACACTGACTGATCACGTACGCCTACAAACAACTGGACCGCAAGGAGAGCTACAGGTAACACCCTCGGAAATGTCAAGAGTTCACAGGATCCGAAAGGCTGCCCCTGGCTTCGCTCAGCGCCCAGGGAGAAGAGCTGGTGGGGGCAGCCGGGAGGAGATACAGAGACTGGCTTCGCTGAAGAAGTGGCACAGGACCGTGGTCTGGAAAGGACGCTCCCAGCTGGGGACAAGAACACGGCGGGATAGGAACAGGAGGCAAGAGGCAGCACAAGGCCTGGCGGAAGGGAGGCTCCAGAGCATGTAAAGTCGTGCCTGACAACTGGGGAAAGGGGTTGTGGGCAGGAAAAAGCAAACTTTCTTTTTCAGGAGGTCAGGGCAGAGCTCGGTGGTAGTATTTTCCAAAAGCTCCAAAGACCATGGCTGTTTTTCAAGGATTAGAAATCATGCACTGCACCGAGCTTATTATTTCACTGTGGACAGACGGGAAAAGGATGGGAAAAGACACACGATCAAATACACTTCTATTCCCCAGTAACATTTACTTTTAGTTAATATGCAAGCATTTTAGGATACTTCAAAATTACAAGTTGTAACTCATAACTCTGATAAACAAAGCCATTTATACGAGCTTCAATTCAAACTCCCCCTTATTTTACTAAAATTAAAATGTGAGGAGAGCCTGGCGGGCTCAGTCAGTAAAGCATGTGACTCTCGGTCTCGGGGTTGTAAGTTGAAGCCCCATGTTGGGTGTAGAATTTACAAGATAAAATCTTTTTGAAAAAATATGAGTTAATTCAAACTCTGGGCAAGCTAAGCATATTGAACTTCAATTTTCTCATTTGTAATGAGAAACTTAAAAACACATGACCCATAAGGAACTGCTTTTTGACTCTGATGTGGCAAATTTCCACCTGTGACAATTTTAGAAGCAAGAATTTGTGATGAGCATGTGAATTCTTTTACCTCCCACGGCCTGCAGGAGGCATCAAAAATCCCTTACTAAAATTATTCGGTGGTCATTTTTTCTACTGACTATGTCTAACTCACTGGACATTTAACATCCAGAAAAAGAGATGCTGAGTCAAAAACCCCAGAGTTTTGTTCTGTGCTGTGGGTAGCTGATGAGATCATTTGTATTTCTTTCAGAGCAACAGTAGCAAAGTCACTACCACGTGTACCCAAATGCATCACCCCGGGCTGCAATACTGTAGTAAAATAACACATGCTAATTTGTCTGGTCAGGAAACTGAAACGCGTGGGAGCTTGTGGGAGCTTGGGGATTTCAACAGCCCGTGATTCTGCAGATGCAGCTTTGTAAACCCCAAGTTTTTCCCGTAGCTGCTTTTGTAACAGTAATGCCAGCTACCTCCTTTCAGGCAAGCCCCTGCAGAATTCCAGAGGTGCTGTCTGACCACGATCGTGCTGAGGCACCGAGCTGAAGAATGATTAATCACAGATGAATTCGCTTTTTGTTTCTTTTCTGACATTTCCGAACCCTTTCTGATGTTTCAACTATCTGATGTCTGGCCATGTCATGCTACCAAAGCAGACTGCCTGAAGTCACTGTTTACTTTGGCCCACATACAAGTCTGGATAAGAATTTAGTCAAAACACCTCTTTCACATCACAGAATGGCCTTACGGCAGAACTCCGAGAGACAACACGACGGAGTTTTAAACATTACACCTACCGTCATTTCTATTTACTCCAATTTTACTTTTAAGGAAATCGAACAGTTTTAAAATGTATGGGAAGGGGTCACACTGGAAGAGTATAAACTAAGCTTTACAGGTAAACATTAAACAGTTTGGAAGCACGGGAAAACTCATTTAAAAAGTGTTTAGAAAACAAACCAGACAGATTTAAACCAACAGCTCGATTTTTAAGAGCATATAAAATAATAATGTATGGCTGTATATGTATATAAACTATATAACATATCTATATAAGCTGTATAATGCATCTATAAAATAAACAAGCACAAAGCAGCAGCCACGTTCCTGGTGGTTAGGCAGAGTGAAGAGAAAACCTGCTCAGGTGCTCACCCTCTGAGATTCCCTGCGCTCCAGAAAGTGACTCCTCCCATCACCAAGCAGAGTTGTGCTCAGTCAGTTCCCTGCCCCTCACCAGCGGCAGGCTCAGGAACAGACAAGAGGCACAACTCCGAGAGGTAAAATGAGCGAAGTGGGCCAGGAGGCTTCTTGGTGAGAGATACAGACAACCGCACACACGTTGGGAGCACTGCTGTCAAAGAAAACCAGAAAATCACAAGCGTGGGAAAGAACGTGGGGAAATCAGAACCTGTGTGCACAGCCGCCACGGAAAACAGCGTGGTGAGTCTTCAAAAAGTTACACATAAAATCGCCATATCATCCAGCAATTCCACTTCTGGGAAGATACATAAAGGAACCGAAAGCAGAAACCCGAACAGGTATCTGCGCATCCGTGTTTGTAGCAGCATTACTCACAATTGCCAAAAGGTGGGAACACCCCGAGCGTCCGTCAGCCGGTGAACGCATAAACATAATGTGGCATATGGGTACAATGGGGTGTTATTTGCCTTAAAAAGGAGGGAAATTCTTACACTTGCTACAACATGGAAGAACCGTGAGGACATCATGCTAAGTTAAATAAGCCAGCCACGAAACGATAGACAGTGCAGGACTCCAGTCACAGGAGGCACCTAGCACAGTCAAATTCAGAGACGAAAGTAGAATGTGGTCACCAGGGGCTGTCAGGGAGGGAGCGGGGAGCTACTGTCTCACAGATACAGAGTGTCAGTTTTGCAAGCTGAGAAGAGTCCTGGAGATGGATGGTGGTGGTGGCTGCACAGCCACATGAACATAACCTCTAGAACCTCTAGGACGTAACCTCTAAAACCGTACACTTCAGAATGGTTAAGATGGCCAATTTTGTTACATATATTTGACCACAATAAAAATATTTGTTAAGAAAAAGAGAGGCACAGGAGAAGACATAGCTCTTTTCTGATTCTAGCCACTACGAATGGCCTGTGATGCCCAAATGGGCAGCCCAAATGTCCTTCTGGGCACCACGAGAGAAGCAGAGCTGGAAGACAGGCGTCACCGGGCTCAGCGGCCAGAAAGCTGCACCCTCCCCGCCTACTGTGGCAGGAGGACTCCTCCAGGGAGAGACTCTTCTAGGTTGAAAACACAATTTCTGTTCATGTCAGCCAGCTCCTGAGCCCCTAAACTGGCACTGATTTATGCTACAACTATACCGAATCCCATGAACATGGTCATGATTATTACAACAGTTAATGTGAACACTAATAACATATCAAGAAATTTCCTTTCATTAATGACTATTTTCAGCTCTCATTCAATTCATCTGTGACTATCCTATGCCTTACTTCTAAGACTATAGGCCCAGACAAAACACTTCTTACTCTGGGGCGCCTAGGTGGCTCAGTCCATTGAGTGTCTGACTTTAGCTCAGGTCACGATCTCGAAGTTCGCGAGTTTGAGCCTTGTGTCAGGCTCTGTGCTGACGGCTCGGAGCCTGGAGCCTGCTTCGGACTCTGTGTCTCCCTCTCTCTCTGCCCCTCCCCTGCTCACACTCTATCTCTCTCAAAAACAAAGAAACAGTAAAAAAAAAAAAAAATTAAAAACACATGATCTTACCATGCAATGTTTTTGTAAATCACTCTTTTACACACACACGGAAAATCATAAGAATTCACTAAAAATGCATGTCAGAGAATGTGATGCACAAAAATAATAGTGCTATAAGCTACCCAACCACGCACACTCCAAGAGGAGAATTTACGGCAACGTGCTCCACTTACGTAACTATGAAGACGGCCACGAGATGATTTTCATCTTGCAGTGTTCATCACTAGCAAGACAAGCAAAATCAAAACACATCATCATGTCAAGAAATGCGTTGTAGGCTCCAGTCAGGGTATTAAATGAAATGCCTTACAAAGATGAATTCACCTAAGCCAACTCGACACATCTCTAGGTATGACCGCATATGGAAATGAAGTGACTTTGCGAAAACTCTCTCACATTGAGCCATCACAAACTTCTCAGATCAGTTCGGCTCAATTCAGGGTCAATTCTGAGCCTGCACAGCTCAACACAGAATGATTTCTATCTACATGGACATCTCCACCTCTAAGTGATCTCCATCCCACAACATGTGTTTCAGTCGTCTGCTACCGAGTACTAAACCACTCCAAATCTCAGTGGCTGAAAACCACACTAATTTATTATTCCTCGTGATTCTGTGAGTTGGCTACAGCTCAGTCAGGGGGTTCTTGCGTCGGTATCTCTTAGGCTCAATCAAGGTAGCGGCATGCAGCCAGAAGCTCGGCGGGGGCTGAAACCCCCAGGATGCTGCTGCCATCTCTGTCCAGCAGCAGTCGGCCCTTTTACATGATGACGGCTGGCTCCCCCGGCAGAGGAAGGGAAAGCTGCCAGCCCTCTTAAGGTGTGGGCCTCAAGCCCCCCGAGAGTTCGTTCCGTGGTATCCTGTTAGTGCAAGTCACAAGGCCAGTCCAATTGAGGGATACAGAATCTACTTCTGATGGACGGAACAGCACGCACACACCAGGTGAGAGGAACTGACGACGACACCCTTGGAAACCAGCTACCGAGCCACGGTCCTCCCTACACATGACGAGAAACTCGTCACTTCAGCATGCCTTCGTGAAAACCCATTACTCAATAAAAAGAGAGCAGGTAAAACCCGCTCTTCTGCGTACCCTGGACCTGCTGTTACATGCTTTCACTTGCTCTACTTCATATAATCGGTGTACTAGACGGTAAAGGCTGTAACTGAACAGGCCCAGATCTACGCGAGAAAAATCCAAATGAAACATTACTCTGGTCTCAGGTCCGGTTCGGTACCCCTGGGCGCCACTTCGCGCACTGTGCCATCTACGTGCCCCCTCGGCTGTAACCTCCATCAGGGCAGGGCATCCGCACCGTTTACAGCTGTATTCCCGGTGCCTGCAGGATCTACGACACTGCCCCTTCTCAGTGACCGAAAATACGCCTATTTGAAGATCTACTCCTTCTTTCTTTAATACCCAATAGAAAACACTTCTGTCGATTTTTCAATGTGGCAAAAACACGCCGTTACTGATGCTTTAAACACTTAGCTATGCTCCAAGGAAGAACATATACTTTTAACTACCATTGTAGTTATATGCTAAATTTACCCTCACTAAACCTTGAAAACGAGAGATTTTACAATAGTGTGCCATTCATTTTCTGTGAGTTATCTTTTGCTGGTGTCTAGTTCTGGGCCCTCAAATTGCAACGTGAACTATTCATGCCGGAACCGGCATCTACCTTGCGATTTTGAACAGCACATTTCTAATTGAGAATTCCCACTTTTATAAGCAGTTGTGCTATTCCTTCATAACTGAGAGTTCTCATTTGCTGAAAATATAATAAAATATCCTCTGGTGAAACGAAAATATCTATAAGTGGAACAAAATAGCCATTTTATTCTGCCCACAAACATCTGAGCTCAGACTTTTTCGGCCCTCAATGGACAAGGCCAAAATGAAGAGACACCCTGTGGCACAACACGGGACTGATTCCTGAGAGGTTCACCACTCTTAGCACCAACCCCAAGAGTTCAGTGCCACTTTCCTCCAAACAAAAGGTAAGTGTCCGCAATTCTACAAATTTCCATAAAAGGAGGCAGAACTGGTGTGAACTAGCATAAGCCTCTGCTTCTCCCCAGCATCTGAACTAAACTAAGAAGTCTGGTTAATAGCACAAGCAGGCCACTTGGAAATTTGGGTGCCATTTATCAGCATATAAACACAGAACCTTGACAGGTCTCAACGAAAGCACAGGTAATGATTCTGTGCATGCTACCCAACTGGGAAGGTACTATCCTACCAGTGCAAGAAGATTCTACACTCAAGCTGAGATAAAAACACAATATATCCTGGGGTGCCTGGCTCGTTGTTGGTAGAGCATACAACTCCTGACCTCAGGGTTGTTGAGTTCAAGCCCCACACTGGGTGTAGAGCTTACTTAAAAACAACAACAACGATATATCTCATTTCTACATCATTCCCATTTTACAGTTGCAAAAACCAAGACCAGCTATAGTTAAGCAACTTCTCCAAAGTGTTGCACACTCCTGTACCGCCACCTCCCTTCGATGCCAGAGTACTTAGTGGTATTTCATGATATCCAGTCATAGTCCGTTAGAACTGCCTGCGTGTCTTAACGAAGTTCTAACCTATTTGCTAAGCAGAAGCTATCCTATTCACACTCAGTAAACACTTGTGAAACAAATGAGGGAGTTTCTCACTATTCTACATGCTTCTCAACCCTCAGCACTAGTATTGCTTCTCATGAAGTCAATAAATGTCTACTGAAAGTTAAACATCTCCTGTGTGGCAGGCACACTGTTAGGTACTTGCATACGTGACGAAGATAAACATCACGAGGGTCTCACGAGCATATGCACAGGAGACAGACTTCAATTTTGGAAAGAATTGTAGACTGCTAAGGGAGGAGGGGGTGCGGTGGCTGGGTGGTCAAGTCTAGCCTTAGTGTCCAGTACAGGTTATTGGAGCAAGTGACCGCTAGGCTGCGGAACGATGAATGAGGAGTTTGCAAGCATGGAGGATGTAGAGAGAGAGAGAGAGAGAGAGAGAGAGAGAGAGAGAGAGAGAGAGAGAGAGAAACAAGAGATCAGTAAGGGTAAAGGGAACACCCAGCTGAAAGACTCCAGTCACTCAGCCTTAGACGTTCCAGGACCCAGATAACAAAGAGTAGATACGAACTTCTTCAATATGAGTGATTCTCACTTTAATGAACAGAAAAGAGCCAACTTTAAAATGAGAAGTAATCATTTTTCCAGTTCATCATTAGGCTGAGATGTGAAAAATTAATCTGGTGTGGTGGTTCTCAAGCTTGCCTTCACATTAGAATCCTCTGAGCATTAAAAAAACAATTGATGCCCATGGTTGAGCCCCAAATCTTAGAAGATAGGGCCCAAGTATCAGTATCTTTTTAAAGTTCCCCAGGTCATCCTATGGGGCATCTGAGTGGCTCAGTTGGTTGAGTGTCCGACTCTTGATTTTGGTTCAACTTATGATCCCAGGGTCATGTGATCGAGCCCCACATCAGGATTTGTGCTAAGTGTGGAGCCTGCTTGAGATTCTCTCTCTCCTCTCTCTCTCTCTCTCTCTCTCTCTGCCCCTCTCCCCCATTGGAACGTGTGCACACGCCGTCTCTCAAAAAAAAAAAAAGTTCCACAGGTCACCCTAAAGTACAGCCAAATGGATGACAGCAACAACTCAAAAGCAAAGCAGCACTGAGCCTTGGTCTGGTCCTGAAATGACCCCTCACCTTCCCATGGGCTGACTTCCTGTCAATCAAATCTCAGCCTCAATATGACTCCTCAGAGTGGCCCGCCCTGACCCCGACTGTAAAGGAGCCACACCTAGTATGTGCCACATAACACAGTGGCACATTCCTGACGTCTGTCTTATTATCTTGCTGTAGGTGTTCCAACAGAATGGAAGTTCCTTGAGACTAGGGATCTTGCTGCATTTCCAGTAGGAGGTCAGGAAGTACTTTATGAATGAACGAATGAAGTAATAAGCCAAAGGACAGGTAGGCATGGGGGTATCTCTCATGGAAATGGAATTTAAAAAATAATATCCTGAAGCTGTAATTCTGAGAAATTTCGGTTGCGTATGATTAAGCCAGACTGACCGAACGACACGGAGAACATTTTTTAATTCTTAGCTAAAAACTAGACAAGCCAGATGTCTGTTTCCAAGCAGAGCTCTACCTAAGAAGGAGACTGAAGAACACACAGTATTTACTCTGGACTGGAGTCAACAAAGGTGGGATTAAAAGTCGTCATGCAGAGGGAAGGGGGGATGAAAATATGGTCACCATTTCCATGAATAGCAAAAAAAGAAGAAATAGGTCAAAATATGGAGCAATTAAGATTTGAGCTTAGGCATGAGGAAAAACTCGCTGAGGGAAATCCTGCGACACTACAGCAGCCATTACAGATGAGAAGTAAAAGTGAAATTTCTGCGGGTCCCTAAGACTGGCATAAAAATGCTTCCATTTAGAAGGGTCGCGCACAAGTACACAGAGGAAGATGAATATCCAAGATGGCTAGAATTTTCTTCTGATTGTTATTATTGTACTACAATATCTATAGTACCTGAGCTTCCTACCTGAGCTTTAGATCTGGTACCACAAAAATGAGCTAGAAGGAAAAAATACTAGTAAGAACAGAACCAAGTAAGTATTTTTGGAAAGCAGAAATATGTCCATGCTTTTCCTTCTTCATAGAATATATGTTTAGGGGCATCTGGGTGGCTCGGTCAGTTAAGCATCCGACTTCAGCTCAGGTCATGATCTCGCGGTTAGTGGGTTTGAGCCCCACGTCGAGCTCTGTGCTGATGGCTCGGAGCCTGAGGCTTGGAGCCTGCCTCGCATTCTATGTCTCCCTCTCTTTCTGCCCCTCCCCTGCTTGTGCTCTGTCTCTCTCTCAAAAAATAAATAAACACTTAAAAAATTTTAAAAAAGAACATATGTTTGGACCTATCAACTAAATTAATAATGCAGGCATAAAGGAAATATTCAAATATTAAATTCACAAGTTACCTACGCTATACACTTAAATATGAGATGAAATGCCAGCAGAGTGCCTTGACCAGACTACCTGGGCTGTCAGCATAAAACCAGCAAGGTAATGTGTACCACCCTTCTTTCAAAGCCAGTTCTGTTAGATCCACAGCTTCTAACAATGGAAACATCCCTTCCCCATACTTTCCGTACTTAACATCAACACTCTGGAACCACTTTTGTTCGTTCCCATATATAGTTAATCACCAAGTTTTACGGAGTATTCCTTTGTACAGGGAGGGGGGGGCGGGGGAAGAGGGAGGGGAAATTTATGGGTTAACAAGATTTAAGAGATCTATCAACCAAACTGTACAGGCCTCGTCTGGGTTCAAAGTCAAACTGCAAAACAAACGGACACTGACTAGATACAGAAAGGTACTTAGAAATTCCGCTAATACTTTTGAGGTGTGATGATGAGACTGCGTGTATTTTCAAAATGCTCTTGTCTTTTAGAAATACACACCATGAACAGATGAAATGATATTCTGGATTTGTTCCAAAATAATTCAAAAGATGATGGAGGAGGGAATGGGGAAGAAAGAACAGATGAAACAAGAGGCACTGATGGGCTGAAGCTGGATAATAGGTACACGGGGTTCAAGTACACTTTTCAATTTGGTTTATGTTTTAAAAATTTCCCTACCTTAAAAAAGTCATAACTTATATATTCGAATATGTTTTTTGATGTATAAATGCGATGCACTTGGCTGGGAAAAGGGTTCCCAGCTGCCTAAATACCTCAGAGAAGCTTTCAAGTCATTGAGTCCTCTGGTTACCCATTTTTTATAGGACTAGGCCCTGGGCAAATCCTTACTTCTCTGCTCCTGCTCTTTGCTATGTGCTTCCCCATCAGCCCTACTCTACATCAGGCCACTTACCAAACCACTGGCCTGACCTGTTTTCATGTAAAATGCTTCCCATCTTCACCTAGATTACAAATTGTCAGAGGAAGATTCATGTTTACATCTTTTTGCCTCTTCAGAGCTTAAAGCAGTGTTCTAAGTAGAGCAAAGGTGTTCGGTTACTGCTTTTCAGGTGGGCAGGATATAGGGAGTCTGCTCCTTCACACTTCTCTGTACTTCCCAGAGTTTTTACACACAGTAGGCCATTAATCCTTAGGAAACATCAAAGAGTTTCATTAAAGAGAATATAAAAGGCAAAACTGTTTTAAAAGGGAAATTCTGAAATACAGTTAAATCTCACAATAGTACGATGAATTACAAAGTCAGAGCGGTAAATGCCGTGGTTCTCACTACAGAAAGCTTAATTTCTGAGGCAGCAAAGCATTATCCTTAATTAACCCATGTTCAAAGCCCAAATCCTGTGCCCTGAGACAAAAATTATATTAAAGATTCATCTTTCTATAATGAAAGCCTTATAAACATTTGTATTACTATTATTATTTTTATTATTGAAAATACCTCACTGCTTACATTGAGCTCCAATTTTTCTGGACTGTGACTGGGTCGAAAGGAAACAAAGCTAAAACAGAAGGGAGGGACAAAATAAATGGGGCGGGGGGGGGGGGGGGGAAGGGTCAGGATCCACCCGGAAATGGTAGATTCCTACTAGTGGGTATACCCCAAGTAAGCAGGGCCCTGCTGAATGTTCCAGAATACCTGGGATTTTAAAATATTTGGTTAATTTCTACAGATTAACCTGTATTAAGCAAATATTAAGCACCTATGCGTCCAGCAGTGTTCTAAGCCATGAACAAGCCAGATCTCATGCAAAGTTCATGGAATAATTCATGACATACATTCGAAATACGCAACCAAGTTAACCTCAAATGATGAGAAACCAGAAAAGCACTAATTTTCATGAAATGTATGTACAAGCAGACACGTGAAAATCAGCTTTACCTTATATTTCATCTTGGGACATGAATGAATGTAGAAACCCATATAATAATAGCTGAGTTGAGATGTTTTCTGATGAAGTTGCCTCGTAAAAGCAATTTCTCTGCCAAAAGAAGAATAAAGATGAAGGTACAGTGAAATCTAGCTCCAATATTCAAAGTACTATGTAATCTGATGTCCAATATCTGATGAAATCTGAAATTGTGACATTAGGCTATGAAGAAACTCCAAGTGTTGAAAGAAAAACAATTTCAAAAGTACTGTAAGATAACTTTTACTAAAAAAAGATACAACAACACTACATTAGTTTGAGCAAATGCATCTAAGTTCATGCTTTACACTTTATTGAGCTAATTAGTTGATCAAAAATTCAAAGAGCATAAAAGCAGAGATCTATTTAGTACATTACTCATTATCCCCTGGAGTTCTCAAAAGATTAGGTTTATCAAGTTAAAAACAAATTTTATAAAACTCAAAAGCCAACACATTTCAGGAAAAATGACTCTGATTATGACCATTTACATGCACATCCTTGCAAGTGTGTCTGCTGTAGAACTCTCTCCTACATCGAGACGCTACTCTAATATTTATTCTCCCTAAAACTAAAGAGTGGAAAAAAACTATGCTATCTCACCACCTTTCCTGTTTGTTGGGCATAGGCGAGGACTAACCGAACAAAGAAGCTGTCAGCAATGTCCATGCTTGGAGTGGTTTTCATTTATATCGGGATAAATCTGGGCACAGAACTTCATCCTACCCGCCCAAGTGAATGACTGGCTATATTTAAGAGTTTTAAGCAAAACTTCAGTACATTTCTAAAGTAAGAGAAAAGTTGTTTGTTTCGTTTTTACGTTTGTTTCTTGAAGATTTTCTTCTTTTCTTTCTTTCTCTCTTTTTTTCTTTCTCTTTTGTAGCAACAAATGCTTGAAATTCAAGTGAATAGCCTGTGCATTTTGCAAGTTCAAATTTAAATCACTAAAAAGGTGTGACCCTACAAATTCATCTGTAAAATGAAAGTATCTCTAAATCCAAGCAGACTGAGCGTTAGTGGCCTGTAACAGAATAAATCCTACCAACCCTAGAACGAATCCACTTGGAAGGTTCAAAGTGAGGAAGGACGCCCGGCCACAACGGCACTCCGCTTGGTCCTGCGCTGCCACTCCCTCCCTCAGCTGTCCGGGCCCAAACCTAGGAGCCATCCTCAACCATTCTTCTCCTCTCACTCCCATGTCCGACCCATGTCGACAAATCCAGCCGGCTCAACCTCCAAAATTTACGGGGGGTCTGACCGCTTGTCATTACCTCCACCGCAGCCACTATGGTCCAAGCCCGCATCCTGGCTCCCCCGGCTGACTACTGCAACTGACTGGCTTCCCAGTGTGCTCTCTTGCCCCTCTATAAATCCCGCAGAGTGGTAACCAGTCGTCGTTTTACAATATTAATCAGATCAGGTAACCTCCCTATATCTTACCTTCAGATTTTTGCACAGCTGGCTCCTTTCCTTTTTTTCTGGGCTCCTCCAATGTCACCTGATCAAGAGGTCTTTCCTGACCACCCTATTCAAAAAGGACCTCACCCTGGCACTGTGACTACTTCTGTCACAGCATAACGGAGTATCTAAATTTATGTTGCTGGTATCCTCATTACGATCTGCTTTGACAAAGCTGGAAACCCTGTCTTATTCACTTCTATGAATCATGCCCAGGACACATAGATTCTTCTCAAATAAATATGTTAAACAAATTAACTCATTTCTAAAATCCACCTTGCTAACAAAACATAAATTAATGCCATGTTCATGATCCCCAATTCAAACATTTTTTTAAATCTACAGACTATGTTATATAAAAATCTATACTGATTATACATTAAAATACAAAAACTAAATTCATTGTAAATTGCTTAAGAAATTGAAGGAATGGAGGGGAAACTAAATGAGTTTCACTGAAATACACTATAATCAATAATAGAATTGGCAATTTACAACCTACTCTCCCCAATTTTGCTTGGAAATGTCAATCTCCTGGCTGCCTTTCCTCTTCCATAAACTCAGCAACTCAGATCCCCCAGGCCACTACAAACAAGTGACGAGGCTGTAATCCAGTGGCAGCCTCCCCGCTCTCAACTGCAACAATGTTCGTGCTCTCGGTCTCCTTTGCTTCCTCCTCAAAGCTCTCCAGCTCTAGCCGGAGATCTACCAAATCTACCAAATCTCTATCTCTTAGAGATCTACCAAACAGTAAATAGAACTCTTTATAATTTTGCTAGGAATTGATTATTTACTATCTCAAATGCAGCAGGATTTCTATATCTCCTGGTTTATTGAGGCATGAAATGATATTTCATACATAGGCTGGGATTCACTATGTGGGAATAAATATTCATAATGTTTATCTGAGAAGTCTAAACAAATCCATAAGCTATATACTGTAAAGTGGAAAAGTAGATACAAAAATAAAAGAAGAAGGAAAATAGCAATGATCACAAAGTGTTGACTGATTCTGGTACAAAAAAAAAGTAGCTTTTCTGAAATAAATACGCTCTTCTAAAGTTACAAAATGTAAATGCTTCAAATGATCAATTTCAATTTCACTGATGCCATCAGGAGTCACGAATATTCTTAATTAGCTTATACAAAAATGCAATTAAATACAAAGGAAAAATAAAGGAATATTACAGGGATCAGTTGTAAACACTGTATAATTGTGAATCGCTGTAACTTATCATTAAGAGATGGCTCAGGTTGAAAATACCAAGATGGAGAATTTTTCTTTGGCCCACTAAAACACACAAAATCTATTATGGACCAGATTTTTCACAAAAATCAAACAGTAATTAAAGAAAAATACCCACTTTTCCAATTTTATAATTCAGAAAAAAGTACATACAGAATTAATAAAAGAAATAATCTCAAAATGTATCTTCCTATGATGTGAGATTGTGACCATCAGACACAGAGACTGGGAAAAGTGAAAATACTGATACAATGAGAAACAGAGACTCAAGTTCCCACATAAGCAACAGAAAAATAATTTTCAATCTTCCTTCCCTTCTGTACCACACATATTCACAGATATGAAGGAATAAAAATAGACCCAGTATTTTCATGGAAAAAGACCCCAATCCTTTTACCATTAGGATAATGCAAAATATCCAAGCGATGCTGCATATATTTGCATCCATGGACATGCAAGGGAAATAATCTTTTGATGAGGGCCAGAGAATTAAGTGGACAGTCAGGGACTTGCCACTCCTATTCTATATATTTTCTATAACTGTATATTCCTTCCAACAGATTTACATTGCTTGAATTCATTTACATGAGATTCCTTTAACCTTTAATTATGAAAAAATATCTATAATAATGATGACAAAAAATATGTAAATACTGTAATATTTAAGGGACATTGAGTGGTTTTTGACAGGGGAGCTTAAATTAAGACATAAAAACACCCCACAAATTCAATGACTTCTCATACACTAGATTACATGGATAGCTTAAAAAGCTAGGGAATTACCATCGGGCACTACCCTCAGTTCTAAAAGTGGTATTTCTAGGGGCGCCGGGGTGGCGCAGTCGGTTAAGCGTCCGACTTCAGCCAGGTCACGATCTCGCGGTCCATGAGTTCGAGCCCCGCGTCGGGCTCTGGGCTGATGGCTCAGAGCCTGGAGCCTGTTTCCGATTCTGTGTCTCCCTCTCTCTCTGCCCCTCCCCCGTTCATGCTCTGTCTCTCTCTGTCCCAAAAATATTGAAAAAAAAATTAAAAAAAAAAAAATAAAAAAAAATGAAAGTGGTATTTCTAAATACTGATATATGAGAGACTACTATAGCAACAAAATTATTATGAACTATCAAATAGGATTTCTGCTGTTATATGATGAAATATAATCAAGTGAGGAATTATCTGAAGTTCCGTATGACCCATTACAGCTGTCAAAAGTAATCTTACCGTAGTGCAGAGTAGACACCCAAAGATAGAAATGAATAATCAGGATCGTAGTACAAATACACAGATGACACACAGTATGGAAGGATGTCAATCACCCCCACAGCAATGATTCTCCCATCAAGCCAATACTGCTGGTGAAAGGAGCCATAACCACAATCTGGTCCATTAGGGGGATTCTCCGCCTGTGAAAAAGCAGACATACATATGAATAGTTTCTTTTCTTTTCTTTTCTTTTTAATATTTATTTATTTTGGGGTAAGCACAAGTGGGGGAGGGGACAGAGGATCCAAAGCGGGCTCTGTGCTGACAGGCTGACAGCAGTGAGCTCAGTGTAGGCTGGAACTCACAAACCACGAATCATGACCTGAGCCAAACTCGGACACTCGACTGACTGAGCCATCTAGGTGCCCCCTTTTTTTTTTTTAAAAAGATTTTTACTTTTAAGTAATCTCAACAACTCAATGTGGGGCTCAAACCCACAACCCCAGGATCAAGAGTCACAAGCTCCACTGACTGAGTCAGCCAGGTGCCCCTATCATCTTTTTCTTTATATTAAAAATCATAATAATTGTCCTGTTATACTTCTACTTTGTAACTCCTAAAATTTCCTGCTGTCATCTTCCTCTGCAGTCACACCCTACAAAACGTTTTACTTGTAGAAACACTGACCAAACAAAAGAATGAGAAAAAGAAATAAACTTAAGGTTTTTTTTTAAACCTTGTTTAAAAATTTAACAGTAGGAAATACAAATTTTACAGGATAAGTAAATATTAAAGTCTATTTTTCGGTTCCACACAAAAGCTGAGACAGAAATGGTGCAGGAAAGAAAGATGGGGAACACAGGAGAGGCGTGGGTGAGAACAGAACTGCCCCTATACCATCGGCCAGGCCTCATCTGTGACAACCCTAGCACTGACAAGGCATATGATCCCATCATCTTTTGTAGGTAAGAGTTCCTGTGTAAATAAAAAAGGCTAGGACACTTCCTTTTATGAGCCAAAGGAAAATAATTTCCTTACCATTATCTTAATGTAACTATAATCCCACAAAAGAAACTTAGAGATTTCAGAGTATAACCTTTTATCTGTAAATAGTTGAGTGACACTTTTCATTTTAAGATTCAATGATTTTAAATATTGATTCATTTTGAGAGAGAGAGCGAGCAAGCGAGGGAGAGGCAGAGAGAGAGGGAGAGGCAGTCCCAAGCAGTTTCCATGCTATCAGCACAGAGCCCAGCGGGGGGTGATCTCATAAACCGTCAGATCATGACCTGAGCCAAAATCAACAGTCAGACGCTTAATCGACTGAGCAAGCCGGAAGCCCCAAAATTCAATATGATTTTAAATGTAACTGTTGCTAAATGAAAATTATGATGCAACATGAAACAATGCTTTGGTAGAGACTAAATGGATGTTAGAGATTAACAACTTAAGTGAACAAATACAACATACACTATATGTATATACACATGTATATCACATACATCATTTTCACACAGCTAAAATCACAGATAACATGTATACACAAAAGCCGGAAGAGAGGGGTGCCCAGGTGGCCCAGTCGGTTAAGCATCTGACTTGAGCTCAGGTCAGGACCTCACTGTTTGAGAGTCTGAGCCCTGCATCAGGCTCTCTGCTGTCAGCACGGAGCCCACTTTGGATCCTGTCCCCTTCTCTGCCATTCCCCTGCTCGCACACACACTTGCTCTCATCGCTCTCAAAAATAAAAATAAACACTAAAAAAAACCTAGAAGAGAATGAAGAAAAATGAAAAAGTCAGTTTACTAATATTAAAACCAGAAAAAAGACATTACAAGACAGGAAATCTACAGATCAGAATCTCTCATAACACAGAGGCAAAAATCCTCACCAAAATCTTAGCAAATTAAATCCAACAATGTATGAAACGAATTATACACCATGACAAAGTGGGATTTATTCCAGGTATGGAAAGCTGGTTCAACCTTAAAAAATTAATTTAAAATAAAAAGCAGTTAATCATGGAAAGATGCTAAAGGAAAAAATCATATATCAATTGACGCAGAAAATACCTCTGACAAAATCCAGCATCCAGTTATGACTAAAACTCAACAAACTAGGAAGAGAAAGGAACTTCATCAGCTTAATAAAGAACATATACAACAAATCTACAGCTGACATCACACTTAATGATAAGAAAATTGATGCTTTCCCCAGTAAGATTCCCTTATTCAACATCATACTGAAAATGCTAGTGTAATAAACTTATTGTAATAAACTTAGTGTAATAAAATTATTAGTGTAATAAAACAAACAAAAAAGGAAATAAAAGGTATTAAGATTGGGAAGGAAAAGAATAAAACTGTCTTTATTCACAAATGACATGATTTACTATGTAGAAAATCCCAAAGAGTCAATAACAACAAAAAATGGAAACAATAAGCCATCATAGCAAGGTCACAGGACACAAAGCTAACAATCAAAAGCCATTTGCTTTACTACATACGAGCTATAACTGGAATATGAAATTAACAACCCAGCGCCATTTTATAAAACCAAAAAAAAATTACATGCCTAAATATAAATCTAACAAAGTATGTACAGGATATATATGCAGAAAACTGACAAAATGAAACAAAGAGATGGTAAATAAGTGTAAAAATATTATCTGTTAATAGACTGTAAGACTCAATATTGTTAAGATGTCCATTTTCCCAAGTTGGTTTATACATTTAATGCAATCCCAATCCAAATCTCAGCAAACTATTTTGTAGGTATAAAAAAATTTGTTCTAATGTTCATATAAATAGGCAGAAGACCTAGAATAACTAACATAATACTGAAGAAACAAGTCGAAGGTCTGACACTGCCTCCGTCGAGACTTACTGTAAAGCTACAATGATCAAGATAGGGTCTATACTGGCCGAATAAGAGAAGAGTAGAACAATGTAACAGAACTAAAGCCCAGAAATAAGCCCACATAAACATGGTGGACTATCCTCTGACAAAGGAGCAAAGACAGTCCAAGAGAGAAAGGACAGTCTTTCTAACAAATGATGCCGGAACAATTAAACATCCAAATGCAAGAAAATCCAAATCTAGACAAAGACCTTACAGCTTTCAAAAATTCAGCTCAAAATGCACCACAGACCTAAATATAAAATGCAAAACTATAAAACTTCTAGATGATAACAATAGGAGAAAATCTGGGTGACCTTGGGTTTTGTGATGAGTTTTTAGATGCAATGCCAGAAGCACAAACCATGAAAGAAATAACTGATAAGCTGGACTTCATTAAATTTAAAAAGTGCTCTCTCTACAAAGACACTGCTAGGAAAATAAAAAGTTAAACCACTGACTGGAGAAAATCGCAACACATGTATCGGATAAAGGACTGGTATTCAAAAATAGAAAGACTGTTAAAATTCAACAGTAAGAAAACAAACAGCCCAATTAAAAACTGGGCAAAGTATCTGAGCAAACACCTCACCAAAGAAGATGTACAGGTGGCAAAATAAGCATATGAAAAGCTGCTCAACATCATCTGCTAGGGAACTGAAATTAAAACACACACACACACACACACACACACACACACACACACACACACACACACACACCGAGCTAATACTACTCAACTATTAGAATGGCTGAAATCCAAAAACCTGAATCAAATGCTGGCGAGGACGCACAACAGTAGGAACTCGGATTCATTGATGATGATGGAATGTAAAACGGTACAGATACTTCAGAGGACAGTTTGGGACTTTCCGGTAAAGATAAACATAGCGTTACCATATAAAATAGTAATCACGCTCTTAGGTATTTATCCAATTTGTCTGACAACTTGGGTCACACAAAACCCAAAGGCCTGCATGCAAATGTTCATAACAATGTTATTCATAATTGCCCCAAACGGTAAGCAACCAAGATATCCTTCAATAGGTGATAAATAAACCATGACACATGGAATATTATTCATCAAAAGAAATAACCTATCAAGCCACAAATACACAAAATGAAGAAACCTTACATGCATATTGCTAAGTGAAAGAAGCCAGTCTGAAAAGGCTCCATACATACATTCCAAATACATCCAGTAAAAGGCAAAACTAAAGAGGCAGTAAAAAAATCATTGGCTGCCAAGAATTTGGGGGATTTGGAGCAGGGGACTTTTACGATAAAACTATTCTCTATGGTTCTGTACTAGTGGATACTTGACATTATGCACTTACCAAAACTCAGAACTTTATAAACACAAAGTGAGCCTTAATGGATGCAAACTAAAAGAAAGTCTTTTAGGAGATTAAGGGATCCCAGGAAGGAATGGAGACAGGACAGAGAATCTACCTGTATTACAAATGTATGAAACAACCTGACTGAAAGAGGTCGGTTGGGAGGGGAAAGGTGCTGACTTCAGTAACCTTTGGGGTCTGTAAGAATGAAGGCAAAAGGAAACCCACACATAAGCATTGTATTCTACCTGATAAAGTTGTTTTCCACGAGACTACAGGTTAACAACTCTGACACTGATACGTGTGCCTACTGTAAAGTGACGGAGGTGATGGGAACCAAGTTTCTCACTGTTGAAGTCGTCATTTACAGATAAGCAAGGGGAAGAGGCTAGAATGACCCACAGGGTGATGGATTAGTATTGGAGACATGCGTAAGAACTCACGTTTAGCTTAATACAGACAAGATGGTTACATACAGAAATATTTATAGGTCTGTATATATCATAGATATGTTCATACAAGGGTTAGTATGTACACATGTGTTTCTTTACTCTGCCAGATGAGAAGGCCTAAATAAAGGAAACCCTAGTAGCAAGAAGCACATCTAGCACTCAGATCTTGGTTTCTCCATTCTGTAGTAAAAGGAACAAGGCTCTTTGGAAAAATGGCCAATTCCAGGACTGGGACAGGAAGAGCCCGTTTAAGATGAGCCTACTTCATCGTGTGGTGCCAAAAAAGAAAGAAAGTACTTAAAAAACAAAAAGAAACACGCACTGATGGAGTTATGTCAAAGAGGCACAGAAGGCGACTGAAAAAGCTCCCAATGGCCAAAGCTGGAACAATTTGAGCAAAAAAAAAAAAAAAATAGTGTTAGATTACAACCCAAAGTATAAAATTAATATCCGTAAGTCCATAATGACATACACGATTGAAAAAATTAATAAATGAGGAAGAAAGACGAATCTCCCATGCAGAAGGATTCCAAAAAGTTCAGGTAGACAGTCTGCCCTAAAGGTAAGGGAGCATTACTCCCTATGAAGTGTGGGCTACGCACAGGAACTCCCTTTCAGAGTACCTTCCAGAGGTATGGGAAGGAACTTCAAAGAGTAACTGCACAGGCGAGCAAGGTCTACAACAGCAAATGAGAGGACCGACTAAGGTGCTAGAACTATTCATGATTTCTAAACCTTCCACTGCTACAGCTAAAAATGTGGTTCAGACAATAAATATATCTTGAAACTTTTAACAGCTTCTGCCAATAATAAATTACGTCAAACCCCAGTTTTAGCATTTACTATCATATAGGTTTAGTCTTCAGAAAGATATTATTATTTCCCTGGAAATAGGTACAGTTTAAAGAGCAGAACAGGCAACAAACAGAAGCATTAACAAAAAAAAAAAAAAAAAAAAAAAGGAAAGGATATTAACCCATTAAAACTACAACACCAGAACTGACACCCATATTCTAAATTGCTAATGGACTTGAAGTCAAATCACTTGTCTCAGAAGCTAGGCTGCTCCAAATATGTAATAAGAAATACAGAGATTCCTATACATCACTGAATTTTATGAAAACCATCTTTTAGATGTAAGTCAGCCCTGAGGCTCCTGGAAATGAAGCTCCCTGTCTTTAAAAGTAATCGTGTAGGAGAGCAATCCCACAGTGACAGGGAGACAAACTGTCAGTCCACGGCACATGAGGTGGGGAGCCTGTCCAACGTCGGGCAGTCAAAAGCTAACTAAATGACTTTGAAACGAACCCAAATTCTTCCACAATTTCAGTTTAGTACGTCATTCTAGGACTCACTAAATCCAATGTGTGCATTCATTCATTAAAAATGTATTTATCAAAGACACAATACATATGGACTTACTAATGGGCATGTTCTCAATAAGTAAATAACCAAAAGACCACGTTAACCCTAAATATAAATCAATCCTGCTTGTTGTACAAGCTTGAAATCTTTTTCCAAACTGCAGCTACCTTCTGAGTTTCCAATTTTAATCATGTCATCCATTCCTGGGACCTCCCATTTAATGACCTTCCATTTACTTCACTGTTGGTTCTTCTGTGAGTCCACCCATGACCAACATACCCTACCACAGGCATTATTCTCGTGTCTCAATGCCCGTGGAAGTTAACAGTCTTCTCCCTCTGTAAAACCCGCATCTATTTATACAGGTATGGGCTACCTTATAATTACTGAGGAAAAAAGAAGCCACAGGACCATCTACTCTGACTCCCTACTACATCCAGACAAAGAAACAAGAAACCCAGGAGTCAATTAAGTAATACAATCATCATGAAACTATGGAGTTATAAACTGATTCACAAACTATCTTCTTGGCCCCTAGGTCGATGCTATTTTTATGCTATGATAAGAAAATCAGCTAATCATCTAATTCATCGTTTAAATATCCTCACTTTCGAATATCTCTAGGATATACAAGTCACTAAATAAGGCAATATAAAAAACAAACTATTCAATGCATGGTTTTCAACAGCTTTTCTTAAAACCTATTTTGCTGCATTCTTTTTCTTTCCAACATGTTTTCTGACAATTAAAATATGAATGATTTCCTTTTCTCCCTTGTGGGAGCTTCAATGACCTAATTTTTTTTTTAAAAAGCAGATTTGATAAATGGAAAACAATCTCAGTAAAGGCAGGTAAGAAGCTATTTTCCAAAAAGTACATCTGGTTGTTTCCGCAGTACTGATTAATAATGATTTACTATTCCCCAAATGGTAACTCAATCAATACTTTCAAGTTTTTCAACAGGTTAAGTGGCAGCTGTGGAAATGGGCTGATGGTGAACCTGAACTATTGATTCCCTTGGCTCTCTGTGAAGATGGGACAGCCGGAACCCCTAGATCACTCACTTCTGGCTAGGAAATCTGGAAAAAATTCTGGGCCAGGCACCTGGGTGGCTCAGTCAGTGAAGCATCTGACTTGGGCTCAGGAGTCCCCAGCTGGGTGAGTGCGAGCCCCGCCTCAGGTGAGCCCTGCTTCTCTCTCTCTCTCTCTCTATCCCTATCTCTCTCCGCCCCTCGTGGGACTCTCTCTGTCTCTCGCTCCCTCTCTCTCCATCCTTGCTCACTTGCACCCTCTTTCACTCAAAACAAAACAAAAAGCAAATGAAAAAAAAATTCTGGGGGCGCCTGGGTGGCTCGGTCGGTTAAGTGTCTGACTTCGGCTCAGGTCACGATCTCATGGTCCGTGAGTTCGAGCCCCGCGTCGGGCTCTGTGCTGACAGCTCAGAGCCTGGGGCCTGTTTCAGATTCTGTGTCTCCCTCTCTCTCTGCCCCTCCCCTGTTCATGCTCTGTCTCTGTCTCAAAAATAAATAAACGTTAAAAAAAAAAAAAAATTCTGGGCCTACCATGTGTCCAATACCATAAACTGAACTGATTTAACTAAGATTCTTCATGCTTGTCTATGAACGTACACACATTTGCTGAATCAGTTGACATAAAACCGCCATGATAGGCTTCCCTCAAATGCGATCCCTTAGCTCAAACTTTTTTTTTAACACTAAAACATGGAAAGAATACAGGAATTTGAGTGTTAGAGTAAGGCGATAAAAACAAAGAACAATGAGTAAGTTTGTGAAATGAGAAATCAGCAGAACTCCTGGTTATGTCTCCCTGGCCATTCAGCAACATCCCTGAAACCCAGACTCATGAGCTTATCATGCCATATGTTTCAATATGCTATTACCTGGACACCTGTTGGTTTTTATAAGTAGCAGCCAGAAATTACCTTTATTGCAAACGTATATATTTTCAGCAAATACAGACTTGTCACCCTCACCCCCACTAGGTCAGAAAGATCCACATCTTACAACAGCCCCTTCACTTAATTCTCCAAGGGGCTCAGTCCCCCAGCCTCGGAGAGGCCTCTCCAAGTCAGTGACCATTCTGTATTTTTACTTCCTTAAGAATCCTATTTCAATACTTGGGATTGTCGCATTTCTTCAACGTTTCACCTAAAGCCTATTAATTGTTAACACCCTTCAACTGCTACTTAAAAACACAGAAGGTGATACAATTACAGATTGTAATTATGCAGGAAAGTACACTTTATTTGAGAACCAACAGAGGCACAATGACACAGGTATCACGTGAATCAACAGCTCTCAAATTTCTTGGTCTCAAAATCCCTTTAACTTACAAATCTTATTGAAGACCGGGAGATTTTGCTTCCTGGAGATAAGGAGTTTAGGAGATATTTATTGCACTAGATGTTAAAACTAGTATTTTTAAAAATATGTATTTGTTATGCGCTTAAAAATACCAATGAATCCAGTACATGTTAACATTGTTAAAAAAACAACTACTATATTTTCCAAAAAAATTTAGTGAGAAAAACGGCACTGATTTACATTTCTGGAAATCTCTTTGAAGCCCAGCTTGGCAGAGGAGAGTGGAATCTTCTATCTGCTTCTGCATTTGCTGTCATCACGCAGCCTCTGGGAAACATCCCCACAAATTCATAAGAGGATGAGACAATACAGAAGAGAAAAACGCTAATAAAACATAATTTTTGACCTCGAGGATCCCTTGCTAAGGCTTCAGGGACCACCAGGGATTGCAGGATGTTTCTGAGAAGCACTCACATAAATGAATTTTTAAAATCTACAGGCAGCGGGGAAAGATATAAGCAGAAAGCAGTAAGCTACAACAGAAAGGGAGGAGGGCTGAGGGACTCGAGTCCAGGATTCTGAATCAAAGTATCTGGATTTGAGCCCTAACTCCACAGTACACTTTCTGGCTATTTAACCTCAGCAAGGCAATAACTACTTTCGAAAGTACCCATTTCTGCAATTGTTTTAAAGTAGGCTCCATGCCCAACGGGTGGCTTGAACTCACAACCCTGAGATCAAGAGTCGTGTGCTCCAGGGCCTGAGCCAGCCAGGCGCCCCGGTGTTTCTGCATTTTAAAAACAGGAATCATACTACTGCTCACCCTCAAAGGGCACTGTGAAAAACAAATGATAATGTAGAAATAAAAGCAGACCGTGAGCAAACTTGGGTCGGTTTTGCTTTTGGTTTTAAGGGGTCTGAATGGCACATCCTCAAAGACTATGTCTATGAAATTACATCAGTAGCTCATTTAACAGAAGTTACTTAAAACTAATAGCAGTGATCTTTAATTTCCTCATGAATAAGTCAGTGATGTGATTAACAGTATTTCATCATTTATCTTTCTCACGCCTGCAGTTTGCACAGTTCTGCATAAGTGAGAGGGTAAGCAAAGTTGTTTTTCAGAAGCTCCTCCATTTCCAGGATTTAGATGATAACAGGAAAAAATATAATAAAGCCCGCCATTAGCTACAGAAAAGAAAAGAATGTCTTAAACATTGGGGAAGAATGGCAAGGTTTATGGATAAATGAGCTACGCAGTACGATACCGAAGGCTCTACGTAGAAATGACATCAATATTAATAGGCCAATCCAGTCTTCTAGTTAAACTGCTCCCCAAATGGGTATATTTACTCTGATGAAGTACACCTGTCTCCTGGCCCACCTGCCCCCACATACTTCAGTTATGCTTAAAACAAACACTATTAAGACTCAAAGGAACAGACAAAGAGGGAGTCATTCGTCAGGCACCAGAGGCAGCATCTGTTGGAGAGACTTAATCACAGGTTCAAAGACAGTAACAGGGAAAGTCTTCCCAAGCTTTAGGAGAGCAGAACCTGAGTTGTCCTCGAAAGGCATCCCCGAGTACCTCTCCCAAATCACACCTGTTCACACAAAAATCTATAAGTAGACAATATGTGCCCTGAATTTTTTTTAAAACAAGTTTATGGAGGCCCCCACAGGTAATTACCTTAAGCACCTCATTAAAAGTCTGCACTGTTTTAAAATAATTTATTCTTCCAATTGCTTCGCCTTTGTGAAGTGTTTCATGAAACACTGCACTGAAGGTCAGATTCCTTTTAAAAATAAACACCCAAAAATGTGCTAAACCACTAGGATATCGAAATCTACCTGATTTCTTAAAAAGAAAACCCAAAACTAAATTTGAAAATTTGAGATGATATGGTCTATAATTAAGAAATAAAGAAAATAAATGAAATTAAGTTGGAAAATACAAACAGGAATACTCTTGGTTCCTACATATCACACAGTTGCATAAGCAAGTGATTTAAAAACCAGTAACCAGCACGTTTAAAAAATGTAACCAGTTCCTAGTCTGTTGGCAATCAGTACACTAAAGACGCCCAACCAATTAAACACTTATATTGATCACCATCTATATTCCAGTACAAAGACAATTACATTTAAATGATGCTAATGAAAAGCGCACATAAAAGTAACTATTTTCTGTTATTCTATTCTTCTTGAGAGAGAGAAAGGGAATTCGAGAAGGGGAGAAGGACAGAGGTGGAAAGGGGGTGGGGAAGGATGGGAGGGGGAGGGGGAGGGAAAGGGAAAGGGAGAGAGAGAGAATAGCTCAAGCAGGCTCCACGTTCAGCACAGAGTCCAATGCGGTGTTGGACCCCACCATTATGAGATCGTGACCTGAGCCAAAATCAAGAGTTGGACGCTTCACTGACTGAGCCACCCAAGTGCCCCGTTATTCTGTTTTAAGCAACACTTTCTCTGCTCATAAAGAAAGCCTATGAAAGTTAATTTTACTAAGTAACATAAATGACATAACTCCTATAGCCTTAAGCTGAGGAAGAATTCCTTTGATGTTCCTATTCACACAATTCTCTCGAGTTCTATACAGTACTTTATACTGGGTAATCCTCCAAATGCCTCAATTTCATCAGAATCCCTGAGTTAATAAAGATTATCTAGTCATTAGAAAGGAACAAACTATACCAACTGCTTCAATTTTTGTTGATAATCTCAATAAACAACTAAATAGAATCTAACTTAAAAATTTTAATCAGCTCAGACTGAATTAAGACCATGACAACCTCTGTTCACTTCCAAATTGGGAGAAGGAGCCAAATTAAACAAAACTGTAAAATAAAAGAAGTTAATTACAGTACATTCACATGAGGAACTATTATGTAGTAGTTAAAAACTATTCTTACCGAGAGTTTTTAATAACATTCTAAACATTTCTCCAAGTAAAACCGTGACATAAGGTGGCATATATGATCCAAACCACATGAAAAATGTCTTTCTCCATGCACGTACCTACAACCCCCACACAAACTTATAAAGATGGAAAAAAAACATCGAGGGCTGTCACCACAGGGTTCATGAATGATACTTTTCTTCGTCTTCTCCATTTTCCACATTTTTTAATGAAAATGCATGAATGTAGAATCAAGAGCTTTAAAAAGCAAGGTTGAAGAACTACTAGTAAGTGTTAAAAAGAAGTATGGTGGCTGCAATCTGATAAAGGCCAAAGAAATTACCGGGCATTCTTGAAGCGCAGTTCTGGGCTTGATTTTCTATTGATGGAGTTATTTTACAATCTGTTTGGGGCAGAGGTTAATTTACAGATTTCTGTCCAGTGGAACAGATAACCCAAAAGGTTACAGTTTAATGCCCTGTAAGCCAGTAATCAGTTGTTTTTATCTAGCTTAGCAATCTCATCTCAATCTCTCATTCAATTAAATTGTGTGTGTGTCTATATATGTGTATCAGCATATTTTCACAAATGCTCCCTGCATCAGTTTTAATATGCTACTGGTTCTTGTGCTAATTAATGAGTCAAATAAAATATAACGTGTGTTCGTGCTCTATCTGCATGAAGACCGTGATTTTACCTTTCTGAAAATTTAGTTTAACAATTCTGGCAGTCAGCCACCGAGCAGCTCAAGTGAACTCACTTGGTGGACACAGAAGGGCCCTCAAGGTCTGTGAAGCCTCATCTTTTCTGGACTCTCAAAGACATTTCCCCGGAGCAACAGAGCTTCAGCTTGGCTGTGTTTCTCTTTTTCTCCCTCTCTACGAAGTTTGTGCTTTTGTTTTCGTTTCTGGTTCTTCTACTACCAGTGAGCATATCCCCCTTAGTGGCATTAATATCTGGATTCGGTTTACGGTCTGTTGGATGGATGATGTAGATCTATTCTCTGCTGGATGAGAGGAGACGGAGACTCTGGTTTGTTAGTCTGCGTCTATGTATTTGTTGAGTTCAATCCTTTAAGGAGAACAACAGCTCTTGGAGATCTGAATCCATGACTCTGTGTCCACTTATGACCTGTAGCTCAAGTTGCAGAGCTGAAGCTCAGAGATCTACATGTCTGTGAATTTGTGATTCAAAAAAGTCTTTATTTCTCATTGTAGGTGAAATATTTTCCTACCTTCAGAGGGTATTAACGAATCACACTACCAGGTCTCCTTATTAGAGGAGCTCTGTTAAATTGATTTACAGACACGAGTACACATTTACATAAATCAAATATTCTCCAAATTCACAGAAAATAAACTCCTTACAGAAACTGCTAGCTCAGAAACATTTTTAAGATAAATCAAACTGGCTTAATGATTTGGATTTAAGAAAGGAAAAAGGTAGGTCTTTTCTCAGATTAGTGTTAAGTATAATATAGGAATAGATTTTTAAAATAATCTTCAGAGTTTGTTTCCTAATGAAGAGGATAGTCTAAACTCCCCAAACTACTCTCTGGTTTGTTCATCAAAAAAGTTAACATCATTCCTACACAATGCTCGTGATTCGAAATTTTAAATTTGTGTTCAACTGAATTAAATTGCAATTCTGGGGGCGCCTGGGTGGCGCAGTCGGTTAAGCATCCGACTTCAGCCAGGTCACGATCTCGCGGTCCGTGAGTTCGAGCCCCGCGTCAGGCTCTGGGCTGATGGCTCGGAGCCTGGAGCCTGTTTCCGATTCTGTGTCTCCCTCTCTCTCTGCCCCTCCCCCGTTCATGCTCTGTCTCTCTCTCTGTCCCAAAAATAAATAAAAAAAAAAAAAAAGAAAAAAAAAAGTTGAAAAAAAAATTGCAATTCTGACATTTAAAAATATTTCATAATTGTGGTAAAATACACATAACATTTACCATCTTAACCATTTTTAATGTACAATTCAGGGGCACCGAGTGTACATTCACGCTGTCGTGCAACCATCACCACCCACCCACAAAACTTTCTCATCATCCCAAACTGAAACCCCGTATCCACTAAACAGTAACACCGCCCCCTCCCCCCCCCCCCACCAGACCTTGGTAACCTCTGTTCTACTTTCTGTCTCTATGAATTTGCCTACTCTAGGTACTTAAGTGGAATCACACAGTATTTGCCTTTTTGTGACTGGCTTACTTCACTTAGCATAATATCCTTAAGGTCCATCCATGTTGCAGCCTGTGTCAGAATCTCCTTTTTTAAGGCTGAATATTATTCCATGTTATGCACATACCACGTTTTGTTTATCTCTTCATCGGTCCAGAGACACTTGGGTTGCTTCTACCTTCTGGCTATTGTGAATAATGCCTCTGTAAACAGTGGTTTATAATACCTGAGTCCCTATTTTTAATTTTTTGTGTATATACCTAGAAAACTGCTGGATCACGGGGTAAATCGATTTTCAATTTTTTAAGGAACTGCCTCTGGTTTCCCAGAGAGGCTGCACCATTTTACAAGCCTACCAGCAGTGCACAGGTTTCAATTTCTCCACATCCATGCCAACCTTTATTGTTTGCTGTATTTTTGATAAGAGCCATCCTAATGGGTGTGAAGGTGGTATCTTATCGTGGTTTTAATTTGTAGCTCCCTAATGATTAGTAATGTTGAGCAAATGACAAACATTTTTATGTGTTAGGTTTTGTGGCGGCTTAAATAGAACTTCTAAGATTCTTATAGAATTTTAAAATGTGGATTAATAGGGGTGCCTGGGTGGCTCAGTTGGTTAAGTGTCTGACTTCAGCTCAGGTCATGGTCTCACAGTTCATGAGCTCAAGTGCCCTGCACTGGGCACTGTGCCGACAACTCAGAGCCTGGAACCTGCTTCAGATTCTGTGTCTCCCTCTCTGCTCCTCCCCCACTCATATGCGGGGTCTCTCTCTCTCTCTCTCTCTCTCTCTCTCTCACACACACACACACACACACACACACACACACACACACAAATTAATAAAATAAAAAACATTAAAATTTTTTTTAATGTGGATTAATATAAATCAACAAATTTGACAGACAACCTTTGGATAACTAAGTAGTTTCTAAGTAAGAATGAATACTACAACATTGAGCATAATATTTATAAACTTGTCCTGCTTGATTTATACATGCTATAGAATGACTGTATCTTTGGGTCATGTCATTAAACATGCTCATCTTTGCTACTATGAGAAGATGTTAGAGGGATGCATAAGAAATTTGTGGTGTTTGTTTTTAGGTACTTTCCCAGTCTGCTCAGATGCTTCTAGATGACAGAGTTCTCAATGACCCACCTCTCAGTTTTGAGAACCCAAAGCTATTACTTTATTAAAAGATATAATTCATATGTACAGTTGAGACCATATTGAAGGCAAAAAATAAGAAACATATTTGGGTAAGCAAGATAACAGGAAAACACTTGTTTTTATAGAAGAAAGTGAGCAGAATTGTTCTAAGTGTCAGCTTGCTTCAGAACATAAAGCACAGTGAAAGACAAAGCTGGAGGGACTACAAGTTTTAAGTTGAGTAAAATGTGTATTATTTGCCTAATTTCTAATATTTGAGTCTGAAAAGCAGCTACAGTTGACCCTCGAACAACATGGGAGTTGGGACACCAACACATCCCCAGCACAGTTGGAAATTCACAAGTAACCTTTGACTCCCCCAAACTTAACTACTAGGAGCCTACTATTGACAGGAAGTCTGATAATAGAAACAGTCAATTATTTTATGTTATAGGTATTATACTGTATTCTTTATAATAAAGTAAGCTAGGGAAAATAAGATGTTATTAATAAAACCATAAGAAAGAGAAATACATTTACAGTACTGTAAAAAAAAAAAAAAAAAGTCTGTGTATTAATGGATCCACACACTTCAAACCTGTGTTGCTCAAGAGTTAACTGTATAAAATGTGTTAAAATGTTGGCTAAGTTCACTCAGTTTTGAAGGAGCTCTTTATTTGAGATACCCCTACTCTATAACTGAGAAAGTGAGGCTCAGGGTAATGAAGGGGCTTGTCCAAGGTCACAAGACCCATTTACAGGAATGAGAAGGGCGGAAACCTGGAATTCTCAACCTCAGTTCGGTGTTTTTCTCACTGGCCACTGCTTCTGTGGTGTCCCATGTCAAAACAATCATAATATTTAACATGTTCTAGTCAATGCAATGAATTAAGGTATTTTCAGCAACTTACTAAGCCAAGGATGAATCAAGAAATGTATTTCTCAGTGACATAATTCATAGGAAATGAAATGCTTCAAAGCAAGCAAAAAAGTTTACCCTAACATTTATAACTTAAAACTAGAAGTACCGTAAAGACGAAAATTTGAACTTTACAAAGAGCTTAAATCACGGAGGAATGGTTTATAGCAAATGTGTTTTAGTAAGTGTGACATGAATAAGAAAGGAATTTATTTTTGCATTTTCATCACAGCATACATAAAAATGAAGATGTTAATCTGTTAATCTTTTTCTTTATTTTGACATTTCCTTATATTTTAAAATCCTAGCTATCCAACAAAAAGACTTCTAGTGAGACACCACAAAACACTTACAAGGAAAAATAACAGAACTCCAAACTTCACAATTCTACAAATGAGTCCATATTTATTAAACTCTACAACAAACACCTTAGACTCGAGAGTTGCGATCTTAACGAAGGGCCCCCCTCCTTCACACCAGTTCAGTCAAGAATCTTGCTTCTCTGGTCTTTCTTACAGAGGGGAAAAGCAGCCCCCAGTGACAACCCAAACCGATATTTTTACTTAGAAGTGAATGACTGCAAACATCAAACAAGACTGACATCCCCGTGGAAACTAATCCACCCCAGGATTTTCCATTCAAACATCTTCTGAAGCATTCACACGCACTTAATGGGTAATGAAAATTGTCCAGGCAGATGACCCTAATTTTGAACACAGTTGGAAGATCCTCGGACCAATGATGAAAACCACTACCTGCTAAAGAAGACTGATCTGCCAAAACGATATCTTGAATGGACTTCCGTTTTAAGATGCCTAAACTGATCTAAGTCCCATGCCAGAAAAATCTTCAACAAGGAAATTTATGGCATCTTTCTACTTAATGTCTGGTTTTCTATTCTGGTATGCTTTCTTTTATTCTCAGAATAAATTTATATATATATATGTATATATATATATACATATATATATATATATATTTTTATTTATGTATTTATTTTACTCACAGGAGGTTGGTTTCCCTAAAAAGACTTCCAGATAATATAACTTCACTATGAAATATAAGGTTTCAAATAACACTGGCTCAACTATCATGTGATGTCCAGAAACAAGTTGGAAGCAAGTTCGTCTACTCAACAACAGTTACTGAGTGCCCGAGTGAGCCCAGAGAACACTATTCTGACTGCCACATGAAAGATGTTCAAGCGCTATCTACTGAGGCGAATAGAGTGCAAAAAGGAAGGTCTTCAGTTCAACAGATTCTCTGTCAGTGGCCTCACTAGCAGTCCCGCCCCAGCCACAACTGCCCAATAGCCTCCAGACCTGACCAGATGGGAGAGTAATCAAATGATGATCCCAGTGCACTCGGGGATCTGGCTCCAGAATTCTACTGGTGCTTCTGCCCAACACCACTCAACCTGATTCCACAGTATGTGGGACTCAGCCTGAAAATGACATGACTCTTTCCCAAGCCACGGAACTAGAAAAAAAACAGCACTTATATCTCACTTTTGCCCAGTGGATCAAGCCACAGCCTAGCTTTTGTTTTCTGATTGTTCAGTACCAAGAGCAGCCTGATGACCATTCTCCAAGACCTAGCCCCCGTTCAGACACCTCTGTCTGCCCTGGTCCTGGCCCTTGAAACACAACTGGTGCTCCCAGACACCCTACCAGACAGCAGGTGAAAGCTTCCCCCAGGTCACCAGCTCAACCCTCTCCCTAGCCTTCTCTCCACAGATCTCCAGTTCAAGCCAGCTCTCTGGATATCTCAGCATCCCCCTTATTCGGTAAAATTGTTTGAACTCCCTCCCTCCCCAAGTTTAGGGGCTCAACGTTCTCCACCTCACCCTCCACGACCACCTCTATGAGGTCCCTTCAATGCCAGAGGACCCAGTTTGGGGAAGAGCCATCTCCTCTTCCGAGTTCTGGCCACTGGAGAGATCCTGACTTCTACCAGAGCCACCCCCAGCAGTGATACTTGATCTGCTGACAGACTGCAGAGATGGTTAGGTTCTCTTGGTCCTTTTTTTCTCGATGGCAAAACGAATACTCCCAGCCAGTGACTCACTGGGCAGATCCCCACCCCTGCTACGTGCAGCTTGCAATCGGTGCATATCCACACACCTAACTGGACACACTGCCCCAGTTTACCAGAGTTCCAAGAGAGAAGGAAAGGAGCTCTCAACTTCAAAAAAAAAAAAAAAGCTTGGAGAAAGGGGGCCGGGGGGTGCCTGGGTGGCCAAGTTGGTTAAGGGTCTGACTTCGGCTCAGGTCACAATCTCACGGTTAGTGAGTTCAAGTCCCCTGCTGGGCTCTGTGCTGACAGTTCAGAGCCTGGAGTCTGCTTTGGATTCTTTCTCTCTCTCTCTGACCCTCCCCCACTCATACTCTGTATAAGACGGTCTTATAAGCTATCAAAAAATACTAATGGCTAACATTTAAATTGAGAGTATTAACTACATAGTTAATATTTAAATATTAATTAAAACATATCTATTTCAATATAGAATACCAGCTTGCTGAATACTGAAAGTGTGCACCCGTCTACACCACAACTAGGGACACGGTAAAGATGCAAGATGTCAAGCTGAATCAGATCTTTTCTACACATTTTAGAAAACTAAAGGATGAAGAAATGATACATGCCTTTTCTCCCCAGCTTTATTTACACACGACAAAATTCACCCATTTTAAGTGTAGAATTCGGTGATTTTTTTTTAATTTTGTGAATTTTAATATTCATTTATTTTTGGGAGACAGAGAGACAGAGTGCAAGCAGGGGAGGGGCAAAGACAGAGGGAGGCACAGAATCTGAAGCAGGCTCCGAGCTGTCAGCACAGAGCTCAACACGGGGCTCAAATCCATGAAGCATGGGATCATGACCTGGGCCGAAGTTGGACGCTCAACTGACTGAGCCACCCAGGTGCACCTGAATTCTGTGATTTTTAGCAAATTTATAGAATTGTGGAACCATCACCACAGTGAAATTTGGGACCATCTCTATCAACCCCCCCCCCCAAAACTCCTGTGAGACCCGTTTGCAGCCAGTCCTCCAGTCCTACCTCTAATCCCATTGATCTGCTTTCTGATTCTCTGAATTCCCCTCTTTTGGGTAATTCATTTAAACGAAAACACACAATATGCAGCCTCCTGTGTCTGGCTTCTTTCACCTAGCATAATGTTTTTAAGGTTCAACCATGTTGTAGCCTGGATCAGAATTTGTGCCTGTTTATTGCTGAACAGTATTCCACTGGACGCGTGGACATTTAGCCATTCGCCATTTGATGGACATTGGGAATTATTTCCAGGTTTGGCCATTATGAATAATGCTACTGTGAACTTTCACATCCAAGTCTTTGTTTGGATGTATACTTTCCTTCTGCTTGGGTATATTCCTGTATTTTGGGGTCATATAGTATCCCTATCTTTAATATTTTGAAGAAATGTGAAACCACAGCTACAGCATTTTAACAATCACGCCACAATGTATACAGTTGCCAATTTCTCCACATCTTGCTGACACCTGTTACTGTCTTCTGATTATCGCCATTCTAGTGGGTTTGTGGTGGTATCTCATTGTGGTTTTAATCTGCCTTTCCCTAAAGGATGGTGAGCATCTTTTCATATGCTTATTAACTATTTGTATGTTTTCTCTGGTGAAATATATAATCAAGTTTTTGCCTATTTTTCAAATGTTTATTTATTTTGAGAGAGAGTAAGAGTGAGTGGGGTAGGGGGAGAGAATCCCAAGCAGGCTCCACACTGTCAGCACAGACCTGATGTGGTGCTCAATCCCACAAACAGTGAGATCATGACCTAAGCCAAAGTAAGAGTCGGCTGCTTAACCAACTGAGCCATCCACGTGCCCCCTTTTTTTTTTTAACTACACTGTTTACCTTATTATGAGTTCTTTCTGTTACTGAATCTAAGTTAATTCCGTTTAATTTTTTTTAATCTTTTTTTTTAAATGTTTATTTTTGAGAGTGAGAGACAGCACGAGTGGGGGAGTGGCAGAGAAAGTGGGAGTCACTGAATCAGAAGCAGGCTCCAGGTTCTGAGTGCTCAGCATAGAGCCCGATGCAGGGCTCAAACTCACAAACTGTGAGATCATGACCTGAGCTGAAGTCGGACACTAAACCGACTGAGCCACCCAGCGCCCCTAATGTTTATTTATTTTTGAGAAGGGGGGGGGAGAACGACAGAGAGAGAACGAGCACTAGTGCAGGAAGCAACAGAGTGAGGATAACACAGATTCCGAAGCAGACTCCAGGCTCTGAGCTGTCAGCACAGAGCCCGATGCAGGGCCTGAACCCACGAACCATGAGATCATGACCTGAGCCAAAGTCAGACGCTTCATCAACTGAGCCACCTAGGTGCCCCAATTCCATTTTGACCAGAGATTATTTCAATCCTTTTCAATTACTAAAATTTGTATAATGGCACAAATTTGTATAATGGTATGGATTATAATCCATAATATATAATGGTCTCATCTTAGTGAATGTTCCCTGTGTATCTGAAAAAATATGTAGTTTGTAATTCCTGGGCATAGTGTTCAATAGAACTTAATACCTACATCTGACCCCTAGCTACATACACGCTTCGGACGGTGCAGATACAGAACATGTCCATATAGCAGAGTAATGGTTCAGATTGTTTCTATTTAGTGTCATCAATAGGGCTGGATTTAAGTGGACAACTTGCTATTTGTCTTCTGTTCATCTCACTTATTCTTTGTTCACCTTTCCTTCTTTTTCTGCCTTTCATGAGACTGAAAACATGTTCCCATGGCAATTATCTCCACTATCGGCTTATCACCTGTATCTCCTCGTTTTTAAGGCTGCTCTAAGGCAGCAGTCTTCGACAAGGAGCCAATTTACCCCTCTGGGACATGTGGCAAAGTCTGGAGACATTTTGTTTCAACTCCGGGGGAGGGTGCTAATGGCACCTACCAGGTAGAAGCCAGAGATGTTGGTAAGAAAGACACAATGCCCAAGATAGCGCCCACAAAAGATTTAACCGATCCAAAATGCCAATAGTGCCAAGCTTGAGAAATCTTGCTCTTGGGTTTACAAAATACATCTCGAACTTATCACTGTCTTCCTTCAAATGTTGTATCACTTCAGGTAGTATAAGAATCTTATAGCATTACCACAGGAGGGGGGGATGGGTGAAATAGGTGATGGGGATTAAGGAGCGCACTTGTCATGATGAGCACCGAGTGATGTCTGGAACTGTCGAATCACTATATTGCACACCTGAAACTAATACAACACTGTACATTAACTAATTGGGATTAAAAACTTTTTTAAAAAGGATATTATGGCAGTATTCCATTTTCTCCTTTCTACCTTGTTACTGTTGCCACAAACCAACAGCTGTGACGTTGAGCTCAGCCAATCTACCTCTCTGGGCCCAATTTTTCTTAGAACAAAATTGGGAACACCTATGCCACAGACACCGTGTGAGAATTAAAACAATAGAAGCCAAGAGCTTAGCTTGGTACCCATCCGCTACATGTGCTAACATTTCGCTAAGTTATTATGATACCTGTTGAATGAAGACTTTAACTGATTTGAAATCAAGAACAGAAGGACATACCTGAACAGAAACCTAAGCAACCTACATGCGCACAGGGTGAAGCGTCGGACAAACACCTCTCCTACAGCTCTCCGCCTCCAAAAGGCCAACGAGACTGCACCCTACCGGACTGGCTGGCCAACTCTGATTCGGAAGAGAATTTCAAGAATCTTTTAGCCTCTGATATATAATCCCTTTTATTTACCTACATTTAATTGAAGACATCTGTAGGTGGTGCCACACAAAACGTAATTCAGACTCAGAAATGTCAATAAAAATGTCTGTGAGGGAGAGGTCCGATGTAAACCTAGCAGGGGAGCGCACATCAGCAGCCACAGAGCCACATGAAATTAGAAATATAATGGAAATATGTTGCCTGACTTGACGAGGTGATAAAAGCTCTTTTCCCATAAAGCTTAATGAGCTCTATTAGTTTTCAGCTTACAGGAATGTAAAAGGGTCAGCCCCACAGAGGGAAGTAACTGACTCCCCACACATGGCTCCATTCAAATGACAGCAGATCAAATTACTGATGTAATTACTATAACCTGACAATTTCGTTAGATTCATGTGGCAGTTAACTGTTTAGGACTTACAACAAAGGGACATGGTTCATTCACAGTTCTGTGGACAAAGTGAAGTTTAAAGTCTCCTTCGTTTTCAACTGCAAGTCTCATGTATTTTACAATCTCCACCAGAATTATTTTTCTTTTGATCAAATTTACGGAAGGTGTTTGGGTATTTACCGCATGTGTAATTTTCCTTCTTCAGCTAAAACATAAGCCCAATGGCAAAATTAAACATTTAGGACTCCTAACACTCTCCGACTTTGGCTTGCTTTGGCTCTCAGGCTCTGTGTAGTGGCAAAGGGAACAGAATCCTGAGCTCAGTGCTGTTGGAAATTTGGGGGTAGCAGCCACTAACTCTGCCTACAGGCAGCCGCCCCATGAAACTCCAGGCTAGCAAAATTTCAACAGAAAGCTCTCCAAGTATTTCCCAAATACTTCAAGAAAAGTAAAGCACATTGGTCATCTCTAATTTTGATTTTTTTCCCCCTTTCCCATGTCCATAAGCTCAGTACAAAAACAGATATTTAACCAAGTAAAACACAACTCTAGATTATTAAGTGGAAAAAGCAGATCAGTCAGAAGATGACAAAAACCATCACTAAAATTTCATCGTATCTTCCCTTGTTTTTCACCAAAAATTAAAGTTTCCGTACATAGGGATTCCCAATATTTAGCCAGATGTGATTTTAAAAAATATTTGTTCGGTGCAACTCTAGGTGTATGGTTGGAAAACTCTAAGCCCTATCCCTGAGAGCATCCAAAGATGGAAAAGACAAAGATCCTGATCTTCAACGGCTACAATCTTGCCAGGAAGACCATTTACCATATTGAAACACGAATATTAGGCCTTGTGTGTTTTTAGCTGACTCCTGCCAAGTCATGGATAAAAAGTCTGCTGCTTGCGGCGTCAGCCCCGCCTGGCTTATTCATTCATTCGTTCATCCATCCATTCAACAAATATTTATCCACTGCCTCCGATGTACTACTTACTATACTAAAATTAGAAACACAAGGAAGCAAGAAAAACAGGGTCCTCTTTCATCGGGCTTGCATTTGAGAGAAGTCTGTAAGTGAAATCTATTCAGAAGTCTCTTTGCCACTGTTGAGTGATATTGCCCCCACGCAGTGGACATCAAGCCCCAGCCTCCTTATTCACTCCGTGTCCGGATCAGTCAGACCATTCTTCCTGGTTACTCCTCAGAAGCTCTTGCTGAAACCAAGAGTCCAGCCTTAAACCTCATCGGCATTCTCCTCACCTGAGCTCCTGCAATTTCCTCACCTGCCTTCCCCCCCCCCCCCCCCCCCCCCCCCCGCCAAGACTAGACCCTGTTTGCACATCAATCAGAGACTTCCTTGATGTACTTCCCAAACGCTGACTATACGAGCCACCGCTAAAAACCTACCAAGGTATCTCTACTCCCCACTGTGGCTCCTTCATGGAAAAGAAAAGGGTAAAACAATATAACATGTTGTGTATCTCCTTCCGAACTAATTTCTGTATGCTTAAATTATTTTTCAATCGAGATCTGCATTATAATTTTGCACCCTACCTCTATCTCAACATAGCAAAAGTATCTTACGTTGTTTTGTTCATCAATATGTACTCACCAACACGTATATGCAGGATGCCCATCTTAATGGCTGTAGAATGTTCTATCAATAATATGGCTGGCTGTACCATTATTTACTTGACCTTCTCCTAATGCTCCTCATTTACACTGTTTATAAATTTTTCACCATAATGCTGTAATAAACATTTATGCCAGTTTTGTCCCCATCTTTATTTCTCTGGCAGTGATTCTTAGACAAGAATTATTCAAGCACACAACTGCAAGGTATGAATTTATAGGTCTTAACGTAGATGCCCAAACCCATTTCTGTAAATGGTAAAGTTTAAAAACATCCCATCTCCCCAAGCATTCATTTAAAAAAAAAAAAAAAAAGATCTTGATAGGTAAAAAACCATTTATCACTATTGTTTTAAACTACATTTCTTTGATTACTTACAAGGTTAAACTTTTAAAACATTTACTACCATTTGTATTTCACATAAACTAGCTCATAAAATCCAACCAAAAATTATGCAAAAAAACAGTACATTTATATTAAGTATAATAACCTTTTTATCACACTTTCCCCAAACTGCCTTTTAACTATACCTGTTTTCATGAAGAAAATTAAGGATTTTTAACAGAATCTTATTTTTCTATCCTTTCCTTTGTGATACTTCTCATTCTGCTATGCTTTAAAATTGCTTCATCAACTAAAAAGGAGATTATATAATTTATACTGTCGTCAAGTTTCTTACAGTTTGGCTTTTTAATTTTTGCACTAAATTTTACTTAAAATTCTATGTGACAGGCATTGTGCTCAGTGTTTCCCATATGCTATTTCATTTCATTTTAATAACTATGAAGTCTTACCATTTCCACTTTTAGATTAACCAAAAAATGCAATGACTTGCTCATGGGCCAACCAAGCCTCCATTACTCCCAAGTAAGAGAAGGGAAAGGCAGAAACAGAGTCTTACTGTGTGGGCTGCAGTACAGCCCAAGAGGAAAATACAAAATATTACTAAGGTTTGAGTAGCACTTTCAAAACCGCTGCCATGTCCACTGCTTCACCGGTGAAGGAGGAATTATCATTTGCATTCAAAGATAAGGAAAGCCAGGCTCAGGGAAGTTGCAATTTGCCCAGTGTGGCTAGTGAGGGAAGGCAGGCTCTGAAATCAAGCTTTGGTTCTGAGTGCAAGCATCTCTCCACACTCTCCTCTGCCTTTTCTTTCCTCCTCCTTCCTCAAAGCCTCACCCAACTTCTACAAGTTATCCTACAAGTTATCTGGATAACCGGATATCCGGTTATCCGCCTCAACTCACAGGACAGCCGCTGCCCTGAATACCTTTATCTCACAATGTTACCACTGCAGTCTCCACTCTACACTGCAGAACCTTGATGATGGCTGAATGTGAAAGTGGGTGAAGCGACGAGAGACGGAGGGGAGGGGCACGAAGGGGAGGGAGGGAGAGGAGGATGGGGAGGGAAGGGAGAAAGAGGGGGAGGGGAGAGAGGGAGGGAGGAGGGAAAGGGAGAAGGAGGGAGAGGGGAGAGGAGGGAGGAGGGGAAGGGAGTCAGAGGGGGAGGGGAGGGAGGAGGGAAAGGGAGACAGAGGGAGAGAACATGCCTGTGTTTAAGAGAAGCTCAGTAAGTCCTTTGCTCTTCCCTTATCAATTTGGGGGTTTGAAATAGCACTCTTAAACCAACAGAAACTTCCCTGACAACGCCCCCTGCACCCATGACCCCTCTAGCTCTCTTTTAATGCCAGCACAGTTAAGACAGAGTAAGGCTAGTGTCAGTTACTAAGGAAGCAGATACAATAAGGCTTTTTACAATGAAAGACTGATTTCAGTTTGCTTAAAGAAAGAAAATGTACTTAAAAAGAAGCAACGACCTGTTATAAAGGTGAACAGTTCTGTAACTTACTGGAATTCACCTCATTCATCAACATTCATATGTGTTAAAACAAAATGATCACCTCTAAACTATCAAATAAATGCCTAACAAAACATACCAATAGTGACGTGTCCAATTAGCGACTCTAGTATGAAGGTCAGTGAATAAACGCTTACCTCCAAAGGTGAGCTGCAAAGGAATCTTGTGAACTGCAGAGCCACATTTGAACCGAATCCGTTTCATCCAATAAATGGGCAGCAAAAGACAACAAAAAAGGAAAAATTATTATTACATGTTTTTTCAATAACAGCATCTAAAGTAAACCTTAAAGTCTCTAAAATTAACGGTTTTAATACATTGTGTAACTCATCCACAGGTAGAAAAAAGTTCAATCTGCCCATAGCTGGTACTGAGCTACCTGCATTAAAGTAAACATTTTTAAAAACCTGTACAGAAGCCAAATTAAAGCACAACAAATGAGTCCTAAAAGCTTTCATTTTTTAAAGTTTCATCTTACAACCCTTCCAAGGGAGGGATGAGCAACCTTCCTGATGATGAATGCCACTGGCAAAATTAAGTCAAGGCTGAGAGAAGGAAAAGACAGCCACTAAAGGGGAACCAAGAAAAAACTAACAAGTCAAGACCAGGAGAGGAGGCTGGGTGAGCAAGAGGGAAAGAAGGGGAGTCACCCCCACCCGGGGGCCTGGCTGCCGTGATACCCCCTCCTGTCTTCCCTTCTCTTGTGCAGCCCACGTGCACCGTTGGTCTCTCTGCTGTCGCTTTCTTTGACACAGGGAGGCTTACGGAACTTCAGCTCAAATGTGAAACATGCTAAGCGTTATACACTTGCTGGTTCTCAGCATTTAAAGAAAGAAACAAAAATCTTGGAGGGGCAGCGGGGAGCCACGGACAGACCACAAAGCAAGCTGCTGGTCAGCTCAGAAATGAGGACTGTCACACAACTTCATACATATTCATGATGGTAATTCATAATGTTTTTTAGATATTATTTATAAAATCAACATTTCAAATCCTCTGAGAGTTACTTGAGAGTTACTGTAATAATAAAATGCCCAAGTAGTATAAACTCTTGATCTTTCTAAATGCAAAATAACCACAATAAAATGCAATAGCAGGCCCCTTTCCAAGCACTCTTGAACTTCCTCTCCACAACAAAGCTAGCTAGTACTCATAGGGAATACAGATAATTTGATTCTCCTTTAGAGATACACACTGAAATATTTCTCAATGAAATTACATGATGTCTGGGATTTCCTTCAAAATCACTGGGGGTCGGAGGAAACTACTGTAGGGAAGCGTACAGATAAAACAAGACTGGCCATTATATTAAACCGGTAAGGACTGGAAATGAATATATGCAGATTCCTTATACGACTCCTACTTTGTGAATATTTCCATTTTTCTATAATAAAGTTTAAAAAAGTACTATCAGACGCTTCCTCCCCACAAAACTAAAGCAACTACATTTGTAAAATGCGACCAACGCACACCAAAGCCATGTAATTAACTAGTATCATCCAGGCCCTAGGTGACAGGGTGTACTTAAGTATTTTCTTAATTTAAATACCAATATGCAATTAGATATTAACTGTTAAGAGAACTTTCTACTGAGGGTTGATGGGGGGTGGGAGGGAGGGGAGGGTGGGTGATGGGTATTGATTGAGGAGGGCACCTTTGGGGATGAGCACTAGGTGTTGTATGGAAACCAATTTGACAATAAACTTCATACATTGAAAAAAAATAAAAAAATAAAAAAATTAAAATTAAAATTAAAAAAAAAAAGAGAACTTTCTGAAAGTGCAAGATATACCACAACTTTATTTTTTCTGAGTAAGCTCTATGCCCAATGTGGGGTCTGAACTCATGACCCCGAGATCAAAGTCACAAACTCTACCACTGAGCCACCCAGGTGCCCCTAAGATATACCAAAATTCTAAGTTTTCATAATGCTGGTAGGAAACAAATTAATTCTTTTGAAATGTGAAGTGCAACCTTGTGGTCTCAGATTCTTTTCACAGTCGCCCAACAAGAGACAAGCCCTCCTACCCTTCCTCCTAGGAGTAAAAAGTGGTAACTGAAAGGCCAGCTAGTTGCAACAGTGGAGAAAAATGAGGTTCGGCGAATGTGTATTTCAGAATGAGAAATGTGCTGTTTCACAGTGTCTGTGCTTTTTCTCCACCATGTGCGTGCTAACTACAGTTACACATTAAACTTTAGAACTTAGGAGTAGTTCTGTTTCGGAAGCAAGTGATGTATCAGTTAGGATGGAGGTTACTTTAAATAACAATAAACAGAAACATATAAATTACTCTCCAAGAAAACTAAGGTCTCCTTGCCGTTCCAATAACTTACATACATCTTTGTCACAGGTGTATATAATATTCCTGTCACAGCTTTTTCAAAACAGACCTAAAATTTCTCACCCTGTTGGAAGCTGCCAAAACATGAAGTACTAATAAGTAAAAGTTCTGAATTCCCAAAGCAGTAAAAACAGAATAAGAAATCACAAGGCACACACTCTCCTATTCAAAGGACATGAGAAAGGTCCAAAAATACTGCTTCTTGATTAGTGCCCCAGAAAACCCACCGCCAGGGCCCTTCATTTAATTAGTAAATTCTTTCATTGTGAAATTACACATGACATTCAAGACAAATGGTAATACTCTGAAAAGGAACTATAAAAAGAGCAAATATAACTGCAAAATCTGTTTCGTACACACACTGTACCTGACAACAGAAGTAGATACATGTTATCTAGAAACAGAGGCCTTCTAACAAATCCCATCACAGTGTCTGATCAGTACGAAAATGGCTCGGTGCTACTGTCACAACAACAACAAAGATTATGGCCACCGTCAACAATCCACAGTAATACCACTCTTCTAACACGGTTATACTAATGTGGCTATTTTAAAAATATTATGTTATGGGCACAGTTAGCTAGTAAGTTTAAGGAAAGATCCTATTTCAGATATTTAGGCAAAATGTTGAGAAAATAAAGAATTTACTATGTTTATAAAATATCTGACTTTACAGACAGGAACGTACTTCATCATTCTAGAAACTGGAGGTAAATATAGCCATAGTCTTTGTCTTCCTACGTGTCTATTTTATTTATTTATTTTTTTTTTTTTTAAATTTTTTTTTTCAACGTTTTTATTTATTTTTGGGACAGAGAGAGACAGAGCATGAACGGGGGAGGGGCAGAGAGAGAGGGAGACACAGAATCGGAAACAGGCTCCAGGCTCCGAGCCATCAGCCCAGAGCCTGACGCGGGGCTCGAACTCACGGACCGCGAGATCGTGACCTGGTGAAGTCGGACGCTTAACCGACTGCGCCACCCAGGCGCCCCTTTACGTGTCTATTTTAAAGACCACTTCTAAGAAATGTTGATTTAATATAGCTGGAAACAGAACAATCAGCCTGATATTTGGCTTTTCAAACGGAAACAGGTAAGATTTCCCATAACAACATTAATAACATTATTACTTGGGACTCACTTGCTAAAATTCACAAAAATTTTAATCGTCAGTGATTCTGTCTACTCTTGCATTTTTTTTTTTTTAAATAAGGATTATGTTCTGTATTTAGCATCCATGCATAAAGAGCCTCAGTACTATTTCAAAAATCTCTCAGGCCTCTAAAAAAGGGAAAAGGATAGACCCAGAACAGTTCTCATGTTCCACAGCTACTTACTGACCTTGCTTCTCTTCCAAGTGTTCTCACCACTTCCAGCCACATCGGTAGCTGTGTGGTAACACATCATTCCTTCCAGAGAAGCACTTAATGCTTACCAAAATTTTCTCAACAGTTTTCCAAGCACACAAAATTGTAGTTTAACTTCCTGTCAGTTATGATTAGCAAGTTCTTTCTTTTCCCAAGCCTTGCTGTTAACCCTGCCAGTTATGCTGGTGGACGGGGTGGGGGCAGCAGGGTAGGAAACAAAGGGAGCGAAGAACGTCCACTACCGGTTTTGTCAAAATATTCCCGTACAACGATAATCATCTATTGATCTTCGTAACATAAAACATTCAACACGTAAGAATTTAAGCTACTATGTTCCTCAAGTGCCTTTCCTGTTTCATCAGGAACCATGTTAAATTCCTATATTTTAACAAAAAAGGAACACTAAACAGCAATTTTTACAAGATAAGCCAGTTTTTTTCCTAAACTGAAGAACATCAGTGAGTTATACCTATTTGTCAAAGTAGAATTGCTTTGCTTGTAACTACTTGCTTATAACTACTCATGTAGAGTACTCATACAAAGTACTACTCTGTCTCTCTCTCTCTCTCTCTCTCCTTCAAAAATAAACATTCAAAAAAACTTAAAAAAAAAAAAAAGGTCCAACTCTTGATTTGGGTTCAGGCCCTGATCTCAAGGTCACAGGGTCGAGTCCCAGGTCGGTCTCCTTGCTGACAGCTTGCAGCCTGCTTGGGATTCTCTCTCTCCTGCTCCCTGCCCCTCCCCGACTTGTGCTCACTTTCTCTCTCTCAAAATAAACTTAAAAAAAAAAAAGAAAAAAAAGAAAAAAATACATTCACAAGTAACATAAATGAGGAGGACATCCCATGCTCTGTTCCCCAGCCTCACCAGTGTCCCTGACCCCGTGTGAGCATGTCCCGCCTCTCCTGTGGATTGAAACATACCACCTGACAAAATACACAGGTGCATGCTCTTTATCCAGGCGTCTGCCAAGGAGCCCCTCCCCTCAGAGCCCCTTCCCCATTGCCTTAGGTAACTGTCACCATCACCAACTCTATCCCTCCCCTCTTCTTCATTAACTGTCAGCACATATTACCCTGACACTATACTTTTTATCTTTCTCACTAGCGTATAATCCGAGGGTAAGAAATTTTCTGTCTTGTTCACTATGTTGCATCCCTAGAGTCTAAAATAATGCCTGGCACAAAGTAGGAACTCAATATTTGCTGCTTAAATGACTACGTGCATTCATTCATTCATGACTTAATTCATAAACGAATAAATGAATATTCACGTTCTTTCCTCTCTCCCCTATGTTTCTTCATGGCCTCTGGCTACTTTGTAGAATTGGATCACATCTGGTCAAGGTGAGATGCCACAACCAGAGAGAAGCAGTCACCAGTAACCAAGAACTGCTATCACTGAAGAAACCACCTGTGCCCTTGTCATTTGATCTTCTCAGGAGGGCCAGTGTCCTCCAGGAACACCTTTAATTTCCTGCAGGGAAACTTCCAGTAAGATTTTTTCTTTTTTTAAGTTTATTTTTAGAGAGACAGAGTGCAAGCAGGGGAGGGGCAGAGGGAGAGAGAGAATCCCAAGCAGTCTCCCTGCCCAGCACAGAGCCCAACATGGGGCTCAATCCCATGACCCTGGGATCATGACCTGACCCAAAATCAAGAGCTGGACGCTTAACCGACTGAGCCCCTCCAGTAAGTATCTTTGAGGAACAACCACTCAAGAGACTGAAGGCAAAACCAGGGATCATTTTAAATGCCACTAAGTTGGGTAAAAGAATTCAAATTGCCCTTAAAAAACTGGGTGTCTTCCAAAAATCTGTGTAAGAATTAGGGATAAGCAGAAAATACAAAACCTAGAAATAAAAATCAGCAGGAAACAATAATCAAAACAAAATTTATTTTAAAAGCCCTCTGATTAGGGTTGCCTAGGTGGCTCAGTTGGTTAAGTGTCCGTCCGGCTCTTGGTATCAGCTCAGGTCATGATCTCACAGTTCTTGGGATCAAGCCCCACATCAGGCTCTGTGCTGACAGCACGGAGCCTGTTTGGGATTCTCTCTCTATCCCTCCCTCTCTCTGCCCCTCAGCCGTGCAAGCACACACTCTCACTCACTCTCATTCTCTCTCTCTCACTCTCTCTCTCACTCTCACTCTAAATAAAAACAGGGGCATCTGGATGGCTCAGTTGGTTAAGCATCTGACTTCAGCTCAGGTCATGATCTCACAGTCCGTGAGTTCGAGCCCCACATCAGGCTCTGTGCTGAATGCTCAGAGCCTGGAGCCTGCGTCAGATTCTGGATCTCCTTCTCTCTCTGCCCCTCCTCCACTCGTGCTCTGTCTCTCTCTGTCACTCAAAAATAAATAAACATTAAAAATTGTTAAAAATAAAAACAATAAAACTTTAAAGTAACAAAATAAAAGCCCTCTGGTCAAGATACTAAGAAATAGAATATATTATCACTAATTTATCATTTAAGTATTCATTTTTATTTATAAGTATGTTTATTTGTAAGTATTTAAGTATGATTTAATTATTAAAAGCTAATACTTAATTTTACTAACATATTAATAATGGTTATAGGTACTACTTACACACTTATCAAATCACTTATTTCACACAAGATCCAGTGTCTCCACATCACACTAGGTACATATATTTCCAATAATTTTTATCATTAGTATTTTAACATTATGATATTAATGCAAACTTATGAAAAGATGTCTTTAAAAGAATTTTTAAATTCATTTTATTTAAGCTAAAATGAACAAAGGACCATGTCTTATTCACCTCTGCATCCCCAGAACCTACCACAGTGACTGGAACATGCTAAGAATTAAATGTTTATATGACTGAATAGAAAAATCACACTTCTCCACAGCCCAGAAGAAACGAACATGGAGCCATGGTAAGTATAAACTTTTGACCAATTTCTAGAATGACTGTTATAAAAACAGGGGCGCCTGGGTGGCGCAGTCGGTTAAGCGTCCGACTTCAGCCAGGTCACGATCTCGCGGTCCGTGAGTTCGAGCCCCGCGTCGGGCTCTGGGCTGATGGCTCAGAGCCTGGAGCCTGTTTCCGATTCTGTGTCTCCCTCTCTCTCTGCCCCTCCCCCGTTCATGCTCTGTCTCTCTCTGTCCCAAAAATAAATAAACGTTGAAAAAAAAAATTTTTTTAAATAAAAAAACATATATACACAAATACACACACACACACACACACCAATATTTACAGACCTATACAAATATATCTCCCCTATTTCCCTTAAAGGCAGAATTATGCTCTGGATAAATAGGTATAGAATACATACTTTTTACTTTTACAACTACTGACTAAAATAAAGTCAACTACTTTTTAGTCGTGCAAGCAGTTGCCTAAAATTATTTGGCATATCAAATGAATTACCATAGCAAAAACACAAACTCTCCTTGTTTAGACTAGTTATCAATAGGCGGTATTGTTCGCTTGTTAGGTCATTACCAGGAGGTCATAAAACTTGAGGTTCCGCAGATTTAATGGAAAAAGCAGAGCTAACATACAAGAGCTAAAGACAAATTGTGCTCACGACAAGATTATTCCTATCACCTGAGCTTTGCACTCACTAACACGTGCTTAACTCATTGTAGGCAGATTTCTCAACACTCTCTTTCAGGAAATCCAAAACAGCTTTTACTTATTACAGAAGGACAACTGTCAAGGGCTTTTGACATCATTTGAATTCTCCTTTTGCTTCACGTCACGAGTTTCAAGAACACGATTTTCCTTCTGAGTAGTTTTCCATTTGGCAAGAGGTGAGCTCCCTCTCCAGCTGTTTCTCAAGAACAAGCCACTGGGCTGCTCACTCCTGCAGCGCATGCTCCCTGGGCCCCTACTCGGTGCCAGACGCTCTGCTGAGCCCTGCGTGTTTCTTCGGGTTCTGGCACCCGATTTTTAGAAGTAGGTGTAACAGCACAAAGTATGCTACACATTACAACAGAATAATGAGCTAATTTTTCAGAAGGAGAGAGATATACTCTAAGAATAGGCAGGACGCTCTATTACAAGTGGAAAAAAAACAACAACACAGAAACATCCACAGTTCCTTTTTCTCCCCTTGTAAGTAAAGCAATTCAGAAATAAATGTTTAGGGGCGCCTGGGTGGCGCAGTCGGTTAAGCGTCCGACTTCAGCCAGGTCACGATCTCGCGGTCCGGGAGTTCGAGCCCCGCGTCAGGCTCTGGGCTGATGGCTCAGAGCCTGGAGCCTGTTTCCGATTCTGTGTCTCCCTCTCTCTCTGCCCCTCCCCCGTTCATGCTCTGTCTCTCTCTGTCCCAAAAATAACTAAACGTTGAAAAAAAAAATAAAATAGGTACGTATTTAAAAAAAAAAAAAAAAAAAGAAATAAATGTTTAGGGGCACCTGGGTGGCTCAGTCGGTTAAGTGTCTGACTTCGGCTCAGGTCATGATCTCAAAGCTCATGAGTTCGAGCCCCGCATCAGGCTCTGTGCTGACAGCTCAGAGCCTGGAGCCTGCTTCAGATTCTGTGTCTCCCTCTCTCTCTGCCCCTCCCCTGCTCATGCTCTGTCTCTCTCTCTCTAAAAACTGAATAAATGGTAAAACAAACAAACAAAACCATACGTATAAATCTTCACCAAGTAATACCTTTTATAAGTTTTATGTGGTATAACAGGCTTTAAAAGACTACTGGTTTTGAATATTATTTTCCTTTGAACTAATTCTAATGAAACATAAAATTTCAAACGTATGTGATCTTTTCATTTGAACAAATATTTGAATTACAATGGAAAAACGAAACAAAGAAAAACAGAACTTCATTTGCAAATGCCGGTGGGATGGGCCAACAGTGTCCCTTACTTGCCCATGACCTCAGTGTCTCTGATGAGTCCTAGCCGTTTATCACCTGCATTCTAGCAACTGGGGTGTAGTCAATGACTCTTTGGCCGAGCACCTTCACCTCTATTTAATCCTCATGACAAACTCCTCTGCACTGTTTCCCCCCATGTTTACAAATGAGGAACCTGAACCGAATAAAGCGGAGCCATCAGAAAACTGGCCCAAAGCCACACAGACACAGGTAAGATTGAAAGCAGGAATGCAGCGTCAGGTTAATCAAGAATCAACGTACATTTGATGCGAAACACGCCATCTGACACCCACCATTCCATTTCACTGCTGCATCCCTCAGCTTTCAGGAAACAACGTGGGCATGTTTATGTTAACTAGGATAGCTGTTACATACCCGGCAGGCCATTATCATGCCACTCCAGAATTTCAGATACTGACACTTAAGACAAAACCCCCAGAAGAGAGCAGGAAAGGTCAAAGTGAGGATGGCAAACAACATTCTTATGTCCACAACCCACAGAAAAATCCCTGAAGTGCCTTTTCCCGTCTTCCTCCTCACAACTACCTTAGTAACAATACACCTGGCAATCCAGTTTCCGAGCCAATGATTAGTATTTCTACTCCTCCTTTATACCCACTCTGCTTTTCCTTAACGCTCCTCCCCTGCTAACCTACTACATAATTTACTAATTTCTGATGCTTACTGTTTAAATGACCATTTCTGACCACCTCCTCCCACCCCTGACCGTGAGCTCCACAAGAGCAAGGAATCTTTACATGACTTACTCACTCATCTGCCAACTGTGCTGAGTGCCTCACGAAGAGTACATGGCACACAGTTAAGTGCTCAATACATATTTTAAGGGAAACACTAAGAAGCCACAGATTAGAGAGGAAAAGAATGCTGAAACCAGACAAGCTACTACAGTTCAGGACTGACAGCAAGAAAATAAAGGAAAAAAGATTAAAACAGAGAAACACTTTGGCAGAAAAACCAGTCATCCGAGGGCACGTGTCACAGAAGAATCCAGCAAGGATAGAGTGCTCCCGAGGCACCAGGAGAGCCATCAGCAGCAGTCAAGTCCTGCACAGCACCCTGTGTGAGAAGACAGGGAACACCATACACTTGGGGAAAACGGTCATTTTAAACGAGTAGACTACATAAAGCCTTAGCAACAAAAAGATTCCAATTACTGGAGAATCTGCTAATGCTGAAGATTTCATTCACTAATGTCAGTTATCCTGTCTTAATTATTGAGGCCTGCTTTCACCTTTCTGGACTTGAGCACCGAGGTCTAGCGTAAATAACACGGAAATTTACAGACATCGTTCTGCCACTAACCATCACCTTATCTTGGACAACCTACTTTAACTCTCTAAATAAGAAATTTACACAATGGCTAAGATCCTTTCATGTCTAATATCGTAGAATGCTGTGATCTTATGATCTGAGACAAGTTTTAGAAACTGCTGACAAAGGAAACGTTAAGGAAAATGTTCTCATAGCTGTAACTCCACCTTTGCACCTCCCCCCAAATTAACATTATGCTGGGGATACTATCTTGCCTCTGCTCTAATATATTTAGGTAAGTGACTCAAAAGCTTCAGTAACTGGAGTGCCTGGGTGGCTCAGTCAGTTAAGCATCCAACTTTGGCTCAGGTCATATCTCGCAGTTCATGGATTCAAACCCCGCGTCCGGCTCTGTGCTGACAGCTCAGGGCCTGGAGCCTCATCAGAGTCTGTATCCCTCTCTTTCCGCCCCTCCCCCATGTGTGCATGCTTGCTCACCCACGCTCTCTTGCTCTCTCAAAAACAAAAATTTTTAAATAATGCTTTAGTAACTTAACTACTACCAGTGACAAATGTCTCACAACACACCTTAAGACATACTACAATACAAAAGTCCCTTGGCTCAGGGGCTGTTCAGGAGAAGAGGCTTTTTTGACTGAATTGTACAAATGATTGTCAAAGCTACCTACTTCAGTCAAGTACGTTATCCCTGGCCTTAAAAGTAAATAAAAAAAATATTTCAACATGCTGAGAACGTGCCATCATACAAACTCTGTTAATTATATGAGCTAGATATTTATCAAATAGTACATGCCTATACACAATTGCCTGATTTCTCTACATAACTGAAGAAAAATGTCAGTCTGATACAACGAATACTTTTGTAAATCTAAGTTATTGTTTTCACATATGTAGAGTAAGACTATTAAGATAAAAATGAAGCTAAAGAACATAAGCTTCTTTAAGTTCCAGAAAATATTTAAACCTTTAAGAAGCAAAGACTCATTTATAAAGATCATATTCAATGCCTCAATGCAAATTACCTCTAACAAACAGCAGAAGAAAAGCATTTATCCAGACTTCACGGGCTGTGAACACACAGCTTACACAGGGTGCTGGGGGCAGAGCAGAGCCAGGGTGGAGGTGCGCGCCTGTTCTAGAGCTGGAGCACCACCTAGTGTCGGGAGTGAGAAAACAACCCAGGAGTCTACCACTTCCGGTCACAATGGACTTACAGCAACCGTCTCCCCTTTTCTTCACCATTCTGTCAAATCCTATATGCCTGAATGCAAGATAACTTTCCCCAAGACAAGTATTCTTCAGAAGAGGACTCCTTACGTTCGAGACTCTCTTAGGAAGTTCTGTGAACTAATAATTTAGAAAACTTCCTGAGAAAGCACAGTAGTGTTAAGTTTTAAATTAATACAAGATCTGATGGAATCAGCCAACAAAAAAATTATTTACAGGTAAAAGGGCACAGTTTCAGGGGCCTGTTTCTGGAAAACCCAACAAACAACAAGTGGCAAGGGGAAGGAAGGCTGGGTTGACAATGCTGAAGTTCAGAGATGAGCACACAGGGGTTCCCTATACTATCTTTAACCTACAAACGCTTGAGATTTTCAACTTTAAAGTCTTTATTCTTTTTAACTTAATTTTATTTATTTATTTTGAGACAGAGAGCAAGTGGGGAAGGGAATGAGAAAGAGGGAGAGAGAGAATCCCAAGCAGGCTCCAGGCTGCCAGCACAGAACCCGATGCAGGGCTCGATCCCACAAAACGTGAGATCATGACCTGAGCTGAAAACGAGAGACGGTCGCTTAACGGACTAAGCCACCCAGGCACCCCGATTTTAAAGTTTTTTTTAATTAAAAATACTCAGATTTAGTTACTAATCCTAGGAGATAGGACTTTCAAGTAATATGTGAACTTCTTTCCAAAAAAAAAAAAAAAAAAAAAAAAAGCCTTTTAAACTAAAACTCCAAGAACAGAATAATAAAGTTTATTAATCTTTTTTTAAATCTTGTAAAGATACCCTTAAGGGGCACCTGGGTGGCTCAGTTGGTTAAGCATCCGACTCTTGGTTTCTGCTCAGGTCATGATCTCATGATTCGTGAGATCAACCCCACGACTGGGCTCTGCACTGCTTGGGATTCTCCCTCCCTCTCTCTCTGCCCCTCCCTTGCTTGTGTGCAACTGTGCACGCTGTCCCTCAAAATAAACTTTCTAAAATAAATAAATTTAACAATAAATATTGTTTTGCTTAAAAAACAACAAATGGTAACACTGTGAATGTCATGATTATCTACAACCAAATAGAAAAAAAACTCTTCTGATGTTATTAAATGGAGTACTTGCAGCCTAACAGAACATATCCATTAGTTTCATCCATGGATTCAGATTTAAACAATCTGAACAGCAGCAAAGATTATGTGCTGTGTAATCTGTGCCAAAGGGGTGGCTCTAGTGCTGACAAAGACACCTGACAGGTGACAAACCATTTTCACCCTCCCCTGTACTTTCTTGTTACTAATTTGTGAATGTGTAACATAGGAGGGAGAATGAAAATGTGGAACAGCGGGGCCCACGAAGCCTGAGAACCTACCTCTGTTTAATCATATAGAGAATGGCGTGCTCACAAAAGGAAATATTTTTGGAATACAGATCTCTAACAGGACCTTATTAAAAGCAGGTAGGGGTCCACTTGCAAACCATGAAGCCAAAGGGAAAAAAAAAACAGTTCAGGAAGGGTTCTAGTCAATATCATGGAAGGAGAATAAAGTCAGAGGAGTCACACAGCAGCTCCCCAATCCGTTACCACAGCCCCAGGGATCGTAGGCAATGAAGAGAGGTGAACGATAATGATGCCACCAGAAGACCCTTTGTGCTGGACACTGGGTTTGCTCCAATATGTGACCAACCCCCCCAAATCACTCAAGCCAGGCTTACTTTCTATCCTCCCTAACTATACCTCAGGTAAAAGACTCAACCTTACCAAAAAGGGAGCGATAGGAATATTTCTCTTAAAATTTAAATAAAAATTCCTTTAATCCCATAAAAATGCAACTATGAGATGATGCACACACATACACAACAAAATCACACATTTATTCCACGGTGAGGGAAAAAGGGCAAAAGATAAGCCTACCTGTTTATTGCAAACAGAACATTTCTTATGGACCAGTTAGACTAGGTGTTTAAATAAGTATTTTCTTAAGGCAATAAGCTGGATTCAGTCACTAAATCTAACAGAGCAGATTCATATTCTCACTGAGAAAAATGTTATGAGTCATTCAAGATGCTGTCTATTAGCAAGACAATTTTTCCACCTTATCATTTACATTAAGAACATTCCTGGGGCGCCTGGGTGGCGCAGTCGGTTAAGCGTCCGACTTCAGCCAGGTCACGATCTCACGGTCTGTGAGTTCGAGCCCCACGTCAGGCTCTGGGCTGATGGCTCAGAGCCTGGAGCCTGTTTCCGATTCTGTGTCTCCCTCTCTCTCTGCCCCTCCCCCGTTCATGCTCTGTCTCTCTCTGTCCCAAAAATAAATAAACGTTGAAAAAAAAAAAAAAAAAAGAACATTCCTAGTACTTCAGGACGGTCACAGTGCTGCCGTTTCTGTCACCCCCTCAAATGCTCACCCCCCCTTTCCTTTTCCTGTTGCCATCGGCATCAGTCTGTCACTTGTTTCTCAAAATTGTATAGAGCAGGGGCACCTGGGTGGCTCAGTCGGTTGGGCGTCCGACTTCGGCTCAGGTCACGATCTCGCAGTTGGTGGGTTCAAGCCCCTTGCTGGGGTCTGTGCTGACAGCTCAGAGCCTGGAGCCTGCCTCAAATTGTCTCCTCTGTCTGCCCCTCCCATGCTCATGCTCTGTCTCACTCTGTCTCTCAATAATAAACGTTAAAAAAATTGTTTTTTAATTGTATAGAGCAGAAATACAAAACACAACTCTCTCTAAAGAAGTTAACCAAAATAAGACACTTCCTCTAACGTCTTCCTAATAATTTAAAAATTAATCAGGGATAGGTTTCTCACCCATTGTCAAAAAACCAAAAGTTTGCTACCACTTTCTGCAGGGCATGCTGTGGACGAGGGCACTCCCACCAACTTGAGTACCTCTGGGAGGGGAATTTGGCAAGATCTAGCAACATTATATGAACTTCTGCCCTTTGATGCACCATGTGAAATCAACCATAAAAATATACTTTTACACAAAAGTATACTTTTACACACGCACAATGACAAAATGTTACTACCGGTGGCAGTACAAGATTAGAAATAATCCAAACAACGTGCAGTAGCAAAAGGCCGCTTCAATAAGCTACGGCCCGTCCTTTCCAAACAGCATGGGACTGAAATAACAAAGAATTAGGGTTCTCTATGATATGCTAGGGCTGTGACCTTGCTTGGATAGGTTTCTAGGGAAAGAAGAAAGGTGCCAAAAAGTGTACACAGGATGTTTCTCTTAGTGAAAGAAACGAGGAAAAATAAGGTTATGCAGATGTATTTGTTTATTTTTGTAAAACCAAACAAAACACCAGAAGAATGTTAACAGATACTAATCGAGATGGTTATTACCACAGGGCAGGGAACAGGCTGGAGCTGTGGAAAGGAGGCTCCTCTAAGTGGATCTCCTTGGTTGACTTTGGATTCACATAAATGTATCACCTATTAAAAAACTACAATTAAGAAGTAAACCCTCAAATTCAAAGCCAACAGAAATAAATGAACGTTAAGTCAATCTGGTAACATAACCACGTAAGAGAAGAAAATTACTCCATGTGATTTCTGAACACAGTATTCTGATGGAACTTCTGATGTTCCAAAAAAGAATCACAAAAGAATCATAAACTTCACTTATTAATGGCTACTGATACCGTAATGTTGAATCTACTTTAGGTATATCATAATACAAAGCGAGTTCAGAAATATGCTAATGTAATCAAGAAACAAAAAACAGAAACAAATACAAAATCAGAGAAGTTAAGACAACACCACATGTTAAATTTGAATTGGAACTATCAACATAAACTCAGGCTACCCAATTCTTCTTGGTCTCTAAATTCAATCTCCATTAAAAGGAACCACAGCTTCTTGGAAGAATGGCTGGCAGTTTCAAAGACTGGGTTGGGAAATGTGTAAGATGAGACTGGGGTATCTTTCTGTTCTAGAGAGCAGGAAGGCTCTCAACACTAAAAGGAGCCTATCAAAAGGACAGAGGCGATATCCTGATGGGAGTGTGCCCTGAGCAAACTTGGGACAGGTTTAGCATCAAAAAGAATAATGACTGTGATTATAAAGTACTGAATAAAAAAATATCCAGGAGTTCTGCAGTGATTAAAAAAAAAAAAAAAAAAAGAGGGAGAGAAACTAATTTGTCACCAGCTCCTTTCTCTAAAATTTGTACCTAAGGTGAAAGCATTCAGCATTTACCTTGCTTTCTTAGGAGAAACTATAGGTTAACCTCGGTGGATTAGGAAAATCTCCCCCCAGCCTTTTTAACAAAGAATGGCTACTAATACACGTATTAACAAAGAAAAAGGAAAACTATTCCACAAAAAAGAAAAGAAAATCCCTATTCTACAAACAGTGAAATGATTGATCCAAAGATCATTGAAGGACATTAACACCATTACATGAAAGGCTGTTGAGGAAAAAGTATTTATTCATCTGTGCTGAAATACCTCTCTACAGATTACTTGCTCGTCTACAACAAAGAAATCTGGAGGTCGCCACCTTAACACGGTGTTCCAAAGCAGCAGCATCAACTCCGAGACAACCCATCATTATGCATCTTCTGACATCAAATGATGTATGCAAAATCACCTAATGAAGTACATATGCCAAAACTGTTTAACCTGAACCTAATCAAGATTTAGACTTAATTTTCAGTCTACAGGAAATTGGGGCCACAAAGGAATAAATTAAATTAGACCAAGAAGAAAGATTCAGATAAATACAGAACGTGGGGCATTACGTAAGACAACTGGCCTGGACTTGTCATGTACCACCGTAGTAATGAACAAAACTGGCTCCCTGATCTAAGCACAACAGTACGATTCTCCGCTAAAAGGAACTGGAGTTCCTTGGGAAAAAGGCAGATTCCAAATCTGGAAGGAAAAAATACAACATTGGTCTGGAACATCTTGTTGTGCCAGACAAAAAGGAAACTCTTGACTAACGGGATCACAACAGAAGGTCATAGGAGCTTAAGGGGAATCCTAGTGGCCCAATTTGGGACAATTTAAACATTAAAAAATGATAGCAAAGAATTATAATATTCCAAAAAAATTTTAAATCCATAAGCCCACAGTGATGTCATAAGGAAAAAAGATGGTGGGTGGGGTGAATGGAGAATTAATATTCCTCTTCACAGTGAATATGCTGTTTCAAGGTCATAAATGTGGAAGAAAGTAATACAATTTGATAAATCACCATTCTGCAGCCTGTCCTACCTTCCTATAACTGATTCAGGCAAGGAATAACAAAGGACATTAAAACGACTGGCTGATACGCTGTTGGGAAAGAGGTTATTCAAAATATCTGAAAAAACATCACCCCACAGCTTACTTTAGGGTATAAGGTGCATTGCAATGGAAAGATCTAATTACAAAGGTGAAAACGGCTCTCGGCGATAAAGAGATCTGATGGCTTTCATCCAACCAAGCGAGCAGACCTAGCATCACAAATAAGGGACAACCTGACATTGTGTGCCACCAGGTATAATGCTGCAGAGCAAAAACACCAGCACAACCTCGAGAGAAAACCGGCGATACCCGAAAGCTGAACATCTGCAGAGCCTAGGACATGGCTGCTCTGTTCCGGGTATACACCCAACAGAAGCATGCCCCTGTTCACGAGAAGACACGTACAAGGATGTCCATGTGCAGCACTATTCATGGTAGCTCCGATCCGGGAACTACTCAAATTCCCATCAACAGCAGAAATGGTAAACCACGGTATATTCACAAGGAGAACACTATCCAATGAGCCTGGACATCCTACGACACACAGTAACACAGATGAATCGCACCAACAAAATGCTGAGCAAAAGAAACCACGAGCGAAAAGACTACGTGTAGGACTCTACTTACATAAAGCTCAAAACAGGCAAAAATGAATCAGAAGTCTTACAAGTCAAGAGTGTATCGGTAGTAACAGCAAAAGGGGGAAAGGAAACTTAGGAGGGGCTGCGAGTAGTCAATTTCTTGATCGGAGAATTGTTACACAAATAAGTTCAATTCACAAAAATTCATCTATCTGAACACTTACATGCGTTTTTTTTTCCATTCTACGTTATTCCCCAATAAACAGGTTTTTTTCAAGTACACATCACTCACCTACACCTAAAAACACTTAAACTGAATCTAATCACTAGAAAACACTCAAATCCTGAATATAGGACATTCTATAGACAATTAGCCTAAGATCTTTAAAAATGTCAGTCATAAGAAAGACAAAAAACAAAAAAGACTAAAGAAATAACAGCCACTTTATAAACATAGTGTAGACACAACAGTTCATGAAATGCATGAACCTTGACTGGATCCTGTATTTAAAAAAAGAAGCTATAAAAGGTATTTTTGGCATAACTTGGAACATTAAACATAGATTGTGATGTTACAAAATTTAGGAATGATAAATATTATGGTTATGTAGGAGAATATACTTATTCTCAGCAGGAGCATGTTTAGTATTTCCAGGTGAAGTGTTATCGTAGCCACAGCTTATGCTCAAACAGTTCACGTGAAAAAGGAGAAGAAGAAAGATAAAGCAAATCTGACAAAGTTATTAACCGTGAGCCCTGGTGCACAGTGTGAGTGTTCACTGCAATCTCTGTTCATAAATTTCACAATTTCAAAGTAAAAAGTTGGGCAAAAAACCCAGCAGTATCACCAAAAATATTTAAAAGATAGCTGTCCTGGAATAAAAAATAGAATACAAAAATAATATAAAAACCTAGCTTGGATGCTTAGGTTTAAAAAACTGGAAAAATGTAAATGAATACAGGACCAGATATTAGACGGCATTTGTAAATAAATCATTGTTAATTTTGCCATGTGTGACAATGATGTTGCATTTTGAACAAGCGCATCTTATTTTTCAGAGATGCATGCTAAAGAACCTAGGAGTAAAACGTCATGGAACACAATGGAAGTTAAAATGATTCTCACACACACAAGAGAAGAAGCAAACATGGAAAAAATTACTGTTGTTGAATCCAGGTGATGAGTATACAGGCAGTTGGTATACCATTCTTCCAATTTTCCTTTCTGTTTGAAAGTCCGTAATAAAATTTAAAATTTAGTCAATGCCTCAGAAATGTGAAGAGACCACTGGGACTAAGAGTACAGTCTGTTTTTCAAATAGTTTAGAAGAGTTGAGATCAATTTTAATTATTCTAAGGAACCAGTGGCACTTAATAAATACTATTAGATAATGGTAGTTTCTATAATACGATATCAATAGAATTCCAGCTAAGATCCCATGTTTATAGGATTTGGAATTAGTGGTACTCTGACAAACAATGATTCATAAATGCCGGTTTCATACCGTACTATACAAAAGATAGGTCACAAAATACACCCATTTTATTTTATATATATTATATTATTTTCGGAAAATCTGGTATCTACCTCAGTGATTGAAAACAGGAATGGAAGCAAAGCCTTCTGGAAGAATTCATCAAGTCCTTTACAATCTCGCTATCTACAATTACGTGCTACTTCTCTAACGATGTTTCTAAAGAGAGCTGACTTGCTCTTCTATATATCAATCTATATCTATTTAACTTCTCATCAAATCTCTGAAAAAACACAATCTACTTTTCTGGGGTGCTGAAATGATTATTTTACGGTTACCGATAATGGATTTTATGCGCTGATATGGTTGATTGAGGTCTCCTAGTAGGCTGACTTTTATTTACTTTAATGCTTTACAACCATAAGAGCAAAAAAACGTATTTTCTTGAACACAAGTAAATTAGTTTCACCTATTATATAACAAAACCACGCCACAGTGAGCTGCTGCATAGAGGCCCTAAAACAAGTCGGGGAGAACACTTAAACTTTCAGAGAACTTTTTTGGCTTCTCTTCCTGCATCCCAGCACAGGAACACTGGCCAGGCAATCAGGCTGAAAACTGTAGTCGTGTACAAGGGGGAATTTCTGCGCTCTAGAATGAGTGAAACGGTTCCTTCAAAATGAAACGCCACTCTTGGCTTTTTTGGGAAGCAAAGTATTATGTCCAGATCAGTTTCTCGAGACAGCCAACCTACTGACAGGGTGAGCTTACTCTCCATCCATAAGCGAGGGTTTTGCCAAGTGAGGTAAGAATTTCTAGGATGAAAACAGTCTGCAGCAGGGACCCTCTCCTTACATGGAACCATCTTCAAGGCAGTTCACAGGCTTGAAATTCCCTACTAATTTTCTCCGAATTTAATTATCTTACCTAGAGGAGACCAGAGATACTGCTCCTGACCACCACCCTGCTTCTAAACAGGGGTGTCACTCAAAGAGAAAGGACCGTTTTCGCCCCCAACTGCAGAGCAGTGGAGCAATGAGGCCACATGAACAGAGAATGCCTCACCAATTCTCAAGGGAAATAACTATATTTGGAACAGTGCATGGGAAAGTTCAAGCCTAAGGGCACTCTTAAAAGTTGAGGTTCTGGTGATAAGCAAGTAAGAGGGCGCTAGTAATTTCATGAGGGCAACAAGCTAAACCACAAGCTCAGATGATATATCACAGAGAAACAGGAAGAGACTGCTAAGAAGGGCCCTTTTGGGGTCAGAGCAAACTGTAAAAGACTGGCCTCAAAAACTGCCCCAGCAAAGGGGCCCAGATTTCACTGAAGCAGACAAGGAAGCAACATTTGCCCTGGGACACTGCTGCAAAACCACACCGCAGTCAGCCAGCAATTAGTGAGCCTAAGAGCTGGGTGTGATACCAAAAGACACAAAACATCAAAGACCTGGGTGAGAGACGAAACAGAACACTGGGAAGACCACTGGCATCCCAGCGTGACTGCACTGCTCAAGGCTGAGCCCCCTAGGGAGTGACATCAGAGACTTCTCATATTTTATATAAATGCGTATTATTTCTCCTCCTAATGATTTTAAACCAACTGTATAAAAGCATAATTATATTATTAGAACTATGACATAAAGGAAAGTAATATGTTTCACAACAACATCATAAAGAAGGTGGATGGGAACAAAACTGTAATATAGTAAGGAAATTATACTAGATGGTAACTCAAATCCACTCCTACATATATTCCAAAGTGAAATGAGTATGCCCGCATAAAACCTGTACATGAATGTACACAGAATTTTTCACAAAAGCCAAAAAATGAAAACCACCCAAAAGTCCATCGATGGATAGGAAAACAAAACTGTGGTATATCCATACAATGAAATATTATTCAGCCATAAAAAATGAAGTGCTGATACATGCTACAACATGGACGAACCCTGAAAACATTATGCCTGTCAACAAGAGACCGCATACCGTATAATTCCATTTACATGAAATGTCCGGATTAGGTAACTACAGAGATACAAAGTGGGAGAGTTGTTGCCCAGAGCTGGGGCATTCAGGAAAAAGTGAGGAGTGACTGTTGATGGATATGTGGTTTCTTTTGGGATGAAGAAATGTTCTGGTGTTAGTGATGATGGTTGCATAACTATAAACATACTAAAAATCACCAAATCATATGCTTTAAATGGGCAAATTATATTATATGGTATGTGAATTATATCTCAGTGAAGCTGTTATTTAAAAAAAAAAAAAAAAGCACAGTGCAGGGGGGCACCTCGGTAGCTCAGTTGGTTACATGTCCAACTCTTGATTTTGGCTCAGGTCATGATCTCATGGTTCGTGAGACAGAGCCCTGCGTCAGGCTCTGCACTGACAGCACAAGGCCAGCTTGGGATTCTCTCTCTCCTGCTCTCTCTGCCCCTCCCCAGCTTGCTCACCAGCTCTCTCTCTCTTTCTCCCTCTATCAAACAGGTAAACTTTAAAAAGAAAAAAAAAGGCAAAAAAAAAACTTTTAAAAAAGTACAGTACAAAGTCTTGACTTGCAACATATTATTTCATGTTATTCTTTAGAAACTATATTCAGAGAGATAACAGACAGTTCAGCTCATAAGAAAAAAAAATACCATTTCATAGGTCTCTGAAAACTCTGCATGAATTCAGTTAGGTGTCAGATAAATAAAATGCTATGGGTGATCTCAAAGTCAAAGGATTCATCAAACCCAATATAGTATTAATCAAACCATGTTTATGTGTGAAATCAAAAAGTACTATACCGTCAAAGACATTTTCACCAGTACAAACTTGCTGTAAGCATGTGACCTACAAGATAGTGAAGGCAAAACTATCTGGCCATAATAAAGAAATCCATTACATATTTCTATTTAAACACAGGTCAAATCACATACCCAGAGTTCAGACTACTAATGGCAGTGAATGTAAATTAAAAATGTACAAAAACTGCATACAAAAGGAAATACAGATCTAAATGACTCAAATTAAAATGTACTATAAAAGGATTTTAATTAAATGCCATGTTCATCTTTCTTAAATATATACGACTTTCAGAGTATGGGTTACTATCCTATAATATGCATCACTTATATTATACATTAGAGCTATCCCATAATATATAACAAAATTGAGAAAGCATAATCTACCACTCAAAAAATACAAAGCCTTTTTCTAAAAGCCTGGATCACACCTTAAGTCTAAACACAGAACACCACCTTGGAGTCTCTCCAGATGGTAAGTGCCAGATGCTCATTTCTGCTTAGTATCTTGCCACATTTAGTTGCTTCTCAAACTCACCCTGGAACTCATTTTCTGTCCCAAAGCGCACAAATTCTTTTTCCTCTTGTATTTCTGATCTCAGATAAGGTCACCACGATCTACCCAATCATGCAAGCCGGAAACCTGAAAGATCAATCTGGACTTGTCCCTCTCCTCCACTTCCAACTCCCAAACATCCTTCAAGTCAAACACCAAATCCTCATCAGCTCTCCCTCCGAAGGGTCTACTGTACCCGCACCGTCCGCTTCCTACCAGTGCATATTTCAAGTCCGGCATACCTCGCTGGCTCTGTCTCGAGTCTCACCACTCTGGAAGAAAACCTCCTGCACAAGCCTGCCACCAAAGGGACCTTCAGTACCAGACAGGATTTTGGAACGTCCAACATTATTTTGGGAAACATTCCTTCACTCTCTTTTAAACATGTGTTCAAATAAGGACCCTCCTCCATCTCCGCTCTTGGGTACAGTGTGCACGTGATCCCACACATGACCACGGTTCTCCATCCCCCAGTCACAGTGACTAATCCCGGGATAAGGACGCGTCTCAAGTTGGGCCAATGAGCACCTTCCTCAGGACTTCTTACTGAAATAAGTTAAAACATGCACGTTTTTGCTGCGATCACTCGCCGTGAGAACAACATACCTTGAACTGGCAGTATTCATCTCTGCCACCATGTGCCTGAGAGTCAACCCTTAAAAAGAAAGGGAGCCGGGAGACCACGAGCAGGAGACACTGATGGTATTTTCCCAAAACTTCTTTGTTTCATATGCAAATACAGTAAAATTTTGGACTGCGAGGAACTTGCTCTGCGAGTGTTCCGCAAGACAAGCAAACATTTCTAATAAATTTTAACTTGATAAATGAATGATGTCTTGTAATACGAGTAGTATGTGACGCTGAATGTCACAAGATCACAACTGAGCCAACGGTTCTTCTCTTTCTCACTGCGGGATTGTGGGTGATCGTCTCCCATGCTCAGAGCTCGGGTCTCAGGACACAGTGTTTGGCAGAAATCACTGATTTTTCAGAACACTGGAAGGTACTCACAACTGGCATTACTGTATTTTTTGTCACTTCAAAGCACCTATGGACAGTCTTTCCAGAGAAGAGTAAGCTCAGAAATGCTCTGCTTCATTCTAGGTCAGGCTGCCTTCAGACACAGACCCTTTCCTCTGCTGCCTTATCGCCAGTTACATTAAGTACAGTATATGACAAGAGTTTATTAATACCGTGCTGTGATTAACATCCACACGAGCGTATACAACAGCCCCCATGCAGAAAAAGATTCCACTGAACCAACCAATAGCAGTGATTCGTTGGTGGCAGTGAAAGTCGTCCTACACAATAACCCTCCTCTCTTGTCTCCCTCACACCAGCCACAAAGGTTTTCAAAGGTAAGTGCAGGTTCACTTGTTCATTTTTCTTTGTATTTTGTATTTTATTATTTTGTTTTCTATTACAGTATTGTAATCATTTTTATAGGAATGTTTTTGGGTTGTAGAACAAATCACCTGAGTTTCCATTATTTCTCATGGGGAAATTCGCTTTCATACACAAATGCTTTAGATTACAAGCATGTTTCCAGAACAAATTATGCTTGCAAACTAAGGTTTTACTTAAAAAGGTTTTCTTAAAAAAAAAAAATCAATTCAACTTTGGTTTTTGTTGCCTATCAAGTCTTACCACATTTCTCAACAATGAAATGGAATTCTCTAGCTCCACTATACCTGTGCATGTACTGGTATGTTGTAAAAACATGCATACGGAGATATGTGTATATGCACACACATACACACACACACACACACCATATATACAGAAAGATCACACACACAGATAACACATATATATTTGCTTACATTTTCAAACAGTATCAATAGAAGAAAGCAAAATTAGTTCTAAGATAAACAACACAGTTTCAGGGGGTGCCTGGGTGTCTCAGTCAGTTAAGCATTCAACTTTGGCTCAAGTCATCATCTCATAGTTTGTGGGTTCGAGCCCCTCATCGGGCTCTGTGCCGGCAGTGCAGAGCCTGCTTGGGATTCTCTCACTCCTTCTCTTTCTGTCCTTCTTCCCACTTGCACGGCAGTGCACGCTCTCTCAAAATAAATAAACTTAAAAGAATAAAAATATATATTTATAAAAATGCTATTAAAAACAAGAGGTTGTTTTCAATTAAAAGATGTTACAAGAATATCAACCAAATGTGATGTATAGATCTTACATGGATCCTGAGCCAAACAAACCAACTATAAAGACAATTTTGAGACAACTAAATTAGAACAGTGAACATCCACTGGGCATTAGATGATCTGACCATTAATTCTGTTAGGTGATGATGGCATTATGTTATGTATTTTTACATATGTATTTTTACATATGTATTGTTATGTATTTTTTAAAGCTTATAACTTTTAATCTAGAGATTTCCTTTTTTTTAAGTTTATTTATTTTGAGAGAGAGAGAGAGAGAGAGAGAGAGAGAGAGAGAGAGAGAGGGAGGGAGGGAGGAAATCCCAAGCAGGCTCCACGCTGCCAGCACAGACCCCAATGCAGGGCTTGAACCCATGAACTTCAAGACCATGACTTGAGCTGAAATCAAGAGTTGGACACTCAAACAACTGAGCTACCCAGGCATCCCACTCCCTCTTTTTCTGAAACACTGTCTATTATGTATCTGTCTCATAGAAGTGCCCAGGTGTCATTTTAAATAATCCTTTATCCCTCATTTTTTTTGTGAACTGGTTATTACAATTAGAAACTTGTAATTCAAGGGGCTCCTGGGTGGCTCAGTCAGTTAAGCATCTGACTTTGGCTCAGGTCATGATCTCATAGTTTGTGAGTTCAAGCCCCACATCAGGCTCTGTGCTGACAGCTCGGAGACTGGAGCCTGCTTCTGATTCTGTGTCTCCTATCTCTCTGCTCCTCCCCTATTCACGCTCGCATCTCTCTCTCTCTCTCTCTCTCAAAAATAAATAAACATTAAAAATTAAAAAAAAAAAAAAGAAGCCTGTAATTCAGGATCAATATCTTTAGCAAGAATATTCCATAGGTGGCACTTTGTATTTCTTATATATAGTTCTGTTGCCAAGAACACCCTTCTCCCTTTTGTCCTGAAAACATTTACTATCTCTAAGACTTGGCTCAGAGTCACCTCCTTCAGAAAAACCTCTTTACCCTCCAGTCCCCACTAAGCCAGCTTTCTCTACTAATCCAATAGCTAACCCTAATGGCACTGGACCTGCTTACCCACCTGTTGCCCCCAATGGACTAGTCTGCAGGACTGGACTCCACAGAGACCTAAAGCCTAAGTGGGTGAAGTTCCAGGAAAGTAATCTTCACCAAGTAAACACATCGGATCACGTCCTTGTGTTATGGCCCATCCATCTGTACCTGGTAAGCAAGCAGGCACAAAGCCAGGGTCTCCAAGGTAATAGGAAGGAATAATGTTCAGAAGGAATAAGACGCCCTGGGAATATCAAAGGGAGTGTCCTGGCACCTGGCAGATTTCCTTACTGTTTGTAAACACAATCATATGCAGCTACAGGTCTCAACAGGGAACTTACAGAAGCGCTGCTCTAACCGGAAGGTGCATACAAATCACCTGGAGACCCGATTCAAAATGCAGATTCTAGGGGCGCCTGGGTGGCTCAGTCGGTTAAGGTCCGACTTCGGCTCAGAGTCATGATCTCGCGGTCTGTGGGTTCGAGCCCGCGTCGGGCTCTGTGCTGACAGCTCGGAGCCTGGAGCCTGCTTCAGATTCTGTGTCTCCCTCTTTCTCTGACCCTTCCCTGTTCATGCTCTCTCTCTGTCTCAAAAATAAATAAATGTTAAAAAAATGCAGATTCTAATTCAGCAGGGCTGCAGGAGACCCCAGATTCTGCATTCCAGGTGGATTCTGTTGGTTTGCAGACCACTCTTCAACTAGGTAAGGTTCTAAGAGACCTGGCAGTCAGCCCTCTCTCAGGGAAATTACAGCATTAACTCCTGTCTTACTAATCCTCTCTTTAAGCTAAACAGTCTGTGTCATTAAAAAGCAAACGAAAAAAAAATCAAAATTTAATTCTTCCACATCTGTTGGCATCTTTCTTCTAATATATCCACTCCTCTTTGACAATTATGCGATTTCTCATTCATCTAAGTATCTCCAGCCTGGAAACTATAAGCCCTCAATAAATGCTTTAAATGATGTTCCATATAATCTCAACATATTTCGTTATTTTCCACTGGCTTGTTTACATAGGTTTGTTCACTGGCCCATCTTTCCCATTTGATTATCAACTCCTCAAAGGCACAGACTCTCCCCTTTGTGCCATGGCACACAGTCTGTCACCTAACCAGCACTCAGTGATGTTTGCTGACTTAGCCAGATGACTGGGAACATGTTACATCAGGTTCTTAGAGACAACACTGAATAAGAACCTATCCTTCTTCCTGGGGGACTTACATACTCACAGATAGAACCTGTTTTCACAAAAGTTTAGTGACATACACTGAAAGGATGTCGGCTCTACTTAACAAATAAGAAAACAGCAAAACAAAGTTCAATGTTATGCTTCTTCAGACAGCTCATCAAGATAGGAAAAAACGTTGAAACAAAAGGTACCTCAGTCTTCCCACACTCATCGGGCGGGTCCTGGTGTATGGCCATTTGATACTTGACATATAGAGAAAATGAACCGGCTGAAGGACGACTTGAACTCTGGGTCCTCAAAGGAGACAGGTACTAACCTCACCTTCAGAGCAAGGAAGATACAAGCAAATGCTATTGAAACATCTCTACCTGATGATATGCTTCTGAAGGTGAGGCTAGAGTAAGATCTCCGCAAATCCACTTCCAAAGCTCAGCTCTGTTATTTTTCATGAACGAACGAAACCCTGGAGCGTGCTGATTGGCACAGAGCCTCAAGCACTAACTTTACACTAACACTTAGGAAATTTTAACTCATATGGACCAGGACAAATTTTTTTTTTTTTTTTTTTTTTTTTTTTTACTTTTTCACTCTTTCCACCTGTTGTGGTTCTCTGCATAGAGTCATAATGTTGCTCATAAGGGTCACTACTTTTGTCTCCTCTATTTGTATTAAGTGTTTTAAGATTCTTCCCCTTCCAGATTTTTCTTGGGTAAGTAGATTTATAAAATGATAAGCATATGTGAACTTCTAAAAATATTCTATTATCTCAAAAAAATTCTACTCTCTTACTTTTCTAATTCCACTCTGTCCTGTATGGGTAGTACATCAATAAAGAATAATTTAGCTGTTATGAACTCTGTTTATACGTGACTTTTACATGCAGATAAAGCATATTAACCGTGTTGTTCAAAGTATGCCTATCATAAAAATTAGAGTTCTATTACTAATTTTTAGATAAATACATCTAGACATCGTTACTTCAAATAAAGATAACTCATTTTACGTGTTACTTTCCACTTTGAAATTACACATGATGGGCACTCAACACGTGCTAGGTAAAATTTGCACTTTCAGAATGTCCATTAATCCACAGTCCTATCATATTGCAGATATGCTGCAAATTGAATACAAATAAAATGTACCACAAATAAACCAAGTTTTCATACAATGATATCAAATGGAGGGGAAAGTTCCATTTGCACAAAAAAATTGCACTTGGCCTGCTGACCTGGCTCACAGTTGGCTTATCAGGTGGATCCTTGTGAATAACCATCTGGTAACGTTTATAGACCTGGTAAGACTCCTGAAATGTGGCTTTGAACTGAGAACTTGGTGGAGATGATCTCACCACCCTCACCTTCAGAAGGAGTTAAAAAACAATGTTCATTAATTATTTATTCCACAGAACATGCATTAAAACAGTTACTCCCACCCAAAAAGAACCAAATGTTTCCACACAAATATTAAAGCATAAACAATGATAGTATTTTAACATTGAAAATCAACCAGATAGTACATTTTTTAAAAAAGTTATTTCTCCAACTTACAGACTCATTAAAATGGCGGAAGATTCGAAGACTAAGGTCTATGACCGAAACACAGAAGATGGACTCTATGGTAAAATGGCAGAATGCTTCTGGCACTCCAGAAACAAACACAAATAAACACTTTTTTCGTTGCATGCAACCCACCTTCAGTAAACCAGTCAGAAAGACAAAAATATGTGAACACATTTTTTAGACGCTCTTCATGCATCACTGCTAACTCTAAATTTACAAATTTTTTTGTAAGGGTGAAAGACAACCCTCACAAAGTATTCATACTTCATGGCAGAGTTAAGAATGAAGATTCTAAAGTTAAATTTCTTCTCAAATTTTAACGTCACCATCTTGGGTCAAGTAAATAAATGTATTCTCCGTGCCTTAGTTTCCTCATATGTAAAATGAGGAGGAGTTAAAAACCGTAATTATACAGTAAAGTTGATTTAACATCAACCATTTACTAAGCAGGTAAATGTGTTAGCAAAACAGAATAATAAAACAGAAAATCGAGTGCAATAAAAAAGGCTAAGTAGACAATTTTCATGTGTGCCATAAGAAGTAATTCTTCTCCGAAAAAAAGAGGGTCATACAGTGGACAAAAAAAATCTCTGCCCATCCTAGCTATCATTACATTAAAAAATTAAAAAGCCTCCTACTGTACAACATGCTAGATGGGCCTGGTGCCCTGAACACATTACTATTTATGATCACAAGAGAAAAGACTCCTCTTAAAATACGTTAAGTAGTGGGTTCAATTCTTTTTAATTTGGGAAGGAGAAAGTGTCAATACCAAAATCAGAACAGCTAAGGAATTATAACATAGTTAAGACTTAAGTCTAATAATATATAGCATCCTAAGGTTTAGATTGCATTAAAGCTAATTTCTTAATAGCAGGTCCTTAGTGATACACTTAGACAATATTAAGCTATAAATTCAAAGGCTACCCAGTTACTGATGAGAATAAAATTATTATCGTTAATGTTTTAGGGGAAAAAAATGAATACCAAATACCGAAAAATGTAGACTTAATCTGAAATGTAAGTCAAAAATAATAGGAATACTCTAAAAGTATTCGTATTATGCCTATATTGAGAGAATTACTGAGAAAGGACTGTAGTAGTACAACTTAGTACTATTTAGTTAATTCCTAATTGCTGGCTTGCATATGTAATACAATTTGTTGCCTTGGTCAAGATCAGAATATTAGAATGGATAAAAAACAAAGATCTGCCTACTGTGATTTCCTTCACTATCTAACCAAAACTGCCAAAAAATGAAATTTACATAGTATATTTTATCTCTTTCACTACTAAATTTCAATCAAGGGATACAAAAAGCCAGAGTCCCTTACATAGTAACATGCTAAAACTGGAACTGTTTTCACAACTTTAGTAGCCAAATTGCCTAAAATATTTATTTTAAATCTTAAAAAGGGGGGGTTCTCAAGTAGCAATTAACTTAGCAAATACAAATGCTACTCGATCCCAATTCACTTTAATTTCCCATTATTTAAACAGCAAAATATCACCTGGTGAGTATAACCTCAAATGAAAATAAATAAAGTACCCACCAACAACAAAATAAAATAAAACACCCTCCAAAGTACCTCCAACTTGTGTGATGCATTCTCTGGTAAAGATTCAAAATTAAATCTTCGAGCGATTTGGGCTGGTTGGATTTATTAGCCTTTGGTGGGAACAAAGACGGTGGTTCACCCTGAGCCTGGAAACCCTCAAGTTCTCCAGCCGGGTTCTGCTGCATCAGTTTTAACCTTTTCCTTTCTTTCCGGATTTCCTTTGCTTTTCGACAGGGAGGCTTACTCAAATCTGCTCCTTTGCCTAAAAACAATTTCAAAATATTAGACCACTCACAATTGACTCAAGAAATGTTTTTTTCAAGTCTCAAAGATTCTACAGAATTAGGCCCAAAGCATTTCAACAGTTAGGTTAGCTTTGTAGGTGGATTCTTCAGAAGATTCTGGTGTAGAGCTCTAAGTTATCTTAAAATCCTATCTTAGAAGCAGGAACTGTCAAGAAAATAAACAGTCACAGAAACTTTTCAGGCAGCTTTTACTGGTGAAAATTCAAAAACAATTTTTTTAATATTCATCCACTTCTCTGTCTTTATAAGTAGAAAAAAACATAATCAATTATCTTCTGCTTCAGGACATGAATGTTTCCAGCACATTTCTGAGGGACATTTCTCTCAAAGCACTTGTGACATAAACAAACGCTTAGGACCTGGGTGTAAATGAATACTGATCCCAGAAAACACTCCGGCAGGTTTTTTAATGAAAAATACTCTTGCTTAGTTGAAGGGATCTGTGTCTCTCCATCTAACTGAGGGGCCTCATTGGCTCAGCTCAGTTAATGACAGTTTTTGTTTGAATTAAAAGAGCAAGTATCAGACTGAAAGGCCTTAAAGATATAAAAATTTTTAACTAAAATAGGGGCGCGTGGGTGGCTTAGTCAGTTAAGCATCTGACTCTTGATTTCGGCTCCGGTCATGATCTCACGGTTCATGGGATAGAGCCCTGGGATTGAGCCAGCAGTACAGAGCCTACCTGGGATTCTCTCTCTTTCCTCTCTCTCTGTCCCCCCTTGTGTGCACTCTCTCTCTCTCAAAATAAGCAAACTTAAATAAATAAATAAATAAATAATAAATAAATAAATAAATAAATAAATATTTTAACTAGAATAAACCACAAATTTTAGTGAGTGCCTTTTCATCTAGTAAGTTGTCTTTAAGGACTCTGTGCTGAGAAAATCAGAGCTAGAGGCAAATAATGAACACAACTGAAAACTTCAGTATCATTTAAATGCCCAATAGAATAATTATATAATTTTCATTTTATTTTCACTTCTTAAGTAGACTCCACACCCAACATGGGGCTTGAACTCATGACCCTGAGATCAAGAGTCACATGCTCTACTGACTGCCCCCCCCCCCACAAATTTTTAAAACAGCTAAGCAACAGAATATCAAAAAGTCATTAGAAATGCTTCAGAAATTTTCGGGGATTTGTCATTACACAAGGTTAAAAAAGATTTCCAATTATTTAAATAGATACACGAAAAATATTTATTAAAATGCCTGAAAAGAAATATACCACCATGTTAACAGTCAAAGAAAGGACTTTTCTTGCTCTTTTCCTTGCAGTGTTCTCTTTTCTTCAAATTCTCTAACGATGAACATACCACTGTAAATTTTTCAGCTATTAACAAAATAAAGAAAAATGCTACTTTAAGTTCCTAAAACACATATTTACAAATCATATAAAAGTAAGCAATAGGAAGTTTTACAAGACCAGCAAGTTTAATTTTATAGAAAAGAAAATTAAGACTCAGTGTGTTAAGAGACTTGCTAGAGACCAAGAGCTGGTCAAAAAAATTAATCTGATGAGAAAATAGTTCATTCATAGTGAAACCATATTACGACTTCACTAACATGTTTTCCAAATAAAAACAAAATCTACCCAAAAAAAGACTCTGAATAAGTTTAACAACCAGGCAACAAAAGACTTAACTCTATAATTAACCATTACTGCCTTAGAGAATTAATTTTCTTTGGCCAGGGAATGTGTCTTCCTCAAATTTGTTCACAGAGGCACAACAGCATTTGGTTAAGAGCATACACTCTGACATGGGCCGCAAGAGGTCATCCCTGTCTCTCCGCTAGCTGACCTTAGGCAACATTACTTGTCTATACAAGGAAGACGATAACCAGTCTTACCTTTGGAGTTCCATGAGAATTAAATGAGTTAATACATGTGTAGCTCATAAACAATACCTACTATTTAACTGGGGTCTTCTATTATTATTAGCTATTATATGCATCACCAATTCCTACAATGGTTCACCTATCTAGGCATTTCCATAAATGGTAATAAGGCAAAAAAGAATCCTGCATTTTCTAATAGTTACTCAAAATGACATTCTCTAGAGTGAACTGAGAAACAAGTTTTCACCATTTTTATGAAAGATCATCTATGTCAGCTTTGCATTAACTGATTCATTGGACTAAGCAATCCTTCTTGTGGTTGTTTTACTCTACACGTATGTACTATCATGATATGAACTGCAAAGGATAGTAAATTAGGATTTCAGCTTATTTATGGGACTAAAGATCTCCCCAAAGCAAGAAGTTCCTTCAATGAAACAGAAACAGATCAATATAAATCACTGCACCGTACCAACCCAGCACCCACAGATGTTCAAACCACTCAAGAATCCTAGATTAGTCCCAAGAGTTTTGAAAAGAGTTCAGTAGACCCGCATAATTCCTAATTAAGTTTCAGGAAATATACCTCTAATATTTTGTAAATAAAATGGAAATGCGTGTTTCTAGACAAAATCCAAAGCCTCCTACATTTTGAAATAATCTCACATTTTTATTGAAAAATATAAAAGGAAAATAAGTGCAAACTTTTTTTAATGTTCCAGTAATCATACTGCTGAAGAAGCTAGTTTTGTTATTATAAAACTGTTGTGTAATGTAGGGTAAAGCAAATGGGTAACTGTGATATTCTAATTCTACCCTTCCCCGTGTCCTTGAGAGCAAGCTTAAGTGTGGAAGAAAGAAGATCCAATGTCAAACAAGCAAACAAACACGTAAAAATACTAACAGTCCTGAATTTGAATTGGAAATATCAATATGACCACACGACCTATTAAGTCTGTTCATGGAAAAAGCCTAGAAACAATAACCAAGCCAGTAACAATAGTGGTCCTCTGGTCTAGTTGGTGATCTTCAAATGCCATTTTCCACTAAAAGAAACCAGGGCTTCTTGGGGAAATGGCTGTACAAGACGATCCAGGAGCATCATGTCATAGAAAGCTGCTAAGACTACCAACATTTTATCAAACAAACCAGAAGCCAACTTAGAGAAACTCCCACAGGAGCAAAGAATTAAAACACGGCAAATGTGTTTAAAACTCACTGTTAGAAGAGGTTATTTTGTAAAATGGATGACATAAAATGAAAGAATCAAGAATTCCTCTTGCCTTTGCTGGGAGTTCTTATGGGAGACAAGTAGATGAGGAGAAGGTTCTGTTTATGGAAGTATCCAGTTAGTAAATGAAAAATGAATTACAGACTTAAAATATCTAATGGATAAACGGATTTAGGCATTGAGCATTGGTCCACAGCTACTAGCATTAACAGAAAGAGAGGCACCCGGACATTATGTGTCTCCTGAAAGACCATCCCACCACCCGTGAACTAACCTTACCCATCCTCAAATAAATAACTGGAACTCCAATCTGATGAAGACTTCTCCCTCTCCAAAAAGGCAAAAGAAAACCAAAATGCCAAAAGACAAAAAACAAAACAAAACAAAACAAAACAATTTAATCTTGAATCTGATCAAGGCTCTACATCCAACTATCAATTTACAGGCAGGTACGGCAACATGTTAAACTGCACTGTAGATGTAACTGTTGGTCAAATAACCCAGGTCAAACAACCCAGTTTCTTTAACAAATAAAGTGCAAATAAAAAGGTTGGAGTAATGAAAGATCTACTGAGATTTTTTAACTATAGCAACCAACTGCAATATGTGGCCATATTTGGATCCTGATGCAAACAAATACTTAAAAACTGGAAACTTTAACACTGAATATTCAGTATCATTACGGAATTTTAGGTGTAATAATGCTATTGTGAATATGTATCTGAAAGTTCTAATCTTATAGAGATGCAAAATGAAGTTTTTAAAAATGTAATAAACTGTAATTTTTATAATAAACTGAAATAATAAAAGAACTGGCCCTATCACCTAAGACAGTAAGAGATCTAAGAAATTTATCTAAACCATTCAGAATATTTTATTGGACTATTCTTACTAGTTAGGATGAAATCTCAGGTTGACACCCAATTAAATGCCATGAAAGCCTTGCGTAAAAATACTTATTCAAAAAAATGCAAAATGGGGCACCTGGGTGGCTCAGTTGGATAAGCATCCAACTTCGGCTCAGGTCATGATCTCATGTTTCATGAGTTCAAGCCCTGCATCAGGCTCTCTGATGTCTATGCAGAGCCTGCTTCAGATCCTCGGTCTCCATCTCTGCCCCACTTGCACTCTCTCTACCCCACCAAAATAAATAGAGGTCTAAAAAAAATCCAAAACAAAGTTTTCTGTGCATTAATATGATTTAGACAAGAAAAAATGTAATAGTAATAAAAATCTCTCCTTTGGATCATTTTGTATAAATAAATATAAGAATTCAGGAACTGAAACATAAACATCTAAATTGACATTTTATGAAAATTTTTTTTTTAAATCATACAGGGGGTGGGGTGCCTGGGTAGCTCAGTCAGTTAAGCATCCGACTTCAGCTCAGGTCATGATCTCACGGTTTGTGGGTTCGAGCCCCACATCGGGCTCTGTGCTGACAGCTTGCTCAGAGCCTGGAGCCTGCTTTGGATTCTGTCCTCCTCTCTCTGTCCCTTCCCTGCTGGCGCCCTATCTCTTTCTGTCTCTCAAAAATAAATAAATGTTAAAAAAAATTTTTTTTAATCACACAGGGGTGCCTGGGTGGCTCAGTTTGGTTAAGCATCTGAGTCCTGATTTCAGCTCAGGTCATGATCTCACGGTTTGTGAGACTGAGCCCCGCATGGGGCTCTGCACTGACAGTGCGGAGCCTGCTTGGGATTCTTTTCTCTTTCTGCCCCTCCCCCGACAAATTAAAAAAAATAATGACCATTTAAAATAATAAACATTTTAAAAGTAAATACAGAAAAAGAAAAATTTAAAAAATCATACAACACATGCACACACACACAAATAAACCCATTTAAAGTGGATAAAATTTTAAAACCTAAGTATTTTATAAGTGAAAATATAGAAAAAAATCTGACCTTACTAAAGGTGAAGTAAAATATCAAAATCTGGAATTTTTTAAACTAAAATTCATTATGATTACATAAAGAAATCTAATAATAAACTAAAGACCTTTATAATGTCTGTACTTTGAACATAATACCTAAAATTTACTTTGTCTTACTTCACACCAAAAATAAAATGTTTAGCACCACATTTGCACAGATAAAAATGCAATTCTCAAACTCTAAGTTCCTAGGGTAGTAAGAAAGGCACTCTTTAAAATATGTGTATTGGAGATAATGAAACTATTATTTCAGGCTTTTTAAAAATAGCAGTTTTAAAATATGTGATTTGTCCATCTAAATCCAGGCAATATAAGTTGTACAACACAGGGATTTTACAGATTTCATATAACTCATATTTTTAGCTGATGAGACAGCCCAAGGGCTACAATGTTCCAAGCACAAAGAAAATCACCAGGACTTTAAAAAGGCCACAGAGCAAACTTGCCCTACCTGGCTTAGGAGCCATGGGCATTTTAACTGGATGGTGATGGCTCACCAGAGCCCAACTTCTCCTCTATATCTTGTGACTGGATGAATTCATTAGATTCTCCCTTCTTTTGGGCTTTTTCCTTTCTTCTTTTCTTCACTGTCAAAGCTCTCTGTGAGGTCACCGCTGAGCGTTTTAAGGTCACACTGTATATCCAATTATTTATTAATCCAAAGTCACCAGCACGGTGTCCTCCATGGTGGGCTCCATAGGATCATCTACAAATCAGAAAAAATCAAAGTCTATCAGCCATGCCATCTGACGCAATTAAGATACACGTAGTAAAAACAAAACGCCCCTTTTTTCTGATGTGGTCGAGACTACGGTGTGTGCATCAGGTCCATTCTCCCACCTTCCAAAGTAACAGGGCTGTAGTTAAGACTGTGGCACCCAAGCAAGGGAATGCACCCCAGTCCGTCTGCAAGTTGTGACCAAGTTCCCACCAGTAGAACAGAACCAAAACTGATAGGTTCAATTTGGCCTCACTTGTTTCTAAAGATAATTTGTAACCCTGAACTTCCACCCCCTCCTCTCCCCCACTGACTGAATTAGTAAAAACCAGTGTGAGCTTGGAAACTACATGTTGAAGGGAGTCCCAGAATGGCTGGGGGGGCAGAGCAGACTGTAGGCTAATGTGAAACACCCACAATGGGCTGTCACACTAGGAAACAAACAGACTTCTAGCATTTGTTAGTCATTGCATGCTGGTGTCTTTTTCTTATAGCTATTTACCCTTCTACTCTAATGAGTACATCGCTCCTCTAAGTTACAAACATAAATAATTTAGAAGTCTGTAACAAGTCAAATAAAGAACCAAATGTAAAAGCTATGTATAAAGACAGGCAATCATCAATTTATAAATGGAAGGCACCTCAAGGCTTATCTGAATATTAATTTTTGAAACTCAGAACATGATTTTCAGCCACTGAAATAACTTTTTTTTTTTTAATTTTTTTTTTTCAACGTTTATTTATTTTTGGGACAGAGAGAGACAGAGCATGAACGGGGGAGGGGCAGAGAGAGAGGGAGACACAGAATCGGAAACAGGCTCCAGGCTCCGAGCCATCAGCCCAGAGCCTGACGCGGGGCTCGAACTCACGGACCGCGAGATCGTGACCTGGCTGAAGTCGGACGCTTAACCGACTGCGCCACCCAGGCGCCCCTGAAATAACTTTTTGACCAACCAACAAAATGTATTTAGTTTTTAAGACCATGTACAGACAATACTAATCAGAGCTGTACCAAAGTTCTGATGTCCCCAATGCCCAATTGTCCCTGAACCTCTAGACCCTGTAAGCCTTCCAGGCTTTTTTGTTGCCCACAGCTCTGCCAAGTCTGCTCCATGATGTCCTGAGTTTTAATCCGTTAAGGACAGTGCCGAAGGGCGAAGAACTTCCCTGGCCTGCTGGCCACTGTATTGCCAGTGCTTAAAACAGGGACTGGCACATTGTGGGCACTGAAAACATACTTGGGGATGTATTAACAAGCTAAAAGTGTTAACAAGTTAACAAGTTAAAAGTTAACAAGTTAACAAGTTAAAAAGTGAGGAAGGCTCCCAGGGTTGGACACTTCCTAGGGCAGATGTGAGAAAGAGCTCTAATAACAGCTGGCATTCCCAATTATTATGCTCATCGATTAGGCATGGCCTAGAGGAAAACTTTTAAAAAAGAAAGACAAGATACTGAAACAACTGAAAAAGGAAGTATCTGTAAACCAAAGTTAATTTCTTTAGGAAACGGACTCACAATTCAAAGTTTATCATACAAAAAAGAAAATTTCAGGCAATATAATGATTTACTGAAGGGCTTCCTCAAAGAAAACCTGGGCTTCACTCAGCAATCAAAGTGTTGTGTAGTCTTGTGCAAGGGGTACCTAAGCATCTGTTTCTCAGACATTCTACCACTTTCTCTGTACTTCACGAGGTATTATTAGGACCAAGTTGTCAAAGTACTGTGAAAGCTTAAGCTCTAATAAACTCCAGGAAATCACAAGAGCTGTAAAACTTTCCTACATTTTCCCTTTCCCTGACAGACATTCCTCATACCCTTGACCTTCAGGCCAATGGCAACAGTACCAGCAGCACTATCCCTACTTCAGAAAGAGCCAGAAGGGAGAACCTTGGAAATCAACATCAATATAAAGAGTTTTAGACCCAATCTCATCTTACCCTCATAATTTCCTTTGGAAATTTCCCCTTTGGCCAGAAATTTCAACATTTTTTTTCAAAACCTTCTTGTGTGATTTTGATGGCTGAAACTGTAAAGGTCGGCACCTAGGAAAGCAAAACAAATATTTAAAAAGTGAACTCAAACCATGAAGAAATAAAATGAGTTCTGGATAGTATCTAGTACAGTGAGGCAAAACTTCATGCCTGGGATTTCTGGGTAAAGACAGGGCTTGATGTAGCCTCTAGTCCCACCCCAAATCTCACTCAAAAACTACATTAAGGAATTGGAAAAAAAGAAAAAGACATGAATCACTGGGGAAAAAAAAAGAGAAATGTTGGAAGCTGGATAGCACAGGTATAAGTAGTAACTGACTTCGTAGACCAAAGAATGTTAATCCTAAGCCAAGAGTGTTGAAAAGCCAGAAAGACAACCAATTCTCTCTACATTAACCCCTAAAAGTTTCAGAGACCGGTGATACCTGATACCTCAGGAGATAAGTGTGAAGGCGGGTCTAAAATAGAAAATCTCTTGAAGTCTGTTTTGGAAGCAGTTAGATGTCTGATGCCCTCCCCACTCCTCCCCACACAACTCCCTACAACAAACCCAGAAGAAAGTTGCAAACTTAGAAAAGAATAAAAAACAAAAAAAACAAAAAAAAACAAAAAAACAAAAAACAGGGCCTCCTACATGAGGATACAAGCACAGTGGAAAGCAATGGAACCGGACTAGAAAAAGGAAGTCTAAAGTCTACATCCTGAATGTTGAGACTTCCAAGCCACTTCCCCACCCAGCCACAAAAACCTGGCACCTTCTCTCCAGAATGTGATCAGACCCCAAGATACTGTCCTCGGGCACTCTCCACTGTAAAGTGAGAATCACCAGATACTTGGAGAGAAACTCTACAAAGACATGCTGCCAAAAACACTGGAGAAGGTAACTAGGAAGACACAGAGTACAGAGGAAGGAGAGAGCCCCCAAAATAAAAATATCCTCAGAACACGCTCTTATTTCTCTTTGGCTATTACAGCCACACAACAATGGGAGGTTACAAAAAAATAGAGAGTGTCCAAAAAGAAAAATCTCCCAGAAGAAAAAGTATAACAGAAAAAGTTAAAATTTAAACAAGACTTGGAAAATAAAGTTGAGGAAATCTTCTAAAAGATACAGCAAAAGGGATGGAAAACTGAAGAGAAAAAAAATTAGAGGATCACTCTAATTTTTAATTATTTTGAAATTAATGTTTAAGTTCAATAACTGAATAAAAACATTATCAGCAGTTATAATGGAATAGAAGAGAAGAAAATTGGAGGGAAGAAGACCAACAAAATAAAGAAAATGTCCGTGAAGTGAAGAATAATGGTGGGAGGAGGTCCCAGGTAAGAAGGGCCCACATAAGTCCATGTGTAATGGATTGCAAACAGACACTGCCAAACAGAAAACATCAGAACACTGGGAACAAAAAATCCTTCCCCAAACAAAGAACATTCTGCACAAAGGAACAGGGATCAGAAGACTACCTGACTTAATAGCAGTAAGACAACGGAGCAAAGCCTTCAAAATTTTAAGGAAAATTATTTCCCATCTACACTTTTTTTTTTTTAACATTTATTTATTTTTGAGACAGAGAGAGACAGAGCATTGAATGGGGGAGGGTCAGAGAGAGGGAGACACAGAATCGGAAACAGGCTCCAGGCTCTGAGCTGTCAGCACAGAGCCTGACGCGGGGCTCGAACTCACGGAGTGCAAGATCATGACCTGAGGTGAAGTCAGCCGCTTAACCGACTGCGCCACCAAGGCACCCCTCCCATCTACACTTCTATATCCCAGCCAAACTATAAGTTCGAGTAGAGAATTAAACAATTTTCAAGTGTACAATGTCTAAAAAGTACTTCTCGTGCACTCTTCCTCAGAAAAGCTATTAAATGTGCTTCACGAAAATGAGGAAATAATCAAGAAAGAGAGGTCAGGAGATAGGAGACACGGATCCAACAAGAAATCCAAAGAGAATCCCCACGATGGCAGTAAAAAGAGATCCCAGGGTGACAGTGAAGCAGGAGTTGTAGAGGACAACCTGTCCAGATCAGAGCACGTCAGAAGACAACACAGATAATTCATCGAGAACTAAAAGCAATAGAGTACCTGAAGCACCTGGAAGTACCAGGACGACATTTACACTACTGTGGAAGCATTTCTAAATCAACTGGTGATGGGTACGTAAAAGGCGATGTGAACACAGAAGACAATTATCAATTCCATGGAAAGCAAAAACTCGTACAGGAAAGAAAAATCATAGCACGCTACATGACTCAACTGTAAAGCGTATTATAGGTCATAACAAAGGGATTACGCCTATTTAAAATTACACTACTTCTAAGCTGGGAAGTTGACAATGAGGACAAAAAGGAGCTTGAATGTGACAAGGGAACAGGGATGAAATAAAGTTAAGTCCTTATCTTTCAGAGACAGAAACCCAGAGATAGTGAGAAAAATAAAGCTGAATCCTTATTTCTGAGAGAGAGAAACACAGAGATAATGAGAAAAACCCAAAGATAAGGATATATAGTTATATAAGCATCTCAAGTAAAGGTAGAAAGAAGGAAAACAAAAGAATCCGTTAAAAAATTTGAGTGTGCACTGTACTGGGAAAGAGGAAACAAGAAGGCTCAGGGGAACTGCAATTCTGCAAAATACATTTTATGGAATGTTGATTTTTTAATTATTAGCATATAATTCTACATAAAAATAAAAACTAAAAAAAAAAATCATAGTCAAGGAAGCTCATCCTCATTTAAACTCAATACTGGGCAGCCCCTGACCTCTATCTAACAAGAAGTTACGTTGTAGGTTATAACACCTTGCCTTTACATTAGGTCTTATTGTAACTATTGTAGTCAACAAAGTAAAAAAAAAAAAAAAAAAACACACAAAAAAAACCCAGAAGAGTAAATATGCAAAATGACTCCATAGTATCATCATATATAACGAAGTTGTATAGAGGATAACAATTCAGGAAATGTTTTATTTCATGCAAAAAAATCACATTTTATAATTATTCTGTTTTGCAATATTAATTGAATCCCTTTTCATAAAAGCAATCAATGTTCCTGGAACAGTGCTTGGCACTGAGAGGCACCCAATAAATTATAGAAGCTTTTTCTTTTTTCTTAACCCACTGAAATTGACCTTTTCTGATTAGAGAGTCTCAGGATTCAAGCCCATCAGCTCCAGACTTAATTTAAACAGAATCCTGGCCATAATCCAATAACAAATTGCTATTTGAAGGAAAAGGACTTCTGCCTCTGACGATGTCACTGCTTCATAACCACTCAAACTGAAAGAGGACAGCACAATTCTGTCATTTTATTCTTTGTATAAGTGAGACGGTGTCACCAAACCACACAGCCATCTCTTCTCTTTATTGCCCAGTCCTATGACCAGTTAGATAAGAGAATGGATTCTTAACCAGGAATCAGTGGAACTTCGGGAGTCTATGGTCATCCTAAAATTAACATGCAAAATGTTACGTATTCTTGCCTCCAGGCCCCTCTCCCTTTTGTTCTGTGGTAGAGAGGATCTAGAACTTTTCATCAGATTGTCAAAACAGTCTTCAACCCCAAAACAAATTAAGAGATGGGACAGAAATGTGAAGACCAGCCAAAACATGATGGATACAACTATGTTTGCTTTTTTTATCTAGAGAATATATTTACATTGAAACTGTACTCAAATGCTTAACAACGATAACGTGCTTTCTCTTTTTTCTACCAGAAGAAGAGGAAGGCAAGGAGGACAACAAGGGAGAAGAGGAGGACCTTTAGAACCTGAGAAGGTTAAATCCTTCGTTATGCTGGGGTTTGCTGGTTAAGCAAACACTCTGCAGGAAAACAGACTTCTAGCTTAAGTTTTACAATGAAGAAAACAACTCTGAATACATGTGGCAGATTAAATGTCAGCCCCCGCCCCTTTCTACAGATCCTATAGTACTGTTTGAATATGAGCACGACGTCTGGCAATACACTAGAATGTGGAAAGCCCTAAGCTAAATTTTATAAAGAATTTGATACCTAAAAGTAATCAGAGTATTTGCTGGTATTTTCATACTATGTCATAGAATCATTGACTAGACTACTAAATAGTATACTTTTTTATATCATACTTACACCCAAACCATTAAGCGGTATTATTAATAGCTACTGATGACGTATAAATGTAGCATCGGTATGTAAAAAAGATACAATTCATTTGCTTTTCTTTATAAAGGATGTGTACCTAGCACAAAAGTTAACATGTAAAAAAAAGCAAGGTGCCACTAAAAAAATCATACGAGACAGATCCTCTTTCTTACCTTATCGTGTACTGGGGACAACATGTTTGATTCATGACAGGCTTGTACACATATTTTCCACTTCTAAAATTGAAAAATGTTGTTAATGTCTCATACGTTTCTCACATGTACCAAAGCAGACTAGTACAGGGGCACAAAATTAATTATGGTAAAAATGTGATCGATAACATATAGTAAAATTATGGTAAAAATGTGATGAAAACATATAGATGTAGTTACTCCTTAGAACTAAGCAATCTTGCAACACTGGCACAGCAAGGACAGAGCCCAGCCTTTCCTTTCCTAAACCTTTACGTACATACTCGAAGCCTCTTCACCTCAGTTACCCTCTTAGCATCACCTGCCATCCTTCCAGGCCTCAAACCCACCACCAATCCTCAATACCACAAAGGCAATCAGAGAAAACTGCTCAGGATGTGGGGACCCTGACTGTGTCATAGCCTAGGATATCCACACTTGAGGGTTCCATGTGCACTAGGGCCACGAAGCCCAAAATTAACCCGATCCTTTCAAGGCCTTCTGGATCCTGGTTAATGGCAGAGCCATGACATTATGGACTGAATTCTGTCCCCTCAAAATCATATTTTGAAGCCCTACCCCCACTACCTCAGAATGGGACTATATTTGGAGAGAAGGCCTTTAAAGAGGTGATTAAGTTAAATGACAGTTAACATAAGCCCTAATCCAATCTGAATGGTGTGCATATCAGAAAAAGAAACTGGGCATACAAAGAGACACCAGGCACCAGGGACATACATGCAAAGAGAAAGGACCCCATGAGGCCACAGCAAGAAGGCAGCAATGTACAAGCCAAGGAAGGGTCTCCAGAAAAGAAAGAAAGCTGAAGACACCTGGGTTTTGGAAATTTCAGCCTCCAGTACTGTGAGAATACGGATTCCTGTTGTTTAAGACACCCAGTCAGTGGTATTTGTTACAGCCATCCAAGCAAACACACATGGGTTCGGTTCCTAAGCCAGAAACCTGGGAGTCATCTCAAGTTCCTCCCTTTAAGGCACCTCTGTATCCCGTCAGTAAGCTTTCTACTTCTAAACTGTACCTTGTATCCATCCCCTTTCGTCTATCTTCTAACCTATAGCCACTGATGATGACGGCATCATCGTGAGATGACGATTTCCTATCTGGACCCTACAGTGATCTTTAGAACCGGTCTTTCTGCCTTCAAGAACCACCCCCTCAAATACCTCCCTACCATCTGAATGGTCGTTTCCAAAGCACAAATTCCATCACACTTCTGACAGAAAGCTTTCAATGGCTCCCCTTCCACCTTAAAAAAAAAGAGAAGTGCTTCATCATGGCACACAAAATCCTTCAACATCTGACCCAGATCTTCTTTCTGGGTCTCAGGATTAAGTTTAAAGAAAGCTATGAAGTTTCATTTGTTGCACTCAATCCCGTATCTTTTGGGTAGTATTGGCACAAGGCCCTTAACACTGCTTATATTTACACAAAAAACTTTATATACTCTAAAATTATCTATATAAAAATAATTACCAAACAATCTTAGCCGTCAAAGGCAATGTGTAAACCTTAATGGAATTCTGATTCAAATAAACCAACTATAAAAAGGGGCATTTTTTGAGACTAGTAAAAACCTAATCAAAACTAAGTAACAGATGACATCAAGGAATTATTAATTTTGTAAAGTATGATAACGGTATTATAAATACATTAAAAAGGAAACAAGAATCCTCTCTTAGAAACGTGTCTATTATAGGTGTATTGACACGATACCTAAATTGCTTTAAATTATTTGTGGAGGAGGAGGGAGCATCTTAGCTGGTTCAAGCTGCTATAACAATGTACCACAGAGGGAGTTGCTTATAAACACAACAACGTATTCCTCATAGTTCTGGAGGTTGGGAAGTCCAAGATCAAGGGTGTTGGCATATTTAATGTCTGATGAAGACAAGCTTCATATATTTGTTGTAACCTCACATGGCAGTTCATATATTTGTTGTAACCTCACATGGCAGAAGGGGGCAAGAAAGGGAACTCTCTGGGGTCTCTTTTACAAGGGCACAAATCCCATTCGTGAGGGTCCCACCCTCTGACCTAATCACCTCCCAAAGGCCCACTTCCCAATACCATCATATCGGGGGTTAGGATTGAAAAGATGTACTTGGGGGTTGTGAGGGATGACACACGAACATTCACACCACCACAGGGAGCAAGGAGATTTGACAAAACAAGACTGGCAAAACAAACGTTAACAACTGCCGAAGCCTGCTGATAGCTACATCAAGTTCATTAGAGCATACTCTCTACATTTATGTAGGCTTGAAGTTCTCCTAATGAACATCTTTCTTCAATGTTTGTTTATTTTGGAGAGAAAGAGAGCACGTGCACCAGGGGGAGGGGCAGAAAGAGGGAGAGAGAGAATTCCAAGGAGGCTCCTCGCTGACTGTGCAAAGCCCGACAAAGGACTCAATCCCACAAGTGTAAGATCATGACCTGAGCCAAAATCAAGAGTCGGATGCTTAACGGACTGAGCTACCCAGGTGCTCCTAATAAATGCCTTTAAAAGAAGAGACAGTGGAATCACTACATAAATATAATTTAAAAACGTCTTGGGGCACCTGGGTGGCTCAGTCGGTTAAGTGTCTGATCTCACGGCTCGTGAGTTGGAGCCCCACATCGGGCCCTGTGCTGACAGCTCAGAGCCCAGAGCCTCCTTGGATTCTCTCTCTCCCTCTTTCTGCCCCTCCCCCACTCACACTCTGTCTTTCCCTCTCTCAAAAACGAATAAACATTAAAAAAAAAAAGTCTTAAAACTTTTTCCAACAACAGGAAAACATTTCACAGCAAACAACGTTTTCTCGTTATAAGAAGAACCTGAGTAATAAGAGAAGCATTTTTGTACGAAGGAGCTTTACCTCCGCCATCCTCGGTCTATGAGATCCTGATAATCCTGTACGGTCATGGAGTGTGCCCACATGCCTGAAAAAGCAAGTGCCATGTACCAAGTTAATCATAGCAGGTTGAACTTTTTTTTTTTAATTCAAAAGCATTTTCTAAGTGTGAATACTGAAGCAAAAAAAAAAATCTAGCTCACACTGGAAAAATGAAAGTTTGCACATACTTCACACTATGTGACATAATACACAACAAATGAAAAAAAAATTATTTACCTTAATCTTAAAAATCAAACACATCAAAGTGATTACATTTAATTCCGAATTACTCTATAGTCTCTTTGACCTCGTAAATTTAAGGTCCTCCCTGAGATCAGATTACACAACACCTTTAACCATAATAATATCCCCGATAATTTAATAAACTGGTCCCCTCCGAAGAATTGGAAAGCAAATGTTTTCTTATGCATTTCTCATTGTTATGTTTTTAGCATAGTCTTGGACGTTGAAAATAGAACAAAAGTATACAGCAGTATTCCTTTTAAGTATAAAAACTGAAAGCAATCGAAATGCCCAGGAACAAAAAAAGTGATTACAGAGGACATTATCAGTATGATGGAATAATTAATGATGCAACCATGAAAAAACATTAAAAGGTATATCTGAATTAATGTTAATAGAAAAATAAATGTTTTCTCTCGTAAACAGCAAACTGCATCAGAAGTATGTAAAGACAGGGGTGCCTGGGTGGCTCAGTTGGTTGAGCGTCCGACTTTGGCTCAGGTCACGATCTCGTGATTCGTGGGTTTAAGCCCCACATCGGGCTCTGTGCTGACAGCTTGGAGCCTGCTTCAGAATCTGTGTTGTTCCCCACCACCCCCCCTTTCTCCCCTGCTTGCACTCTGTCTCTGTTGCTCTCAAAAATAAATAAATATTAAAAAAATATTTTAAAAGAAGTATGCAAAGACAGAGGTATGCTTGATAGCACAAGGTTGTATTAAGAAACAGAAATGTCCAGAAGCCTTGCAGGTGCTCATTAACACTGAATTACTTTATGAGCCTCAATTTCATCATCTATAAAAATAGGAATAATAAAACCTACTTAACAGGTGCTATGCCCTATAGTAAAGATTATCATCAGAACTAAAATAAATACGATGGAAATTTACAGTTGTCTCTTTAGGTGAAAAGGCTGAAAACTGATTTCTTCCACAGAACTTTAAACAAAGAACATCTATATTAATCAACTTCCTCTTATAAAGTTACTGGGAACAATAATGAAGAATCTATGAATATGTTAATTTTAAACACACACTATAAAGTGCTTATTACACACTACTCTAGTCAGAATACCAAATTCTGAAAAAGATGGGGAGGAAATCTCTAATACCCAAAGGCATCACTGCACCATTTGGGTGTTTCCCCTGGGTTTTCATCCTCCCAGAGATCCTGTCACACATGTCCATTTGCATCCTGTTTTTTCTCCATCTAACCCTACGTTCTAAACCTTTTTCTGCTTAGCTCTTCATAACCATCCGCCCAAATGATTGCATTATATACATTCTACTTCCTCTTACCCACAAGCATCTAATGACAATTTCAACTAATGAGTAAAACGGACACACCATATCGTCCACCATCATTGCCCTGCTGTAGGACATTATACATATTTTTAACGGAAACTACCTAAATGTATAGCTTCATAGCTAACCCATTTCCCACCATGGGACGCACTATTTCTTAAAATAAAGATTCTATGTTTGCCAATGCACGACACAGCAGGTAATATAAACATATTGTTTTTGTTTACAAACAAATCTTCCGGAAGAAACCTGAAACCAGTGATGGGGAGAAAAGAAAAACAAAACAAACTGTGAGCTGGCTTTGTTGTTCTGGGGGTGGGTGGAGGAAACGATAAGGCATATGAACAAGCACCTGGGTAAAATTTTCAAACGCATTAACACAAACAGGCTCCCTTGCCAGCAGCGTCTACGGTCCGTCACCGGCGTCTCCAGACGCATTTTATCCAGATGCCCCCGCCCACGTATGCACACACTTCTTCCTGTACACAAACAGCCCACCCGACACGCCGCATTCTGCACTTAAAACCGGGGATGATCCCACAGCAGCATCAGCACTTAGAGGCCCGCCCCGGCGGAACTGACCACTCGGCAATGCTCACCCGGCATGGCTTGCTTGCTGTCACATATTTAACCCTGTCCTACTGGTGGATGACGGACACCTGTTTCCACACTTTGGGCTGCGGCGAGACCATCATCATCCCGCACTTCCGACCACCTGTGTGAAGGCTAAGCACCCAGATGCTTCCCTATGAATCAGAGCGGAGATTCGTTTTTAATTGTGACAGCTACGGCCCTCCCCGGCGAGCAGCGTTCCGCAACACCCTCCTCGAGACAGGATCTGGCCGGGGGCTCCCCGCCGCCGCGCGTCCCCGGGGGCCGAGAGCGTCGAGAACCCCCCAGCCCCGAGGCCGCCGGGCCGGCCGGCCGGCCGCGGAAACCCGAGGCCGCGACGCCCTCCCCCACCCGCCGGCCCGCTCACCGTTGGAGCGACTGCCCGACTCATTCTTGCAATAGCCGCAGCGGTAGGAGTCCTCGCCCTCGAAGTACTCCACGATGCTGGGCGAAAGAGCTGCCCAGGAAGCCATGGCCCCGGCCCTCCAAGCGCGACGCCGCTCGGCCCAGCCCCGCCGGCCGCCACCCCACAATGCCGCGCGCCGCTCGGGAGTCCCGAGGCGCGCGCGAAGCTGCTCGTGCGCCCGCAGGCCAGGTTCCCCAGGAACCCCGCACGCTGACGCCGCCCGCGCCATCTTGACCGAGGGCAGCCGTCCGCTATTTCCGTTCCTTCTCCGATCTGGACCGCCATCTTCGGTGAGGGTGAGGAGGAGAGAGGAGCGCGAAGGGAAACAGTCTGGGAAAGAAACGAGTGGGAGAGGGACGCGGGAATTGGGGCGCCGGGCCTGTGCGCTCCCGGGCCGGGGACTGGCGCGGGGCGCGGCGGGCGGTGCGGGGATTGGACGCCGGGCGGCCACGCCAGCCCCGTCCGTGGGGACACTCACCGCAGGACACCTTGCCCTCCTCGGAGTCGCAGTAGCCGCAGTGGTAGCCGGCCTTGAGCCCCTTGTACTCCACCACCGAGGCCATGGCCGCCTCAGGTCCGCCGAGGCCGGCCACGCCTCTCGGCGCCCCGGGGCCGACCTCGGCGGAGCGCGGGGGCCCGCGGCGGGGAGGAGTGGAGGACGAGGTCTGGCGGTTGCGTCCCAGCGCCCCGACCCGCGCCCCTAACGCCTCCTCGGGGGTCCCGGTCCGTGTTGGGGCCGGGGGCCCCCAGAGATGTTAGCGAAAGTGGTAGTCGTGCCCCTCGAGCCCCGACTTAGGGCCGGATCTTTGCATAATTCCTCGCCAAGCGTTCCTACAACCGCGCATCTTCAGCTCCGTTTTACAGATGGGAAACTGAGGGCCGGAGGTTGTGACTCAGTCATTTCCTGCAGGTCTGAGTTTTAAAAGTTACCATCTCGGGCCGCCCTGACCACCATATGGGTAGCCAACTCCAGCTTCCAACGAGCACGTACTCACTTAAGTGCCAAAATAGAACAAGTATACTCGCAGGTGTTCTGTGAATAGCTGTCGTGGGTGAATTGAAGACACTTACTGTTTTTAAAGCAAACAACTGCCAGAGCCAGTATGTGTCTTGTGCTGCTATCAGCCCATTGCCTATAACTTTTAAAGAGAACTGACAAATCTAGATTTTTTTAGATATTATTTTAAAAGTTTTCTTAACTGTGCAGGGCAACCAAAACATTTAGTAGATTGAATTCAGCCCGTGGACTTCCAATTTGCAACCCCTATTTTAAAAGGATGCTATAACAGTCTGGGGCAAAGTATAAAAATGAGTACCTCCAACAAGGTAATTTTCCTTAATAATTTACGTGCACAGATAATTTAAGCCTGTCTGTACAGTTTTCCTAGTCAACAATAAAACTATCTTTTTGTAGTGTTTTGAAAAGTGAAATCGTGGGGCGCCTGGGTGTATCAGTAGGGCTTAAGCCTCCGACTTCGCCTGGGTGTATCAGTAGGGCTTAAGCCTCCGACTTCCATTCAGGTCGTGATCTCCCAGTTCTTGACCTGTGAGCTGGACCCAGGTGATTGGAGGTGCCTCACCTGTTCTCCTCCCTTGGTTCCCACTTGCCTTTCACACTTCCAGGGGCTGCTTCGAGGTCATAGCCTTGAGATAATGATGAGAACACCTGCACAGTATTTATTCTCGGCTGAACCCAATTAAGGCCTCTCTCTATACAAACTTTTTAGATATGGTAGGTGGGTGTGTGGATCCATTCTTCCTGCTGCTGCCCAAGCAAGCCTCATATGTAAGTTCCCTTTACTTATTAAAACTGCCACCTACCCACCTGGAATGGCCTACCTCTTCCTTTGGTCTGTCCCTGCCCTCCACGTATACCCTCTTATGTCTGTTACTAGTTGTATGATCTTGAGAGGTTATTTACCTTGGTCTTCATTTCCTATGTTGTGAAGTTACTGGAAGGATTAAATGAGTTATCACATATACCTAGGACATTGGCATTGTAGCTCGAGGCTGGCATTCCCTGCTTGGGATGAGGTTGGACAAAGGGACAGAAGTCAATTGGTAGAGGGCTATAAGAAAAGCAGGAAGCCTCCTGGCTTCCTACTCTCTGTCTGAGCATGGCATTCTGCTCTCTGTTTTGTCCACAGGACTTTACTTAAAAAGAGAGCCTGGCTAGGAAAGGCCCGTGAATAGAGCCAAATCTGCCGTAATAGACAAAATGAATGAGGTCTGTCTTAATGGATGCTGATAGGTAGCAAGGGACCTTCAAGTTTAAGGAGTTGGAGGAACTGGAGAAACCCAGAGGGGCCCTAAGAACCTCCTGTATGCTACACCACTATCCCTTAGGTTTTTTCCCATTGTGTAGGCACAAGTGATGCTTAGTAATGTAGTAGGTCACTGGGCTACCAAGAAACATCTTCACCTTAAGCAAGTGTGTATCCAGCACAGTAGACGTTGGGTTCAAGAATGTGGAAACTGACCTTCAAAGTTTACCTGTTTCTCCAAGCTTCATAATTTCACTTTATTTTAACGTTTATCTCTGAGAGTGAGAGAGCTCGCAATCAGGGGAGGGGCCAAGAGAGAGGGAGACACAGAACCTGAAGCAATCCTGGGTTTTTGATGTCTTCGATGACCTGCAACAGAGGGAGGAAGGTGATAAAAATAAAATTGTGAAAAAGAGAGCAACAAAGACTCTAGGGCAGTGGTTCCTAGATGTCTTTATTTTGCTGAAAGAGAAAATGAGTTTTCATCTTCCAGGCCCAAGTGAGAAAAATAACTTTCAGCTTCAGTCCCCCCCCCCTTTTTTTAATGTTTATTTATTTGAGAGAGAGAAAGAGCACCAGTGAGTGAGAGAGGAGCGGGGGGGGGGGGGGGGGGGCGAGAGAATCCCAAGCAGGCTCCATGATGACAACGCAGAGCCCATCAAGGGGCTTGATCTCATGAATCATGAGATCATGACCTGAGCTGAAATCAAGAGTTGGATGCTTAACCAACTGAGCCACCCAGGTGCCCCCAGCTCCCCCTTTTTGTAGGGAGACATGGGAAGAAGACATTATTGGAATGTTCCCTTACGTATGAAATTGCAAGCAATAGGTAGTTGTCTTTTAATTTTCCTGTTTAATGGAATGAAATGCTGGCAACACTAGCTGTGAGCCCATTAATGTTTTTTTATGTCACCAAGTTTTTTGATGTCACTAAGCGAGCCTGCAGAGTGGAAGAGGGAGGCCCTGATGATGTCAAGGAAGCTGCATGGGCTAGGCCCAATTCATGTTTCTTGAATTGTGGAACACATTCCTCTTTCTTCTGAAAAAAGTGAGTTGATGGGGCCTAAGTAAAGTCAGGGAAAAAAGAGTAAAATACAGATAACCGGAGGCAGAGAAGAGGGGCCTCTAGGAGTAGGTGGCTAGGAACACCAGGGGTCTCAGGTGCTGGCATGGTAGCCACCTAGAAGATGCTTTCCTCCGTGGGCCACTCACTGTCAGAGGCCTCAGACTGGACATTTCCCTCCACTGTACAGACATGTACTCTCCAATGTACTTTCCAATTTGGTAGTGTGAAAATTAATAAAAGAAACTGTGTTTAGAATAGGGTTGGGGCAGGGGCACCTGGGTGGCTCAGTCAGTCAAGCGTCTGACTTTGACTTAGATCATGATCTCACCGTTCAGGAGTTCAAGCCCCGCATCAGGCTCTATGCGGACAGCTGAGCCTGGAGCCTGCTTCGGATTCTGTCTCCCTCTCTCTCTGCCCTTCCCCCACTTGTGCTAGACTCTCTCTCTCAAAAATAAACTTGAAAAAAGAAGGGGCGCCCGAGTGGCTCAGTCAGTTAAGCGTCTGACTTTGGCTCAGGTCATGATCTCACAGTTTGTGAGTTCAAGCCCCCTATTGGGCTCCATGCTGACAGCTTGAAGCCTGGAGGCTGCTTTGGATTCTGTCTCTCCCGCTCTCTCTGCCCCTCCCCCACCCACACTCTGTCTCTCTCTCACTCTCAAAAATAAACACTAAAAAAAATTTTTTTAATGCAGAAAATCAATGACCAACAAAACTCTTGAAAAAGCCAGAGGAAAGAAAACCCTTACTAATAGAAGAGCAAAATAAGATTTACATCAGACTTTTCTTTAGAAAGCATGTAATAAGAGAGGGAAGTGAAATACTTAAAGTGTTGGGGGTGGGGGGAACACCAAGCTACAGTTCTATGCCCAGTGAAATTATTCTGCAAAAGTGAAATAGAAGTACAGGCATACCTTGGAGATGCTGTGGTTCAGTTCCAGACCACTGCACTAAAGCAAGTACCGTAGTAAAGCAAGCCAAATGGATGTTTTGGCACATAAAAGTTAATGTGCAATGGCATCATGTCTAAAAAAAGTGCATACACTGATTTAAAATACTTTATTACTAAAAATGCTAACCGTCACCTCAGCTCTCAGCCAGTCGTAATCACTGATCATTGACCACCATAATAAGTATCATAATGAAAAATTTGAAACACCGAAAGATTTACCAAAATGTGACACACAGACATGAAGTGAGAAAATATCATTGGAAAAGTATTGCCAACAAATTTGCACGATGCAGGATTGCCACAAATCTTCCGTTGGTAAAATACAGTATCTGCAAAGCACAGTAAGGTGAAGTGTAATAAAATAAAGTATTCCTGTAAAGGCTCCTCAAACAAAAATGGAGGGTGTCTGTCACCAGTAAACCTGATTGGCAAGAAATGTTAAAGAAGATTCTTAAGGAAAATAATTCAGAAACCAATCCACATAAAAAAAGGAAAAGCATTTGGAGAAAGGAATAAATGGAGATAAAATCAAATGTTTCATTTTTAAAAATTTAATTGCTTGTGGGCCACTGGGTGGCTCTGTTGGTTGAGCATCTGATTTCAGTATAGGTCATAATCTCACGGTTTGTGGGTTCAAGGCCCGCGTCAGGCTCTGTGCTGATAGCTCAGAGCCTGGAGCCTGCCTCTGATTCTGTGTCTCCCTCTCTCTCTGTCCCTCCCCTTCTTGCATTCTGTCACTCTCTCAAAAATAAATAAACATTAAAATTTTTTTTAATTGCTCTAATAGATAATAGGCAGTTCAAAATAATAATAGCAACTTGTATAGGGTAATTTTACAAGTTTATGGGTAAGTTGAGTGAATGACAGCAATGTTATAATGGATGGGAGGGAGGAATTGGAAATATTCGTATAAGGTACTTGCACTGCCTGTGAAGTGGTGTAGTATTCTTTGAAAGAGAAGTTGGATTAGTTGTAAGTGTATAATGCAAATTCAAGGACAACCACTTAGTAAAGAAAAAAAAAGTGCTATGCTGAGAGAGGAGAAAAACATAGAATCATGAAATGCATAATTTAAACCAGAGAAGGCAGGAAAAGACTGGAGGACAGAAAGAAAGAGAAAGAAAGAAAGAAAGAAAGAAAGAAAGAAAGAAAGAAAGAAAGAAAGAAAAGAAAGAAAGAGAAACGAAGAACAAGAGCAATGAATAGAAAACTAACAAATATAGTAGATATTAATCCAGTTGTATCAATAATTACTTTAAATGTCAATGGTCTAAATACACCAATTAAAAGACAGACTGTCAGACTGGATAAAAAAAATAAGACCCAACTATATGTTATCTACCGAAAAAAAACACTTTAAATGTGAAAGCAAAGATAGATTAAAAGTAAAGGGATGAATAAAGATATACTATTGTTAACACTAGTCAAAAACTGGAGTAGCTACATTAATTTCAGCAAAGTAAATTTCAGAGCAAGGAAAGTCAGGGATAAAGAGGACCATTACATAATGATAAACTGGGCAATTCTCCAAGAAGACAATTTTTAACATGTATACAATTAGCACAGAGGGGCAAACTATGTGAAGTAAAAACAGAATTGCAAGAACTAGATGAATCCACTATGATAGAGACTTCAGCACCCTATATCAGGAACTGACAGATCCAACAAGCAGAAGATCAATAAGGGCATGATTGAACTCAACAACTCCATCAATCAACTGGATCTGACATCTATAGAATACTTAATCCAACAGCAGCAGAATACACACTCAAGCTCACAAGGAACAGTCAGCAAAATAGACTACCTGCTGTGCCACAAATTTCAAAGAATAGAAATCATACAAAGTATGCTTTCAGACCAAAGTGGAATTAAGGTAGAAATCAACAACAGAAAAGTAGTTGGCGAATTCCAAAATATTCAAAGATTAAACAACACGCTTCTAAACAACACTTGGGTCAAAGAAGTTTGAAAAGAAATTTAGAAATATTTTGAACCAAATGAAAATACAAATGACCCTTGAACAATGCTGGGGTTAGGGGTGCCAAACCCCACATAGTCAACAATCCACATGTAAATTTTGACTTCCCAAAAACATAGCTACTAATAGCCTACTCTTGACCAGAAGCCTTATCAGTAACCTAAGCAGCTGATTAGCACGTATTTTTTGTGTTATATGTATTATTTACTATATTCTTACAAATGAAGTAAGCTAGAGAAAGATGTTATTAAGTCATAAAGAAGAGAAAATACATTTACAGTACATATTTCTCAAAATCCACAAATAAGTGGGTGAGTGTGTATTATTCAAGAATCAACTGTACAACTTACTAAGTTTGTGAGAGCAGAAGCAGTGCTTAGAGGATATTTATAACATTGGATACATATACTAGAAAAAAATCTAAGCTATCTCAGGAAACTAGAAACTCAGGAAACTAGAAAAAGAAGAGACAAATCCAAAATAAGCAGAAAAACAAAAAGCAAAAGTAAATGAAAATACAAGAAATCAATAGAGAAATTTCAACAAAACCAAAAACTAGTTCTTTTAAAACGTCGGTAAAATTGACACACCTCTAGTAAGACAGACAAAATGAGAATACAAATTACCAATATCAGAAATGAAAGAAGGACCATCACTACTTATCCCATGGACATTAAAAGTATTAACAAAGGAATATTATGAACAACTCTATGTCCATACATATGATAACCTAAAGGAAATGAATCAATTCTTTGAAAGGTGCAATCTACCAAATCTCACACAAAAATAAATAGATAATCTGATTAGGCCTATATCAAAAGTAATGGAATAATAATTAAAAACCTTTGAAAACAGAAAACCCCAGGGTTGGGTTGGGTTCATTGGTGAATTCTACAAAACATTTAAGGAAGAAATTATATCACCTCTCCATAGTCTCTTCCAGAAAATAGAAGCAATTCATTTTATGAGGCCAGCATTTATTAATTCATTCTATGAGGCCAGCATTATCTTAATAACAAAATGAGACAAAGACATTACAAGAAAACTACAGACCATGTCTCTAATGAACATACATGTGAAAATCCTCAACAAAATGTTAGTAAATCAAATTCAACTATATAGAGAATTATACACTCTTATACCTTTCAAAAACAATGTAATCCATGTCATTAACATGTTAAACAAAATCATATCGTATCAATAGATGCAGAAAAGGTATCTGACAAAACTCAACGTTTATTCATGATAAAAATTCTCAGCACTAGGAATAAAGAGAAACTTCCTCAACTTGAGGAAGAACATCTACAAAAAAAAACCCATACAACTATATTTAATATTTTTATATTTCATATTCAATGGTGAAAAACTAGATGGTTTCTCAATAAGATCAGGAATAAGGTAAGGATATCCCCACTCACTACAGCTCTTCAACATCATGCTGGAAGTCCTAGCTAATGCAATAAACAAAGAAAGGAATAAAAGGTACAGATTAGGAAGAAAGGAATAAAACTGCCTTTGTGCACAGATGATATGATTGGCCAAATGGAAAATTCCAACGAATCAACAACAATAAAAATCCCCTGGAACTAATAACCAATTATAGTAAGGTTGCAGGATTCAGGATTAATATACAAGAACCAATCTCTTTTCTACATACCAGAAAGGAATAATTGGAATTTGAAATTAAAAACACAACACCATAAAATAAATAAATTAATTGAGTGATTAATTAATTTTAAAAAGGAGTGCCTGGGTCACTCAGTCATTTGATCATCCGACTCTTGATTTCAGCTCAGGTCACAATTCCAGGATCATGGGATTGAGCCTTGGGTTGGGCTTCATGCTGAGTGTGAAGCCTAGTTGAGATTCTCTGTCTCTCTCCCTCTGCCCCTCTCAGCAGCTCACATGCTCTCTCATGCTCTCTCTCTCTCTCTTTAAAATAAAATAAAAAATAAATACACAACACCATTTATATTAGCACCACAAAAAAAAGGTATAAATCTAACAAAATATGTGTAAGATCTATAAGAGGAAAATTACAAAACGTCAGAACAAATCGAAGATCTAAGTAAACAGAGAGATGATCCATGTTCATTGACAGGAAAATGAATATTGTTAAGATGTTGTTTCTTCCCAACTCGATCTTTAGGTTCAATGTAATCTCAACAAAAGTCCCAGGAAGTTATTTTGAGGATATCAACCATCTGACTCCAAAATTCATATGGAGAGGCAAAACACTTAAAATAACCCAAATAATGTTAAAGGAGAAAACAAAATCAGAGAGCTGACTCTACCAGACTTAAGATTTATTATAAAGCTACAGTAATCAAGACAGTGTGATATTGGTGAAAGAACACACAAATAAATCAGAGTAGAAAGCCCAGAAATAGACCCACACACAAATACCGTTAACTGATCTTTGACAAAGGAGCAAAGGCAACTCGATGAAGAAATGATAGTCTTTTCAACAAATGGTGCTGGAACTGGGCATCCACATGCAAAAATAAATAATCTAGACACAGACCTTATGCTTTCAACAAAAATTAACTCAAAATGGATCATAAACCTAAATGTAAAACATGAAACTAAAAACCCCTAGAAAATAACATAGGAGAAAATCAAGGCAACCTTGGTTTTAATGATGACTTTTTAGACAGGACCCTAAAACGTGGCCCATGAAAAAAACTAAGTTGCACTTAATTAAAATTAAAACCTTGTACTCAGCAAAAGACACTGGTAAAAGAATGAAAAGACAAGCCATGGACTGGGAGAAAATCATAGTCTCTGCCAAAAGACTGGTATTTAAAACACACACACACACACACACACACACACAATTTTAAAATTCTCAGCAAGAAAACAAACAACCGAATAAAAAATGGGCAAAAGATCTGAACAGATACCTCCCAAAGATAAACAGATGGCAAATAAGCTCATAAGACTCTCAGCATCATACGTTGTCAGCAAATTGCAAATTAAAATAATAACAAGATAGCATTCACACCTCCTAGAATGGCTAAAATTCATAACACTGACAACACTAAATAATAGCAAGGATGTGGGGCAACAGGAACTCTCATTCATTGCTGGTGGGGACACAGAATGTACAGCTACTTTGGAAGATGCTTTGGCAGTTTCTTTTTTTTTTAATTTTTTTTAACGTTTATTTATGATTGAGAGACAGAGAGACACAGAGCGTGAGCAGGAGAGGGGTAGAGAGAGGGGGAGACACAGAATCTGAAGTAGGCTCCAGGCTCTGAGCTGTCGGCACCAGAGCCCGACGTGGGGCTCGAACTCACAAACGGCAAGATCATGACCTGAGCTGAAGTCGGTCACCCAACCAACTGAGCCACCCGGGCACCCCAGTGCTTTGGCAGTTTCTTATAAAACGAAACATACTCTTACCATATGATCCAGTAATCACTGGTATATAACTAAATGAGTTGAGAGCTTATATCCACACAAAAACCTGCACATAAATGTTTATAGTAGCTTTATTCATAATCGTCAAAACCTGAAGCCAGCAAGATGTCCTTGATTAGGTGAATGGACGAACCAATGATGGACTATTGTTTAGCAATAAGAAGAAATGAACTATTGAGCCATGAAAAGACATGGTGGAACATTTAAAGTACATTGCTAAATGAAATAAGCCAAACGGAAAAAGCCTTTTCAGCATGAAAAAGCCATACTGTATGATGCCAACTCTACAGCATTCTGGAAATGGGAACACCATGAGACAGTACAAAGATCAGTGGTTGCTGGAGTTTAGGGTGCAAGGTGGGGGGGGGGGGGGGAAAATAGCTAGGAACATATGGGAGTTTTAGGGCAATGACCCAATTCTGTATGATGCAGTGATGATGACACCTGTCATTATACATTTGTTAAAATCCATGGAATGCACAACACAAAGAGTAAAACTCAGTATAAGCTATGGACTTTAACAATAATAATGAGGCTATTTGGTTCATCAGTTGTACCAAGTGTACCACACTAATACAAAATATAAATAACGGGGGCAACTTGAAGACAGTAATTTTTAATCAATATCTCCGTAAACCTATAGGTGCTCTTAAAAAATGTTTATTAATGAAAAACAACAGCAGTGTAAAAAATTTTTAATTGACATGTTGAGATGATAATATTTTGGATCTCATGGATAATATTTTGGATATCACTAAAATTAATCTCCTTTGCTTTTTACTTTTTTTATTTTTAAAAAAATTGTTTAAAGTTTATTTTGAGAGAGAGAGAACAAGCAGGGGAGGGGCGGGGGGGGGGACAGAGGATCTGAAGCAGGCTCTGTGCCGACAGCAGAGAGCTCTATGTGGGGCTTGAATTCATAAACCGTGAGATCATGACCTGAGCCAAAGTCAGATGCTTAACCAACTGAGCCACCCAGGCGCCCCTCTTTTTATTTTTATTTTTTAACATAGCTCCTAGAAAAGTTGTGACTCACATTCTATTTTTGTAGAACAATGCTGGTCTAGAACCAAGTTCTTACCGCTCTACTGGCCCAACCCAATTCTCGACTTGTCTGCTTCTAGGCCCTATGGTTTGGGGATCTTTTCTCTGGTGCCACATCTTTTTAATCATTTTCCTACTAACCACATTTCATAGTTGTCTATTTGTTTTGGGAAGTCAGCGTAATTCCTCTACACCATATTCCGGCTCTAGCTGCTACCCACGTGTGGTATCCTGCCTGTGCAACTTCCTCTAACAACCACTGACAGTCACTCTTGCTTGGTTGGTCTCAGGAGTATCCCCCACGTTTCTACCACTCTACTCAGAACATGCTCCCCTCCAGGTCCCCTGTATTCAGTCCCACCTCACATGAATGCCTCCTGCTCTGTTTTTGCTCCACACCAATGCATCCCGTTTGTATTGCTACACCATACACGTGCACCTATGTACATTTCTTGCCTCCCTCATTGGGTTGTGAGCTCCACAAAGGTGAGGGCTGTGTTTCCACTCCTTCCATTTTCCAAGGTCAGGTGGCATGGTGTGTGCTAAGACCACAAGTTTGCTTGTAGACATCCATGTTCAAGTTTCAGTCCCCCTCTGGACAACCGTGTGGCCTCAAACACATCACGTTAACTCTCTTAGCCACGTTTCCTCATATAGAAAATGGGCAGAATAATAATAACGTTACCGAATAGGGTGGTTGGAGTATCAGTGTTATGTTTAGGTACTAGAAGAGACACTTTTATTTTTTATTTGAGTCTGTTTTCAAACTCCTGCAAAATAGAGTCAGTGGGCGGGGTGTGGTTTCTGATGCTCAAAGTTAGTCTGTGATGACACTCTGAAGTTTGTTTCAAGGTCAGTGTTTAACAGTAATTTCAGGTCAGGAACCACTATCGTCTCCTTCCCCAGCGAGGACTTCTCATAACTATTCAGACACATTTCACGATTTTTGACAAAAGATTAAAATTTAGGTATATGATAAAATACTTCTTAGCAAAACGTCCTTTTGTTTTGGTATTTCTCAGAGAAAGACACAACTCAGGCTGCCTTTTGTTTATGTCAGGGCCAAGTGTAGTGGTGCTGACAGTTTGTTCCAAACCAATCTGCTGTTTCAAAAAGGTTCTTTAGCTCCTTGGTTGGTCGTCTTCATCCCGTCTATCTTATCAGGAAGGAGAAACAATTCACAACATAATACTTAAATGAAGAGTACTTTTAGGTCCACATGGTTGTCTTTATAGAAGTTTTAATTAAGCTGATTCCGTAGTTAACAAGAGGCTGATATTGGGGATTGCATATTTTTCTTTCTCAGAAAAGAGGCTATATTGTTTCCACAGGAGGGTAAATAAGGTATTAGCGTTTAGCAATTCACACACAGCCTGGCTCATCGTGAATACGGGGAACTTGTGGAATACGCAAAGCTGTCAGGGCACAGGCATATACAAATTTTGGCTGAATTAATATCACATGAGTTTGACGTCCGAGGGACATGACACTTTATCAGTGTTAAGATGGTATCTGGTGAATATTAAAATGCAGATTGAAATTGAGTTCAGGGTTTTGGCATGAAGAGAAATCACAGTCATGACTTGCTGTTTGAAATTCTTTTATTTTTTTAAGCATAAAATACCCGCATTTACTTTCCTAAGTGTTTCATTTCTTTAAAAAAAAATTTTTTTTAATGTTTATTTATTTTTGAGAGAGAGAGAAAGACAGAGGCAGAGCACAAGCAGAGGTGGGGCAGAGAGAGAGGGAGACACAGAATCCGAAGCAGGATCCAGGCTCTGAGCTGTCAGACACGGGGCTCGAACCCACAAACGTGAGATCATGACCTGAGCCAAAGGTGGAAGCATATCCAACTGAGCCACCCAGGCGCCCCATAACTGTTTCATTTCTGAATGAGTTCGGGGCTGCGGTTTCAAGCACATCTCTATAAACAGCACATTGGGGGAGGGATAGATTTCATTCTTACTAAGTCAGAAGCCAGGTTGTAGTTATCACTATATTTTCTCCTTTCACGTTTTGAGAAGTAGAGACATCTCAATTGTAAAAGTATAAAAAATGAGGACTTTATTTGGCCATCTGCAGCTTAAATATATGCTGAAAAGCATCTTGAAGTGAATATGCAGAATCATTTCATTAGTTATTATTTTAACATTTGTGTATTTCCTGCTAGTCTTTAAGAATGACCAGTTATAAACACAAATAATATGTGATTACAAGTAGATGAAAGAGTATTAGAGCTTGGGGCGCACGGGTGGCTCAGTCGGTTGACTGTTGGTTCACCGTCTGGCTCAATGTTGGTTGAGCGTCTGACTCTTGATTTTGGCTCAGGTCGTGATCCCAGGGTCGTGGGATCAAGCCTCCCATTGGGATCCGTGCTGGGCATGGAGCCTGCTTAAGATTCTGTCTCTCTCTCCCTCTGCCCCTAACCCCCTGTGTGTGCGCCCTCTCTCTCACTTAAAAAAAAAAAAAAAAAAAAAAAAAAAGCATGAGAACGCAAAACCTCCACAGCAGCAGCAACGTTTAGCCAAGTGACATACCTGCTAAGGGATGGTGAGACCATATGACCAGGCCACCCGCACAGTCCAGCCTCTGCCAGCTACAAGTGTGCATGCAGGATCTGCCCCGAGGCCCTCCGCCTCCGTGGGGGATACATAATATTCACCACCCCCGCAAAACACCAGCCAAACAAAAATGACACAGACACTCCTGTTGCCTCAGAAGGGGCTTCCTCCAGCGGCAAGGCTGCCTGTGTCTCTGAAACCCAGCCCCTTCCACTTTGTGGCCATTCAGCCCAGCTCGCGCAGAAGTTCATTCCCTGCCAGCTGGACAGTGTCCCCACCTACCACTTCACAGTAGCCTCAATCTAGGATGGTGATGACACATACAAAAGCTTGTGACTGCCTCTGGTTGCCCTAGAAATCCACCCCCGGCATCCTGAGGGATCAACAATAAGGGGCTGAGGGTCTGAAAGAGCTGGAAAATAGGACTTTGCAGACTAGAGAATAGGAGATTGGAGACCAGGAAAGGGAGTGAAGGGCAAGCATGTTGTTCCTAAAGCTGGCGATAGATCGGGCTCTGGCGAAAACAAAGGACACGGCAGATAAATGGCACAAGGCTTCTGGAGGGGTGACCACAGGCGCCGGGCGGGGAGGGTCCCCGCGGAACCTAAGGGAGGACCAAGTGTCAGCGCAGACCCCACCCTCACGCCCTTCTCTGGTGACAGAGTCAGAATGGTTGGATCTGAGTGCGGAAGAACAGTAGGTATGCCTTCCTTCCACTCTGAGCAAACGCCAGGAGAGTGTTCATTGATCTGGGAATGAGTGGCGCAGGAACGAAAATGATGCGCTCTGGAGTCGTGCAGGCATGCTTCCTGCCTCTGAAACCGACCCGGGACCTGTGACAAGTCACTGGACCTCTCTCAGCCTCAGAGGTCTTTGCAGTGAGACGTGATGAGTGCCTCCCACACATACTGTTTGGGAGGCAAAGTGAAAGGACCCATTTAAGATCCCAGCACATCACCCAGTATACAGTGAGCCCAGTATATGCTGCTTTGGAAATAACGCATAAGAACCTCTTAGGAAAGAAAAACACGAAAGCAGAAATAGGAGTCTGTTTAAGAAATTAGCTTTACTTACACAGTAATTAGTTTGGTTTTTTACCGGTCAATGTTATAAAATCCTTCTCTTTTGCTACAAAGAGAAGTCAGAGAAACAGAATATTCACAACCCAGGTTGCTAAAGACAACCTATTCACTAACTAAGCAGGTTAAGAAACAAGAGTTCTCAGGCACCTGGGTGGCTCAGTCGGTTAAGCGTCGGTCTTTGGCTCGGGTCACAATCTCGCAGTTTCTGAGCTCAAGCCCCCATGGGGCTGTGTGCTGACAGGTCAGAGCCCGTAGCCTGCTTTGGATTCTGTGTCTCTCTCTGCCCCTCCCCTGCTCACACGCTCTCTCTCTCTCTCTCTCTCAAAAATAAACATAAAAAAAAAAAGTTCTCCAGAATACCTCAATGTGACTGTGCAGATTTCTCAGCTGTATTCTTCTTTTTTTTTTTTCAATTTTTTTAAATGTTTATTTATTTTTGAGAGAGAGAAAGAGAGTGAACAGGGGAAGGGCAGAGAGAGGGGAAGAGAGAGAGAAACCCCAAGCAGGTCCCGCACTGTCAGTGCAGAACCCGATGCAGGGCTTGAACCCACGAACTGGGAGATCATGACCTGAGCCGAAATCAAGAGTTGGACGCTCAACCGACACTTAAGGCGCCCTGTCTCGCCTGTATTGTTCTGCATTAAATTAAAAAACCAACTTTCTTGCCATCAAATTGTTTTATTATCTATCTAAAATAAAAGCCTTTGATAAGAATCCTGAAACATGTTACAGTTAGCTGCTGCTGGGAATTAATGATAGCTTCTAAATTATACTATTTATAATTTTATGCGTAACTGAAAAGGGACTTACAGCTTTGAAAACTTATTTTCTGATCAAAGCTAAGTTCTTTGTTCTACCAACAATTATACCAGCAGTGGTTTGTGGAATGTGAAATCGCAACTGAGCCTCCCCTCTTCAGTGTTAAAGGTATTTGTTAGTCTGAACCTCAAACTCAGTATGGATCTCTGTTCATACTTCTATCAGAGAGCACTCCTTCCCTGCTTCAAGGAAAGACAGAAGTTAGCCAGAGTCCTGCCTATTGGCACCAAGAAATGCCTCTTGCTACGTGTGAAATCAAGTCCCAAATCCTGCCTACCTCAGTGCACACCTGGGCCGTGGTTCCTGAAGCCTTTCTCCAAATCCTAGTGTGATCTCTCTTTTTAATCTTCCAGATTGGCCTGGGCCCAAAACACTCAGGACCCTCGGATTGCAGGGGGTTCCCAGTCCCCACTAGAAAAGAAGATAAAGGTGAGGAAGTACATTTACCGTGAACTTTGGAGCCAGAAATACCATCATAAAAAGTTCCTCTTCAAGGTAGAAAGGGCCTGAGTGTTGCAAGCAAGAGTGCTTTGTCTGTTAGGTTCGATTCGTTCAGTACCCGCAGTGCTGAACAAAACAAACATCGCTTGGGCCCTCGAGGGGCCTCAGCAAGTGAGGGACCTCGACATTAAACAGATAGCCATAGATTGTGATACGGGTCATGAAAGATGGGATTTTATCTGAAGGAATTACGTGCAAAGTGAGGAAGTGACATTTAAGCTAAAACCTAAACGTTACGTACATTAAGTACCATAGTCAGAGCTGCTGTATTGTGTGTTTGGGAGTATAGGAGAATATATGAAAATACTCAGATGGCAAAGAGAATAGGGTTTGAGGAACAGAGAAGCCAGGGCGGCTACATGTAGCAGAGCAAGCAAGCAGTCGAGCTAAGAGGCAGTCAGGAGCCAGATTATGAATGGGATTTTCTCCTAAAATCGATAGGACGCTATCCTAGGTTTCTGTGCAGAAAAGTGACGTGCTGAGATTTGTGTGATACAAAGATCAATCCGGTTGCCGTGTGAGTGGTCTGATGGGGCTGGGGACAGAGGGAGAGAGTGTGGATTCAGGAACTCTAGTCAGGCTAACACCCTAGGATGGGGGCATCCTGAAGCTACCGGGGACAGGACTGGAAAGGTGGAAAATGAAGGGAGCACTTTGCAGTTAGAGCCAAGTGGAGGTGTTAAGTAGACAGTATCTAGGTCTGGAGTTGAGATTCGAGTGCAAGGCCGCATCGTCATGTGGGACTGTCTTGCTCATCCCTTACTGCCCCCGCCTAGAGCAGTCTCTGGCCCGTGGTAGGTCACCTTGTTGAGTGATTGAGACTGTCCACTTCCAAAAAAGCCTAGATGAGACTATGCTCATCTTAAGTGACAATTTCTCTCATATTTTCTTGCATTACCTCTAAAAGACAGAGCCAGCAAAGCGGTGGAGGGCACGGCCATGAGGTAGGAGGAGAATGAAGGGCTATTCAGTCACCTGGGGATATTCAGCTAATGGCTGGAATTCTCTAGCAGGTCCAGGATAGCCTTGGTCACGTGCCCTTGGCCACAGCCGGGAAGCCAGAGAAAAGTAAAGTATTTCAAAGAGGAAAGAGTGGTCCACTCTGTGAAATGCTGCTGAAGTCACGGATGACCGGGACAGAGACGAGGCCGCTGAATTTGTCACTGTGGAGATCCCTCATGAGCTAGACGACAGCAGTCTGGGAAGAGCGGAGGGATGGAAACCCAAGTGAAAAGGGTCAAGGGCAAACTGTGGGGTGGGGCAGTGGAGAGGGGGATAGGTTTCCGCTTCATGGCACATGAGGAAGGGGAGCCAAGGTGGCACGCATCGCAGAGTCTTCCCTTTCTGTCGGAAAATGATGTCAACACTGGAACCTTTTTTTATGCGGACGGAGTGATCCAGTACAGGGGAACATTTGATGAAGCAGGGAAGGGAATTTGGTGATTGCAAACTGACGTTCTGGAAGCTTCACAAGGGCATGTAGAAGACTTGGCTTTTGATAGACAAAGGGGCAGCGTTTCCACGACGAAAGCAGAGTCCAGGATGGACACACGGTGGTTGTTCCGGCAACAAGAAGAGGAACGTGTTTCTGACTGCCTGCTGCTGTTTCCTCAAGGTCGTCTAAGGCAGAATCTTCAACCGGGAGGGGGCTCGGGGGGAGGGGTGTGTGGGAGGTTTGGAGAGAAAGCCAGGGAACACGGCTCAGAGACCCCGACGGGGACGCGGTGTCAGAATGCCAGGCAGAAATGCTAGCCACTTGTGAGCCTGTGACAAAGGGCATCCGACTTAAAAAACTTCTGATGCTTCCCTCTGACGAGAGCCTAGGTGGCGTCCACTCTTCCCAAGTGAGGAAACTGTTACTCCAAAAGCTTCGACGGGAGAACGAAACACTTCGTCAACCCAGAGCCGTGTCTTTTGACTTCCGGTTTGCCGAATCAGAGGCATATTACTATCGACGACATCAAGAAACGGTGCTGGGAGAGGCGTGGAAATACAAAATGGTTCCGGGGTGGGAAATTAAAATAGAGAGAGAGAGACCGCACAGTGAAAACACAGGAGATGCTAAAAAATGGGACTGTTTAGTGCCTGAGAGGGAGCTGGGCCAGCTAGAGAGGCACGTATATACTAAGCTGAACGGGCCAGAGGCCTCCAAGAAGGCAAGCGTCAGCCCCTCTCTCAAAGGATGCGTAGCCTAACGGTCTTCCCCAAGACATTAACCCCAGGGAAGGATGAAAAGACGGACACTCTTCAGAGAACACACAAAACGAAGACCAAAAAGCCCAGGGCAGCCTGGGCCAAGGAACAGATCAAGGGGCATCAAGACCGAATGACTCGGGGGAAGACAGCTCACGGAGCAGAGAAGCGAGAGCCGAGCTCGGGGGCTCTCTGCCCCGGCTCCCCCTCTCTGCAGGCCTCCGGTGCACAGGGAGGAAGTGAAGGAATTCGAGCGGGTCACCGCCTATCCGATCGCCCATCCTTACCAGGAAACGCTCCTAGAAGTGACCATCCTCACAGAAAAGGCCAAAAAGGAGGAGGAGGTCAAGAAGCCGCTCTGCAGAGAGCTCTTGAGCATGCCGTTTTTGAGAAGTCAGCTAGAAAAAATTGAAGTTTAAGTTATTTTCTGGATTGTTGTATTTCTTTTTCAGGTGAGCATACGTTCAGAATCAGTGCGATAAAATCCCATACCCCTGAATCTTGTTTCTAAGTGTATCAAACTTTGGGGGCGGGGAGGGTAGATAGACCAAGCGTTTCAGCTGTCTGCAGAACTATCCCCCGAAATTTGTGACTTAAAACCCCCACCATCTTATAATAGCTCACAATTCTGTGTCAGGTATTCAGGCAGAGCCCGCCAGTGCTATCTGCCCTACGCATCCCCATTAGAGCAGCTTGGGGATATTCAGGTGACAGCCGGACTAGTCCGGAGGGTACAGGCGACACGCCCTTGAGGATGGCTGGAAGGCTGGGCTCGGCTGGTCCCGGTCCGGGCCTCCCTTGTTCACGTAGTTTCTGGCCACTGGGTAGCTGGCCTTATTACAGGTGACTGGACTCTGGTAACTCATCAGACACCACAAGGCTTCTTTTGATGTAGCCTCCGAGGTCCCAGAACGTCACTTCTGCCGTCTGCTGTTGCTCCAACAAATCACCAAGACCAGCCCAGATTCAAGGGGGGAGGAAACAGATTTTCCTCTCAAATTTGCCACCATCTTTTAATCTACCACTCCAAGGCTCTGAAAACTCCATCACCCACGGAGGAAGGCAACTCTAGACATGTGTGCTTGAAAGATTGTAACGTTAAGACCACGTATGTGATTCCATTTATGTGAAATGCCCAGAATAGGCAAATTTTGACAGAAAATAGGCTATTGGTTGGGGCTCAGGGGTGAGGAGGTGGGCGAGGAAGGGTGATGGCCACCGGGTATGGGGTTGGGGGCGAGAATGTTCTACATCAGACCGTGGTGATGGTTACAGAGCCCTGTGAAGAGACTGATGAGTTGTTTGCCAGGAATGGGTGAATGACAAAGAGTATGAAGTAAACCTCTGCAAAGCCGTTCAATGAAACGGAAGAGAGAGCTGGAGTCTGGAGCGGGAGGTGAGCCGGGGTGTAGGCAAGGAGCCAGATCATGTGAGGCCTCGGACGGTTCTGAAAGCTCAGGTTGTTCAAGGGTCAGAGGCGGTGGGGAGTCACTGAGGCTGACGAGCGGTTCTGAAGATGTGCAGGAGATGTGAAGGGCAGGAAGGAAGCAGGGACAGCAGATGGGAGGCTTCTGTCGCAGAAACCTGGGCAGGATGGAGAATCAGGACACCAGATGGGGAGTCGTAACCGATCAAGGTAGAGGGGAAGGAGAAGAGAAATCCTGGGTTTCTTTTGAGGAAATAAAGGAGTAGAGGGACCAGCACAGGGATTACAGGGAAGACAGATTTGGGAGCTGTTTTATACCTATGTTTAAAACAGCCCCAATGCTGGCAATAAGCCACTGCACATACATCTGTAGCTTTTTGGAGCTGAGTCAAAGTCGGAAGAATGTTTAGGATTAATTCATGGGAGTAAGATGGGGGGAGGGGAAGCAGGGAAAGCAACAGAATTTTAAGTGCCAAATGCACAGCATTTAACCCGGGGATCTATTTGGGTAGGAATCACCAGTTTGGTCTAAAATAGGTCCTAGAGGATGCTGAGAAAGGGGGTGCCACTCCACGCGGATCCAGGATGGCCAGGAGGGGAGAGTAGAAGAGATCCTTGTTCAAAGAGGAGACAGGACAGTAACTGAGGGTTCTGGTAGTGGTTTTAAGGTGAGAGATGAACAAGCATGGTTGAAGGGAAAGTGCTCGGCATGGAGAGTGGCTGACAAGCCCGAGGACCAGGAAGGGCTGGGACCCAGAGCCTGCCAGAGAAGCGACACTCGGACACTTGACTCGGACACCAGATGGGAGGAGGGAGAGAGGGAGGATGTAGCAAGCTGTGGAACGGGAAAGGGAACCAACAAGGGGCTAAAAAACATCAAGGACAGGCCTGAAGGCCCAGCCAAGATCAGAAGCTTGGGAGTCGCGCCCGTCTGGTTGTCCTCTGTGTGCACACAGGGGACCGCTGATGGGAGCTGTGGGGATGGTGGTTCAGCCTGGCCTGGCAGAGGACTGAATAGTTTCTCGTGTGTAAATCACAGGCTGAATCATAGAAAATGGCTGATATTTGACCATGTTTTACCTACACAAACAATTTCATACAGTTCAATCCAATATTGGTTGACTTGACCAGCTAACTTTACATTTAGCTAAAGAGATATAAAAAGAACCATAATGATCTATAGGCCATTGACATCCTAACTAAAAAGCTTTCAGTGGAACAGGACTAGAGAAAGGCCAAACTCTGGCATAATCAGAAAATAAAGAGTAACTACAGATATTTGTGAATATGGCAGTGAATTTCCTTTAATCAAAGACAACCAGGACCAATTCATTAACTATCAAAAGCTACATTTTACTAAAAGCAATCTGTCTTTAAAAATGTTTAATCATACAATATATACAATACATGCTGCTTTCCTGTTTGGATTTCACTATCCAGTTGAGTCCTAAGAAAGAGGAAAAAAATAGCTAGTTAACAGTTTGTAAATGATAACATGAATCCAAAGTTTACTAGATATACATAAATAGACTCCGACAGCCAGTGCTTTCTCAGTGAGGAGGGCCCCGGTCCACCCACATTATATATCTTACATCTGCTCTCTTTCCCTCAGTTATCTTGGAACCAAAGCAGATTAAGTATTCAAAGTTCATTTTAACTCTCAAAATTACAGAAAATTTGAGTTAGAAAAATAAAACCTTAACAATGTTCTAATTCAAAATCTCCCCCCCCCCATTTTACAAATTGGATTTATAGACAAAATGAAGCTGAGTGAGATGAAGTCATCTCAGTGATTTTAATGTTTATTTATTTTTGAGAGAGAGACAAAGTGTGAGCAGAGGAGGAACAGAGAGAGAAGAAGACACAGAATCCAATCCGAAGCCGGCTTCAGGCTCTGAGCTGTCAGCACAGAGCCCGACTCGGGGGCTTGAACTCACGAATTGTGAGATCATGACCTGAGCCGAAGTCGGACGTTTAACCGACTGAGCCATCCAGGCACCCCCTCCGTGATTTTAAAGTCAGGGGCAGAGCCAACAGAATCCAGGTCTCCTGACGCCCACCCACAGCAAATGCCCGATCGTCACTAAGATTTCCTTCTAGCATGTTCTCCTTCATAAAAATTGAAGAAGTGTTTCACAGCATAACTCACATTTAAGAAACGCCCATTTACTGACATCATTCCAAGGTAAATCTGTCCTAATCCTCCCTTTCTACTTCGTAGCTATAAAATAACCAAATCAAATCAGACACTGAACACGACTGATGGGAGGGTTCAGTATTCGATTTATCTAGTTTATCAACTCGTTGGGGCGGGGGGGGGGGGGGGTAGGAGGAGCCAAGCCAGGAACACACTCCTACTCCGCCCTTCAGAACCCCGAAGTAATCCAAAGAAGGGGACTTGCAGCCACTAGGTGGCGCGCTGCCTTTCCCATCAGCACGCACAGTTCTAGGACTGGGGCACTAGAGGGAGGCAAATCCCAATTTCACAAGAATGCGAAAAAGGAAGGTGGTTTGGAATGCTAAGTAAGGTTTCATTACATAGGAAATGTTACCTTTGCTGGCGTCAGGCGCTTAGCCTCTGCTGGCTCTGGCCTGAAGCAATCACAGGTTCTGAGATCTCAAAGGTCTTCACGATCTCCTGGTGGAGAACAGAGAACATTTTGGGCACTGGGTTAAAGGCAAATGCCGTTTGGGAGACAGGACTACCCCGGGGAAAGGGGCAAGGGGCAAGGCTTTACCTCCCAGTCTCGGTAACTCAAAGCTATGATTCCTTGATTCCTAATTTGGGTGTTTTGGTCAATTCCCTCACTTTCTTCATTAATATTAACGGGCTCTGTTGGAAAGACAAGTTTTCAAAGGTTATCGAATCACAGGAGGTAGGCTGAACGTAAACTGTTGAACAGGAACGAAGCCTGTATCGAAAAGACACTTATAATATTACATACTTATTAGGATCCCACGCATCATTGACTTGTTATAGTGTTGTAGCAAGTAATCCATTTGCTTCCATTTTTAAAAAACCCCACAAGATGGAGTGACACGTTGCAATCATTTAAAAACCTCTGCAGGTCTAAGTACTAACCACAGAGCTGAGCTCTAGTGAGTCCCAGAGAAGTTAAGAGCTTTTAAAGTAACAATAAAGGCAATGGATGTACTTGATTCTCTGCAGGAGACCTTAGGAAACAAAGGACTCATGGAGACTGGTGAAATTATTTGAGAAAGATTCTCCCAAGGAGAGGAGCGAGGTGGCTTCAGGGGAAAATAGAAGGAAGGAAAGTACAATAGTAACTGCAATTACAAACATTCTAGATAAAAACTGGAGGGACTTTCTTGTCAATCTTTAAGGCAGTAAGTGTTGAGTCAATGATACAGATGAACCCTCTGGCTTTAAATGATGGCGATATTTTCAGTAAAGATACAGCAACGTAAAAGTTGGATACCTAAAATGCAAACTTATTTACATTTAGAAAGCTGCATTTCATGAACTCTAATAACACATTCGTTTTCTCAAAAACTAATCTTAACATAGTATCCTTTACCTATTATTGGCAGTCGGTCTTGGTCAAGCTTTATTCTTGCAAAACCATCCTAAAACACAAACATGATTTTAGATTTGGATTCAAAAACCGATTTAAAAAATTAGATCCAAAACCTGTAACCACTGGATGAAAAGCATTATTCCTTAATTAGAAAGCTCCATATCCCAGACACTCAAAAGGTACCATAACAATAATGAGATTACGTAGACAAGAAGATACATGGGGCTTCCCTCGGGTTTCTGATCAGCCTCTATCCTGAGGATCTGCTAAATAAAACTGAAACTGGCTTATCTCTTTAACTGATTCATGCGTATTTTTGAACACTCCATATTTTATCAGGTGTTAGCTCATCATCTACCGTTGACAAAATATGCCTTTGTTATCATTTCTGGGAAGATACTCTGGTCAATACAAGATTTTTGTTTAAGGTTAAAATCAAATTCATCTTACATATGCAGCAGTGCAACCTGTTACAAGACTAAAGATAGGTCTAAAGTATACTTCTTTTCTTATATTTCAGTATATTTTTGAGTAGGGTTTTTTTTTTGAACCTTCTATTTTGAAATAATTTCAAACTGAAAGAGCTACAAGGCTACTATAAAGAACCTTTATAGTGTATGTATTTTTTAAGTTTATTTATTTTGAGAGAGAGAGAGCGAGCATGTGCCCACATATGCGACAGGGGAATGGCAGAAAGAGAGAATCCCAAGCAGGTTCCACAGTTAGCGCAGTGCCTGATGTGGGGCTCAAATCCACAAACCGTGAGATTATGACCTGAACGGAGATCAAGAGTGGATGCTTAACCAACTGAGCCACCCAGGCACCCCTCCCTTCCTATATTCTTTACCAAGCTTCACGAAGTTTTTCACCAAGTTTTTTTCACCAAACTTCACTGTTAAAGTTTTGCCACATCATTTCACTCTCTCTACATATTCATTTGTAATTGTTTTTTAAGTTTATTTATGTTGGAAAAGAGACAGCAAGTGGGAGAGGGCCAGAGAGAGAGAGAGAGAGAGAGAGAGAGAGAGAGAGAATCCCAAGCAGGCTACACACTGTAAACACAGAGCCTGATGCAGAACCCACGAACCTTGAGATCATAACCTGAGCTGAAGTTGGGACACTTAACTGACTGACCCACCCAGACACCACTGTACTAGTAATTTTTAAAAAAACTTTTTTTAATGTTTATTTACTTTTGAGAGAGAGAGAGAGAGACAGAGACCGTGCACATGAGTGGGGGAGTGGCAGAAAGAGAGGGAGACACAGAATCTGAAGCAGGCTCCAGGCTCTGAGCTGTGAGCACAGAGCCCAATGCGGGGCTTGAACCCACGAACCATGAGATCATGACCTGAGCTGAAGTCAGACGCTTAACCAACTGAGCTACCCAGGCACCCCAAATTTTTTTAAGTTTATTTCTTTATTTTTGAGACAGACAGTGCAATTGGGAGAGGGGCAGAGAGAAAGAGAGAGAGACAGAGAGAGAGAGAGAGAGAATTCCAAGCAGGCTCTGTGCTGCCAACACAGAGGCCAATATAGGGCCTGAACTCACAAAACCAGGAGGTCATGACTTGAGCCAAAACTAAGAGTCCTATGCTTAACAGGCTGGGCCACCCATGCACCCCGCCCGTATTAGTAATTTTTATGAGATAATAAATGATAGCCTGCTCCCTTTCCTTAGTACTTTCAGTATATGGTTCTTGAGGAGAACAAGACATTTTCTTACCTAACATGGCAACTATCAGATGTGGGTAATTTAAATTTGGGAAATTGAACATTTATACCACACTGTTCTCTAATTTATAGTTCCATACTCAAACTCTGCCAATCCTTTTTATAAATAATTTCCAAAATGTAAAAGCAAGCTCACAACTTCTTTTTTTAAGGTTACTTATTATGTTGAGTAATCTCTACACCCAACGTGGGGCTCGAACTCATGACCCTGAGATCAAGAGTCATATGCTCCATCGACGGAGCCGGCCAGGCGCCCTTCGCACACAAATTTTCAGCTAGTTTCTTCTGCCTGTGTGCCAATGTTTTGCTACAACGCAAATACATACATACATACTGGTTAGTACAAACACCTCTGCCAGCTCCCACCCATAGCTTTTACTATGTACCCTCTTAAAAGCTATAAAAGATAAAAAAGAGAAATAATCTTAAGTCTTACCCTTATAATGAAGGAAACATGAAAGATGTTTTCCACTGTTCGGGGAAAGGAATGTGGATCAACCACAAAGTCAAAGAAGGACATAGGAGTATCAGCTGTAGACGAAAAAGAAAAAAAAAAATTCTTCAAAACGGGAAAGATGGATTTTGCTAATCAGTAAGACAAATATTCTCTTGTGTGCACAGAGGAAGGAAATGGGCCCTCAACCTGCTGTTGGGAGTATAAAGGGATACGGCCCTTCTGGAGGCCAGTTTGGCCTACCTATTATAAAATACGTATGCCCACTGATCTGGCAACCCTCCTCCTACAGAAATGTCGGCAGGTGCGTGCAAAGCTGTGTGCCAGGATTCTCTGCTACAGCGGCTTTCACGAGAGTAAGATGCTACAAAGAACTTCCACTCGTCCACTCACGGGGGACTTGTTCAATGTATTTATGACACAGCCCTACAACGGGAATCACTGGAGAGAAGGGCGATCTACCCGTATCGACGTAGAAGAATGTCGACGTGGAAAACTCAGGTTGCGGAAGAACGTGTATATTATGATTAGCTTTGAGAAAAGCAAAACCAGCAAAGATGCCCAACTTACTTATGTGCATAGTTACATAACTGACATAAAGCTAAGACGATCTGAGCACACAAGGCACGCCATACAAGGGGCTGCTTCTAGGGAGCGAGAAGTGGAACAGGTACTTGACTCTACCGCTCTCACTTCTATGGCACCTTTTGTTTTGTAACAGAAAAAATACCCCATCTTTTAAAAACAAAAATGAAAAGTTACTTTGCCAACAACCTCACATGGGATATCTAAAGGAGAGAAGCTGCGTTACATATATAGGCCGAAAAGCAATCAAAATGATTCAAACATTGTACAGAACCGAAAATGCGTTTTAAAAACTAACTTCTCATCGAAAGGGACATGTGTTTAACTGATAAATACAAATTGCTCTACTTGAACTTGGTATCATACTTACGATCCTCTCGGAAATAGGTCTGCAATAATCCCAAAATTCTTTCCACTTCCTTTTCTGTTGCTTCTTGATGAGATTCTTCCATTTCACTTAACTGAAAACACAAAGTCGTTACCAGACTGATCTACTTGCCTGTTTGCGTCTTCTGCCCTCTTCCGCGCCCATATTTGTCTAAATGTCTTTTATTAGGGATCACTACCAGTTTTGACCCCCATCTTAAAATTTACAGTTAAAAAAAAAAAAAACAACAACTTTGTTTCAGTTAACATTTTTCTATTAATTTTTTAACAGAGGAGTTAACATGACCAAATCAACCATGTTCAGGTTGAACATAAATAAAATAGCACAACACAAAAAGTGGTTCAGAACCGTGGTTCTCAACTGGGAGTGATTTCTGCCTCTTGGGGACATTTGCCAATACCTGGAGATGTTTTTGGTTGTCACAACTGGGGATGGGGGAGGAGGCGGCTACTGGCATCTAGTGGAAAGAGGCCAAGGATTGCTATGGGGCCTCCTGCATCGCACAGGGCAGCCAATCATGATGGACAATGTTCCTGCCCCCAGGGCTGACTGTGCTGAGGCTGAGAGCCCCTGATCCACTACAGAAAGGAATTAAAACTAAGACAAGGGTTAACCCGGTAAAACGTTTAAAAGCTTAAATTATTTAAGTGATTATTTAAGTAACCAAACCTGACTCCAGACCCTAAAGCTTAGAAAAGATGGCCAAATTGCATGTATATTATATTAACAGCTACTTTAACCGTAGGCATTTTCAGAAGACAAACCTGGTCAGGCATGGTCTTCTTCTCTTCTGTCGTGGGACCTTTTCTCGGACGATCGCTTCGTGGCTTTGGCACAGGGAACTCTCCTTGTATTGAACCCAACCTAATGAAAAATATGCTTTCATGTCCTTTTTTGTTTGTTTTCTAAACCAATTCCACTAACTGGAAGCAGTTCCCACGGAATGGTCAGATTCAGACCAGGCTTCAGTGCTGTATGAGCTGACATCAGACCGAAACTCTGGTCGGGTCTGTGACATCCTTTCTGCTCCCTCTGTGTTTCTCAAAGAACTCCTAGGAGCTTCTCTCAATTACAGATACCTCCTCAAACACCTTCATATTTTGCTTTCAACAGCACACCGGTCAACATGCCTGTGGTCTTCCCAGCTAGCCTACTGTGTTCTTGGCAAAGCCAACTTCAGATCAGGGAAGAAGAACATGTGGGGAAGAGGAAAAAACAGCTCCCCTGGGGGTTAAAAGCCTTTGGACTAGGGTGCCAGTGCCGAGGCTCACAGCCTTGGACTACGGAACATACCTGTCTCGGGAGAACAGGTCAAACAGAAGCCATGGGATTCTTTTCCCCTCTGGACTCCCTGTACCCCCTAAAAAAGGCCCAAATGCAGACTTAAGCTACAGTAATAGATGTACCACGCAGCGATCACGGCCCCGAAAACATAGACCCGTGTGGTCCCTCTGCCTGAGATCAAAGGGTGCAGTGTAGATGGACAGATCCAAATCCACACACACGTGTCCATTTCAGCGCAATGGGGTGGATCCCACAGCATCATACTAGAATAATACTGTGGTGCTGGGAGCGCATGTGGGCAGAGGTCTACCCAGACGTGGGAGTGATCCGGTTGCGATCTCTGATCTTGCCTTCTATCTGTCCGGAGAAGTTACCGGAGGCTTCCAAGTTAGGGTCTGGGACATCAGCAAACATTCCCAGGTGGAAAAGATGGGGGAAGACATTGTAGGCCAAAGACACAGCAAGTGCAAGGGCACACAGCTGTAAGCACTTCACTGTGGGTGCAACTTCGGCAGGATGAGGAGACAAAGCTTAAGGCACAGCACCCAAGGCTCCCTTTAGATCTTGGGATTTAGGACAGAGCCAAGAACTCAACAGCAAAAAACAGAGATTTGGACTTTATCCTGTAACGAAGAAGTGTGACCTTTATGCTGTAATGGAGGCAGTGCTAACTGCCTGTGCTAACTGAAGGCTTTTTAAAAACCTAGGCCTCGCCCCACACCTGTGCATCTCCAGAGCCTTCTAACTGAGGCGCTACCACTCTCGGGAGGTTTGCAAGGGTAAATCAGAACAGACAAACCGCCCAGGAGCTATATAGCACTTAAGAAGAAACAACAGCAGAAAGAATCTGCTGGGGGACACAGCCAGGGCATTTGAAGATGGTCTTAGAGAAGAACCAGTGAGCACCATTCTTAGTTTCTCCAAAAGGACTGAACTAGGAAATGAAGACGGAAGCTAATGTGAGTATAAAAAAAAACAAAAAACAAAAAACAAAAAACTTTTCAAAACTAGACCTGTATCCAAAAAATCAACCTGGCACTGATGTGACCGTGACTCAAGCAGGCTTCAAGTGTAGGTCAGTTGATCGTCCGACAGGAAATTACGGTAAGTGGCAATTTACATACATTGGTAGGATCTGAAGATACTCTCCATAAGAGGTATCGTCCTCCTACATGATAAGGATTAAAGGTGACAAAACAAAGCCAGACGTTTTGCCCCAGACCGGAAGTCTCACATACTAGGAAACAAAGGAGCCGGCAGGGCACCTAGTAAGAGGTCCTGGCCCACAGCCTTCCCTGCTTAAATTAAGCAGGATGAGGATCCATCCACATCGAGATTTTATGGGCTTTTCAATCAAAGTTTACAAAGTCTCCAAACAATGGCATCATGACTGTCACCTCCACAATACCAAATAATGTTTGTTCCTACAACGAAAAAACAACTTAAGGTTTACAAATGACTGGTCTGTCAGATTTTTAAAATAATCTTACAGAAAGTGGAATGTATGGGTTTTATTAAAGGTGTTTTCTGCTGTTTTGCCTGATATTTTCCAGGAGTCATAGACTATGAATTCAAAATCAGAACTATCTTCATCACGGATGAGTTCTTCAGCTTCTAGCGGATTTACACCCATATGTGTCAGCTACAAAAATGAAGGGAAACAAAAAACCCCAGTTAAGCCACAAGCAATCATTCACCACATCAAATAATCTGCATCAGTAAACTTTAAGAGGCCAGAGGCAAAGCCTGTTTTCAAGGCCCTAACACGCTGGCTAAATTTCTTTCGATACAGATAATTTCATACATAAATTCCAACTTTCAAAGGCAGAAACACGAGAATGAATGAACTTAGTCCATCAAAGTATTAGGAAAGCAGTTCCGGCATACGAATCTGAAATCACATCCCAAATCAAAGCCTCCAACACAGAACAGGCCAGGTTTAGCTGGCTTTCGGATTTTCATTTTAGCCAACCTCCTAGAGACCACTACTCAGCTTGCGTCTCAGTATATCCAGAGAGCAGTGGCCTAGCGTCAGACAATCATTCATCCTAAAAATGCCTTCCTGCGAACAGTTTCCAGAAGTTTAGTAATTCTCTCATCCCCAACTATCTTACAGAAAATGAAAGCGCTTTGATTACATTATAGAATTATAAAATGCCTCCAAGTTATCAAATTAAAACAGTAATATCAAATGTGAACAATCACAAAGCTCTCAAGGAGCTGACCCCTATTAAAGGCAATCAAGTTGTAAAGAAAAAGGCTGCAAGAACCAGATCAGGGACATAAGGTCGGCATCCATCACCCCCGCCCCCTGCCACCTTGTCTCCCCCCCCCCCCACCACGTGGGAGGACGGGTCCGTTTCTGTCTGGTCCAGTCTACCAGTCTTTTTTTTATAGAACCTACATTTGATGTACTCAGAAGGATCTTCCCCACCCAGCCATCACAGAGCTATTAATTTAGGGTTTTACTCTGAATGCCTTAAAGACTTCCGGAATTTATTTTGATTTGTTCAAGTACACAGCTCACTTGGATAAATACCAGTAATTTTAAAAAAGACAACCCAGTATATGGTTATTTTATTTGTTCAGCTGTATGTTAGTGTGCATCTTCCAAATGCATTATGCCTCACGATAAAAAAGTTAAAAAAGAAGATTTTACGGTTTTCAATGTAAGTTAAATTTCAGTTTTAAACCATTTAAGGTTTTAAAAACAACAGAAAACTCATCTGCCCCCTGCCTTTACAAAAGAACGAATGTATCTGGTCCGATCTCACAGTACTAAATCATTTTAATAGCCATTTGACAAACATTCAGTCAGAAATTCAAAGGTCTAGCAGCAATGCTAGGACAGAGCTTCGCTCAGAGTGGAACCAAAAAAAAAGAAAAAAAATCAACAACAGGGTAAAATGCAAGGTCAGCTTCATTGTGCCTTTTTTGGTAAATCCACCAAGGAAAAATTTTTTAATTTTGGGTAACAACCATCCAAAAGAAAGGTAAATAAAACAACCACAAAAAGACCCACAAAATAGCAAAACCCTAAGCATATTCATGTGGTTCCCATTTATTCTCAAAGACAGAAGAGAGGGGCACCTGGGTGGCTCAGTCGGTTAAGCGTCCGACTTCGGCTCAGGTCATGATCTCATGGCTCGTGGGTTCGAGCCCCGCATCGGGCTCTGTGCTGACTGCTCAGAGCCTGGAGCCTGCTTCGGATTCTGTGTCTCCTCCTCTCTCTGTCCCTCCCCTGCTCTTGCTCTGTCTCTGTCTCTCAATAATACATAAATGTTAAAAAAAAAAAAAAAAAAAGACAGAGGAGAACTTGCCCCCCAGGCCTAACTCATCTCCAGCTGAGCTCTGCCACCTGCTGCGTGGGTTTTGTCCAGCCAGGACAAAGGGTGCCCAGTCACTGAGAATGAGCTAGAATACTTATGAACTGACGGTTCAGGGGAAAAATGGCCATTTGTAAATAAACGTAGCACCCAGAATCTTTACTTCGAATGCTAAGAGATTTCGAAACCTCTAGGCTGCCGCCCTGTATTCCTCGACATGGCTCTCCTGTCATCGTTTAACCTGGTGAGATGAGATCTCTTTGGGGGAATCTGAGACTTGTGCCCCACCACCCCCCCCAAGAAAAGGAAAAAGGAAGTGAAAGCCATTTGCATACAGATCTAATCAAAGCAGATAATTAATCTGTGACCTGGGACACATTTTTTTGTTTAAGATTCCGCAGCTTTGAACTTACTAGAGTTTCAACGTAGCGCAACATATCGAACGAGTTCAGATCAGAACGCAGCTGCTTTGCCTTCTCTTTGCCCAAATCCGAAGCCAAAACAAGAAACTGGGCATCCAGGACTGCTTCTCTTGCCCGGGACACTGTTCAAAAAGAGAAGGAAAATACACATGACTCACAGGGATTTTCCCGAAATTTCCACCTACTTACTTGCCATTTCCCACTGGACCAACCAAAAAAAAAAAAAAAAGGAAACATACCCATCTCCCTCTAAAACCTGGCTCTCATGCCCAACCCACCAAAATCTGGAGTCAAAGCTGACCAGTCCTCCGGGCTCTGTGCAGACAGTTCAGAGCCTGGAGCCTGCTTCAGATTCTGTGTCTTCCTCTCTCTCTCTCTCTCTCTCTCTGCCCCTCTCCCGCTCATGCTCTGTCTCTTTCTCTCTCTCTCTCAAAAATAAATAAACATTAAAAAAAAAAAAGCTGACCAGCCCTCCTAAAAGCCCCTCTCCCTCCAGGGTCCTTCTCCTCCTGTGAACTGAACTACCATCTCTTTATAGCTTGGGTTCAACAAAGCCTGTCTCCTCTCTTAACACCCAGCTTCTCCCCCCCCCTCCCCCAACGCCAGCAGCCCCACCTCGGCGTCCCTCCTCGACACGAGCGGAGGTAAGTCAAAAGGAAGGCCTGCTCCGTGTAAGGCCTGGTGGCTTGTTGAGCGGCCACCACAAACCGTCAGGGGACATCAACAGAAATAATGGCACCGTCTGGGCAGTCAGCCTAAGACTCACGCCCCGGGTGCCAGCCCGGGCCACCAGGTGGACAGAGGCCACGCAGCAGGGTGGCGACCCTGAGGATGGAGGGCCCGAAGGTGTTTGACAGAGGACCTGGGATTTAAGACAAGCTATACCGAGAAAAAGATTTAAACAGGAGTCAAGAAGGGAACAGGACGACGAAGTGTGCAGAGGCGAGGGACCGGCCCTTTGGAGGAGACGGCGGGGCTGGCGGGACTGGGAGGGTGAAGAGGGCCCTGGGAACACCCGGAAAGGCAAACCAGAAAGGGAGCCAAGAAGAGGCGAAGGCGGCAAAGTTCAAGTACAGAAACACCTGTGCCTGGCGTGCTCCCGGAGGCCTTGTGGGTGTCGCGCTTACTGAACACACACCTCCAGCGGCTGAACTTGGCTGACTCCCATTTTTGCTTTTATACATCATTCTTCTCCCTTTTTATTTCGGGGGTGCTGCTGCGGGAGCGACCATGCGTGAGAGAGGGAAGCAGAGGCCAGGCCGCTCCGGGTGCCTTGCCTGCTGGCCTCACAGCACGGTCGGCGAGAAAAGCACAGACTTCTCGGGCACAGCTGGCTTTGAGGCTCCCACCGAGGGAAAACCATGAGTGCCAAGGATCTAGAATTCTGTGTTTGCTGAGCGAGCGAGTAACTTTGCCTTAAAGAGGTGACCCAGTCAGCACAGGGCCATCAGCCAAGGAGGGAGTGATGTGTGGCCCAAGAACTAATAAGATGCATAGTAAAGTACAAAGGGGTGAATGAGTCACAGACAGCGCTAACAAGGGGTGAGGAGGGATTTAACCAGGTGAAAGGGAAACGCTCAGTTCTGGAAGGTTTTAACGAGATTTAGCAAATGTGGGACACCAAGATGGGGAACAGTGCAGAGGCTGTGACCAGGGCTAGAAAGACACTCATTTGAGAACATGCAGACGTGGCAATGTTAAAAGTGAGCAACAGTTAAGCCATTAGTCGGACTGGGAAATTACTAGAAAGAAAGGGTCTGGTCCTCAAAGAACATGAAGAATTGTCTGGGCAGCACAAGTTGTTGACTCTTCCTTACCACCGAATTTGTCTGCATTCTGCCTTTCTGCTGCCACAGAACTGTTAGGAGGACGGTGGGGAAAGTGGTCTGGGGACTTGCTCTAGGGTTCAGGGCCCCAGTGCCTACATCAGGGGGTGCCCGACCTGCCTTCTGTCTTTGAACAGACTACTGCTGCCACAAACCCTTTTAATTCAAACCAAGATTTTTTTTTTTTTCATTTTCAGAGAGAGAGAGAGAGAGAGAGCGCACATGCACGCCCATCGGGGAGGGGCAGAGAGAGAATCCCAAGCAGGCTCCACGCTGCCAGCGAGGAGTCCTACATGGGGCTCGAACTCACCGAACTGTGAGACCATGACCTGAGCCAAAATCAAGGGTCGGACGCTTAACCGACTGAGCCACCCAGGTGCCCCAAACCATGATTGTTTTTTAAACTCCCCTCTCCCCGTGGAGGGTGCTCAGTGCTCTGACATATCTCTTTATCTCTCTCTCACCACCCCCCTACTAGAGACCAACAGCTCCACTAGTGGACAAGGCCACTACACCCCTGCCCCCCACCATAGGCGGACCAATAGCAAGGAGCTGGGAGGAGGGCAGGACTAGAAATAGGATGTCACAGCCCAGCTCAGTTCTCCTTTAATTCATCCATTCAACAAACGCACCCTGGGGATACAGCAGTCAATACCACAGAAAGATAAAGATAATTCATGCAAGTATAATACGAGTTCTCAACCTTGAACGAGCAACAGAACCACCTGGGGGGCTTGCTAAAACAGGCTGCTGGCTGCGCCCCCAGAATGTCACATAAAGCCTTCAATACACCTTAGGGAATGGTAAGCACAACACAAGCAGTATAACCACTCCAACGAGAAAGCTTCCAAAACTAGTAAAGAAAACACTACTATATTATGTGGGAATTGTTTGATGTCAATAATATGGCTCTTATATAAAACGAATAAAAAATTATCCTAAAACTTACAATAAAAAGCTCCCATATATAAAATAATGAATTACCTCCATTAAACAGAGTGTTGGCCTCTTCAAGGACCTCAGTTAGCTTGTCGCTGGCATTCAGTATATCCTCCCGGTTTTCTACGTAAAGAAATACAAGGTTTGGCAAATGTGCGCATCATTCACCAAGTCCTTAATAAAGTAGTCACCTGGGGTGCTGAGGAGTCCTGCCCCTGCTCCCTGGGGTGATTATTTCACACATCTCTATCTTTTTAACCAAAGCGTCTCCGGAAGAGAAAGGTGACTGTACCTTTAAGGAGCATGAACTTTAAAAGGGGCCTTGCTGCCTTTAACCTTCACCCAAAGGGCTCCACTGCTTCTGCAGCCTCCGAGGAGCGCTCCTAACAGTGGTTCCCAAACTGTGCAAGCCACAGGGGCCCCTGGAGGGCCACCCGACAGATGCACGCGCCACCCCGAGTTTCGGAGTGGGTAGGTCCGGGGTGCGGTCCTGGTGCGGGCCATTTCTGACAGCTCCCTAGTGGCGCCGCCCGCGCTGGGCGGGCGACCCCTCGCGGGACCCACCGACTGCCAGATACGACACCCGGGGCCCGAGCCCCGCCGCCACTCCTTCCCGGCCGTCTGGGTTCGGGCGGCGCCGTCCGGCCCCCTCGGGGCCCGCGCGCCCCCGCCAAGGTCGCGCGGCTCGCTCCACGCGACGGCGCGGGGCCACCCGGCGAGCCAATCGAGGCGCGGCCGGGCGGCGCGGGGTTGGCGCGGGCTCCGTTGACCAGCCGGGCCGCGCGGGCCTGCGTCCCGCACCTGCCCCCGCCCGCGCCCCGCCTTACGTTGGACCGAGTTGATGAGCGCCCGGTACTGATGGCGGATCTGGCGGCACAGGCCGTGGTCGGTCTCCGCCTCCAAGCTCGCGGGGTCCACCATCTCGTCCCCGGAATCCGACGGCTCTGCCTCCTCCAGGCTCGGGCGCTCCGGGGCCTCCCTGCGCTCGGGCGCGGCGCCGCGGCGGGACACGGGCGACAGCGGGGACCGCGAGCGGGAGCGGGAGCGGGTGCGATCCCGGTGCGGGTCGCGGCCCCGGCCCCGGCCCTCGGACCGGCGGCCGCTGCTGTCCCCGGACATCGCGCCAATTCGCCGTGCAACTTCGGAACGGCGGAAGTTCGCGCCAGAAACTGAAACCCCTGCTCGGCGCGAGCGCCCGCTCCCCGCGGAACGCGGCTCCCGGGCCGGCGCCAGCGCACAGCGACGCCTCTGGCGGGAGGCCGGCGGCGGGCGCGGTGCTGGGCGCTCCCGAGGCGCCGCGGGGCCCCGGCCCCGGCCCTCCGCTCGCTGGCCGTTTGCCGCACCCGGGGCCCGCTTACTCCTCGCTGCGCCGGGGTCACGGCCTTGGCCCGCCGGGCCCCCCACCCGGCCCGCATCTTCCCGGGTCTCTTTGGTTCCCCAGGACACCGCCACGGCCTGGCGACGTCAGGGCGCGCAGGGCACGTGTGTCATGGAGGCTGCCGCGGATGACGCCGGGCTCGGAGGCAGAGATGTGGCTCCGTGACCTGAGTTTCTCCGAGCCATCACGGGGCGGATCCACTGAGGTTCACGTGCAGCCGGCAGTCCCACTCCTGGTGAAGCCAGAAGGACAACAAAAATGAACAACAAAAAATTGACTTTCTCCTAGTAAACTGTTAACCGTCCCTTCTAAATAGCTACAGCATGGCAGCTTATGTTCACAATTGGTTCTCAAGCTAAAATATTCTGAAGTATCTTCAAAAAGGGTCCAAGACAGATGGAATTATATTCAGAAAAACCTATGACTTTCATGCTACGTATTTGGGGTTGTATTGCAAATGTTGTTTCTCAAAAGTTCTCTTTGGTGCTGAGAATGCATTCGATTTTCTCAAAGAAACAAAAGTATAAGTTGCGTTTCTACGTAAGGCTACAAAAATACTTCTGTGCGTCTTGTACAGTCAGCTGGAGGTAAACGCTGTTTGCAGCTGCCCCACAGCCGGTACAGCACCGCAGCCCTACTTACCTGGGTTTCGGAAAAGGTAAAAGCTGGTGCCTGCTTCATTGGATGCATTATAATTGGCCTAAATGAGTCGTGGCAATCTTATCCTCCTTCCTCAATGACTGGACTAGGGACGGGCATGTAATCCAGTTCTGGTCAGTGATATGGGAGGGGGCGTCCCATCTGCATGAAACACAAAGCCTCCAGAAAAGAGAGGCTTTATCCCCACCCTCACTCCTTCTTTAAGATGCTGATGTGATAAAATGGTACCCAACACGACAGCAGCCACCTATGACGAAGTGACAAGCATGAGGAAAAGACCAGGATGCTAAGGGACAGAGGAGAAGAAGGATGGACATAGCTGAGTTGCTGAGTAACTGCCTGTCTCCAGACTGCTTGTTAAGTGAGCTGTAAATATCCTGTGCTAATTGTTTTGCGGTTATCACTTGCAGCTCAGCGCGTTGGGACCGAAACAAGTAGTTAGCATTCTTCCAGGTGGAAATTCATTCCGAGCTCCGGATACAAATACCTGGAGCATTTCATTCAGTTCCATGAGGTTTTGGTGTGTTCTAATGAGCCAGACACCCTACAAACACAGTAGATCACGAGGATGGCTCAGAGACTTGTCTTTGCCTTCCATGGTCTCACAAAGAGACAGACATGAAACTGATCCTAAAATTCATATGGAAATACAAGGGATCCAGAAGCCAAAACAATCTTGAAAAAGAAGAACAGAGTTGGCAGGACTTGCATTCCTCCATTCCAAGACTTACTACAGAGCTGTAGCAATTAAGACTGTGTGGTGTTGGCGTAAGGATAGACAGATTGATCGATGGGATAAAATCAAAACTCCGGAAATAAACCTTTTCATCCACGGTCAATTGATTTTTTACAAAGGTGCCAAGACAATCAATTCAAGGGGGAAAGAACAGTCCTTGCTACAAATTGTGCTAGGACAATAGGATATCAACATGCAAAAGAATGAAGTTGGACCTCTCCCTCGTGCTATATATGAAAATTAACTCGGGGCGCCTGGGTGGCGCAGTCGGTTAAGCGTCCGACTTCAGCCAGGTCACGATCTCGCGGTCCGTGAGTTCGAGCCCCGCGTCGGGCTCTGGGTTGATGGCTCAGAGCCTGGAGCCTGTTTCTGATTCTGTGTCTCCCTCTCTCTCTGCCTCTCCCCCGTTCATGCTCTGTCTCTTTCTGTCCCAAAAATAAATAAACGTTGAAAAAAAAAAAAAAAAGAAAATTAACTCAAAATGGATCTGATCTAAATAAATGTAAGAGCTAACAGGATAAAAATCTTAGAAGAAAACACAGGTACAAATCTCTGTGGCCTTGGATTAGGTGATGGTTTCTTAGATATACCCCAAAAGCACGAGCAACCAAAGGAAAAAAAAAGATAAATTGGAGACCAGGTTAATGGTCATTTGTTAAAGCAGTAAGAAGAAACTAATACCGGTACCTAGGATGAGCACCTATGATAAAAATTATCATAATTTTTTAAAGTTTATTTATTTATTTTGAGAGAGATCACAAGCAGGAGAGGGGCAGAGAGAGGAAGAGAGATAGAGAATCCTAAGCAGGCTCCACGCCGTCAGCACAAAGCCTGACGTGGGGCTCGAACTCACGAACCGTGAGATCATGACGTGAGCCAAAATCAAGAGTCAGACGCTTAACTGACCGAGCCCCAAGAAAGGTGGAGGTTAATTTGAGGTAAGGGTGGGGACAAATGGAGAATAACCCACATGATGGGTAAAAGGTTTATCAGGGTTTCTTCAGCTAGGTATAATAGAAACTCCAGTACAGGACCTTCGCCAAAATTGTTACAATGTTCCTTGTGACACTGGAAAACTAGAAGCAGGCAGTCCAGAATTCGTGTGTTGGCTTAATTGCCTCAACCCAATGGGCACATGTCACTGCTGCTCACATCTGGTCACATGGCCTCAACCCAACTGCAGGGAGGCTGGGAGACGTGTCTTCTCTTTCTCTGTTTCCCCATCCCTTCTTCTTTACTGTCAAAGCCCACTTTCCAATATAGAAGCCAAAAACAAAACAAAACAAACAAAAACCCCCAGATACTCACCTTTCCTCCCCCCCTTGGACCTGGGGCGTGGAATATGGTCATTCTTGACCAATGGGACTAAGGAGAAGTCTATGGAAGGTCTACTCAGAAATGTTTTCTCCACAATAAAAATAGACACTGAGAGGAAATGTTCCTCTTTAGTCAAACGTCGTTCTGTCCACGTGTGCTGCTCAAAGTGAGGCAGCGATCTTGGGGCCACGCGGGGACAGATTAACAAATGAACATTACGAGTCAGAAAGAGATGATGAAGCAGAGACCAGAGAGCAGGGGAAGAGGTTGACTGAGTGTACTCCCTCCTCCTTTCCTGGGAGTTGAGCCTCTGGATCACCCTCCCGATTAGCATGACATGACAATGAAGAACTGGCAAGGAGTAACCCAGAGGGGGACATCTGGCAAGCAGGCCTTCATGAACACCGGGCAGAGAGGAGAGAGGCAGGAGAGTTTCGGGTGGGGCAGAGGTGGAGGGACTGAATCCCTCGGTGCATAGGGTGTCAATCAGGCTGTGGCTGGGTACCAGCTTTCCCGCAAATCAAATGGGAAAATGTGTACGCTCTCGGGTGGGAAACAAAGTTTCTAATAGTTCCAGCACTGAGGAAGACAGCCAGCCACTGGGGGATCCTTCTGGTCAGAGCTGATTTGGTGCTAAGAATGCTGGATGTGGGGTCTGTGTATGTCCAGCCAGGGCCGAGTTAGATCATCCACGATGCGTGTATAGCGGCTAGTGTCATAAACATGTCGCTTGGTGTGATTTGGTATTCAGTATATCTCTCAGGGAGATCCTGGCACTCCTCGTCGGCCAGGCTGCCAGGAGAAGGCAGTAGTTAGTAAAAACTCAACGCCCGCATTCTCCAGTAGCCCCTGCTATGCTGGCGATTGCGTGAGTCTGTGATGAAACTCTGCCCCCTTTTCTGGGTGCTTCGTTTATTAATGCATGTTTATTGAGGGGCCACTATGTGCTAAGCCACAGGCTGGAAGCTCGAGATGCAATATTAAAGACTGCGAGCAAGGCCCTGCACGCATGGAGCTTACGGATTTTGGAGAGAGACAGACATCAAACAAGCGAAACAAAGATGAATGTATATTACCTGCTGTGTTAGACGCTTGGAAGGAAAGGATTTGGAGCTAGGCAAGAATCTCACCTGGATAGCAGAGTCAAGGCCGTTAAGCTGAGGTGAGAAGGTGCCCAGGATGGAAGTCGGGGCGCAGGCGGGGAGGAGAGCAGAGCAGGAGGCAGCCAGGGCCGTCGCTTGGTGTTTAGGAACTGCTTTGTTCCAAGGTGGGAAATAATCAGAAATGTGTCAGGGTAGACTCTCCGAAGAGTCTCCTGCTATAACACAACTCAATCCTGTATATGCCATAATTTGTATGACACTCCTGGGCTCGTGGAAAATAAAGGAAGTGTCTACAGGAACGCAAAGGCGAGCCCAGGACTCATGGGAGCCCTTGACACGTGGAAAACTGTCCACCGTGGTTGCAGGTGCACTCGGGGGGGCGGCGGGGGCATAGGGCCTGAGCATCCACAGCCCTGCTACACACATTGTTCGGCTTAAGGCTATCAAGGGCCCATGAGACGCCAGGCTCTGTGAGCAAGACAGACAAGATCGCTGCTGTCACAGGCGGATGCCAGCTGGCGGTCTTATCAGGGAGAAAGACAACAAACAGGGAATAGATAAATAATTTCAGATGGTGACAATATGAGGAAATTCAAAGGCAGCATATTGTGGGAAGGAGTTACCTACCAGGTGGTGAGCAGTGTGGGTGGGTAACTTTAGCTGGGGTGGTCTGGGAAGCCCCCGCCGAAAAGCTGACATTTCAGTTAAGAACGGGAGTCCGCCATGTGAATTGGGGGGGCAGGGGGGACGCGAGTGTAGAACTTTCCAGATCTAGAGACTTCTCTTTTCCCAAGCGTCTGCCCTAAGTCTAGACACTGATCCAAAAGCTTCTGAGAGAAAACAAAGCCCAGGACTGGGACGTGCCTGCCTTCACTGTCAAGACCTCCAGGCCGGGGTGCCCAAAGCACCCCAAGTATGAGAGGGAAGCGTATGTACAACCCCGAGCCCGTCTCACCTGGACGTGGACAGGAGAGGAATCACCTGCCGTGCGGTTTGGCCAGAGAGCAGAGGGGCTGTTTGTCGTCAGATATACAGCATGAAGCCAGAGAAAGGCATACGCACCGTGCATGCCGCTCACCTGGCGTGGGACTGGGGCGCAGAGACAGCGAGAGATTATTAAATCTGTGCTGTTTCAGTGAGGTGTTAATTGTATCATTTCGGGAGAGAAATGTAATAAATGTTCATTTTTAATTTGTACGGTGAAACAATGAGTGCAAATTCTCAATCAAAACATGCAAATAAATATTTCCCAGGCTCTCGAGGCCGAAGGGTCGAAATGGTCAAAAAAGGATCATTAGCCTTCGCACCACGGCCGCCTCCCTATTTTATGGGGCAGAACTACAGCCATCTTAGTAACCAGCAGCGGATCGGTGACACTTCTGCTCCTGGAGAGATTTCCAGCTGGCAAAACGAACAGCTGGTATTAGCCTGGGGACATTTTGGAACACGCTTAAGCGCAGTGTCTCATGCCATCTTCCAGGACGCCGCCTCCGTTTGCTTTTCTTTCGTTTTGTTAATGTTGAAGAGGATCTGTAAATAAAGAAATCAAAAGGGCCAGTAAATTCAAACATTTTTTATTTATTTTTTTTCTTTATTTTTTTTAATTTTTTTTTTATTGCTTACTATTTTTGAGAGAGAGAGAGACAGAAAGCAAGCAGGGAAGGGGCAGAGAGAGAGGGAGACACAGAATCGGAAGCAGGCTCCAGGCTCTGAGTGCCCAGGACAGAGCCTGACGTGGGGCTCAAACCCACAGACCGTGAGATCATGACCTGGGCCGTAGTCAGCCGCCCAACCGACTGAGCCACCCAGGAGCCCCTCAAAACATTTTTTAAATGTCATGTCATGTCATTGAAATGGTGTCTTAATGTGACCACGCTGCTATGTATTTGTCATCCCAAAAGTCGAGTCATGGCCTCAATAATGCTTTAGACCAGTGCTTTCCAAATGTTAGTGTGCATTTGAATACAGGGGATGGTTATTAAAAACACAGATTCTGGGGCACCTGCGTGGCTGAGTCGGTTGAGCGTCCGACTCTTGATTTTGGCTCAGGTCACGATCCCAGGGTCATGGGATCCGGCCCCTCATCAGGCTCCGTGATGAGCGTAGAGCCTGCCTAAGATTCTCTCTCCCTCTGTCCCTCCCCCACCCACACTCTCGCTCTCTCGTAAATAAATGAATAAATAAAATTAATCTTAAAAATACAGATTCTGATACAGTAGGTTTTGGGAGGGGGCCTCTGATTGTCCACTTCTAATTCCCAGGCGATGCCCATGCTGCTGTTCAGGGATCGTACTTAGACCCACCAGATGAATGGAGAGGCAGAACAGTTTAAACATGTTTACTCACCTCTGAAGGCCAGGGTGAGATACTTTTTGTCATTGAGATATAATTCACCTACTGTAAGAGTCACACTTTTAAGGTATATGATCCAATGGTTTTTGTTATATTCACAAGAGTTGCACAACCATCACCAGAATGAACTCTAGAACATTTTCATCACCTCGGGGCGGGGGGGGGGGGGGAAACCAACCCATACCCATATCCGTTCGGAGTTATTCCCCATTCCCCCGGTGCTCTCGCAGCCCCTAGCAAACACTAGCCTATTCTCTGTATGCACAGACTTGTCTATTCTGGATGTTTCGTGTAAGTTGAATCATCAACATGTTGTCTTTTGTGTTGGCTTCTTTCATTTAGCATCATGTTTTCAAGGTGTATCCACATTGTAGCATCATCTGAATAATATTCCTTGTATGGATATGCTACAGTTTATCCACTGGTGGACATTGGATGGCTTTCACTTTTTGCTGTCATTATGATACCTTGGTATTCTTCAGTCATTCGAATATTCTTATTTTTTTTAAGTTGATTTACTTAGAGAGACAGAGAGACAGAGAGAGCATGAGCAGGGGAGGGGCAGAAGGAGAGGGAGAGAGAGAATCCCAAGCAGGCTCCACACTGTCAGCACAGAGCCCAACACAGGGTACAATCTCACGAACCGAGAGATCATGACCTGAGCTGAAGTCGGACCCTCCGACTGAGCCCCCCAGGTACCCCAGTCATGTGAATATTCTGGTGCCACACTCCTGGTTCATCCAAGAGGAGTTACTGTTGTCCAGCCTAGAGTGCTTTCAGCAGAGTTGAGGGCTGTAGCGGGGCAGGGTGGTGGGGGTCTCAGAAGAGGCCCAGCAAAGCCATTAGCCTTTAGGGGGGTTAGTACAATTTGGTCAGGTGGTCTGAGAGCACAGATATTACCATTTTAAAAAATAATTTATTTTGAAAATTGAAATTTATAGAAGTTGCAACAAGAAAGACCTTGGGGCGCCTGGGTGCTTAGTCGATTAAACGTCCGACTTCAGCTCAGGTCACGATCTTACGGTTCGTGAGTTCAAGCCCCGCGCCGGGCTCCGTGCTGACAGCTCGGAGCCTGGAGCCTGATCCAGTTTCTGTGTCTCCCTCGCTCTCTGCCCCTCCCCTACTTGCGCTCTCTCTCTCTCAAAAATAAACATTTAGAAATATTTTTAGGGGCGCTGGGTGGCGCAGTCGGTTAAGCATCCGACTTCAGCCAGGTCACGATCTCGCGTATCCGTGAGTTCGAGCCCCGCGTCGGGCTCTGGGCTGATGGCTCAGAGCCTGGAGCCTGTTTCCGATTCTGTGTCTCCCTCTCTCTCTGCCCCTCGCCCGTTCATTGCTCTGTCTCTCTCTGTCCCAAAATAAATAAACGTTGAAAAAAAAAAATTTTTTTTAAAAGAAATATTTTTAAAAAAGAATACAAAGATCTCCCGTATCCCCAGTCGTTACTTGTATTTATGCCCCCCCCCCCGCCCCATGTGGATACTCACTGTACTATTCTTTATTTGCGGTCAAGTTGTAGACTTGATGCCCCTCTTTCCTCAGCGTGACCCCGCCACCCTGGACTCTTCCCTGCGTAACCACAAAACACAACCACCCCTATCAGGAAATCAACACTTTACAACTCTGGCATCACGTCATTACACCCCATTCCTTTTGTCCCAACGGGGTCCTGACATTTCTGGTCCAAGATGTCATCCAGGATCACACGATGTCTCTCTTTTTCATCTCCTGCAGGAGCAGCTCCTTGGTCTCTTGGTACTTTCACTCTGACAGCTGTAAAGAATCTCCCTTCTGTAGATTCTCCTCAACTTGGGTCTTCTCAATGTTTCTCATGTCCAGACCCAGGCCGCGTATCCTTGGCAGGCGTAGCACCAGAACGGAGCGATGTTCTCGGTGCTTCACCCAGGGGCATGCGAGGTCTACCTGCCCCACTGGTGATGTGAATCTTGGATCACCTGGTCATGCCAGTGTCTGGCAGGTTTCTTCACCATAAAGGAATCCTTTCTCCCTTTGTAGCTGATAAATATTTTGTGGGGGGATAACCCAGGACTATGGCACTATCTCCTACTTTTGTATGCCGGGATATCATGGCTTGTAGACCCCCTCAAGAAATAGAGATAGGGGCACCTGGGTGGCTCAGTCAGTTAAGCGTCCAATTTCAGTTCGGGTCATGATCTCGCAGTTCACGAGTTCAAGCCCCACTGTCAGCTCAGAGCCTGGAGCCTGCTTCAGATTCTGTGTCTCCCTCTCTCTCTGCCCCTCCTCTGCTTGCACTCTGTCTCTCTCTGCCTCTCAAAAATAAATATTGAAAAAAAACAAAAGCACCTCCTCCATGAAATCTGTTCTGGTCATTGAACGTGAAGGTGACCTCTGGAAAAAAAAACAACAACAAGAAACAGAGCTGGAAAATATATGTTCGTATTTACCTAGTCACACATGATAAACACATCCTATTTATCTTTTATCTTTATCTCTAGATAGATACATAGATAAATTTAAAACGTGTTCAAATAAGAAAGGGGGAAAAAACCCACACATTTACACCACCTCTAACTCCAGTACAGCAACCTCTAGGTTTTTTTTCCTAGCCTTCTCTTTCCGTATTACATATCCCTTCTCAACTGTGGGAAACCTTGGTCACCATTATCATCAGTAAGCATATTTACTTATTGCCTCGTCCTTCTGTTTGTAACCAACCTTCACATGTGCTGGCTGCAATGCTTGGGCCTCCAGCCTTCACATTAGCTATCGTGGCTGATGAATCCCTCTCACTGATATGCTCTCTTGTCCCAAAGCGGTCATCTTGGCAATGCCTTATGGCCACTACTCCTTTCATGTCACTAACACCTGATACATCGCAACAGCGAATACATCTCTTTCATTGAGGTACCATCTGAGCTCACAGCCAGCAACAATTTTAACAATCGTACTGCCACATTGTACCAGGGACAATTGGTGTGCCACCGGGCATCAGTGACGGTGTCCTCCTTGCCAGTCAGGTAGCAGGTGAAACCACTCCCAAATCCTATCCTGCGTCCATTTTCTTGGACCACCCTGCTTCTGGCACCAGCTGTCACTCCCTGTGACACCCATTGGCCTGCAGGAATTTTGTTAGGGGTGCAGTCATGGAAGGGAAGGAAGCAGGGTTGGGCAGAAGGGGAGGCCGAATTGCCCCTCACGCATCTCTCTTCTGGCTGAGACCGTCCGCCAAAAGACCACAGCACTTCCGCAGCTGGGGTAATAAGGAAGTTCTTTTTTCTTTCTCCCCCTAGAGGGGCATCTGGACAGCACAGCACAAGGTCAGCCACAAAATCATCCAGGCTGTTCTGTAACGACCTGTAGGCACTTTGTGCTTTGTCTATAGGTCGATTCTCAAATCTGAAAATCAACAAGCATGTTTTTATTATTGGATTTCTGTGAATAGCATTTCTTGCAGAGCTAGAGGTCAAGAGGATTACTGATTACATTTTCTTTTCTTAAACTTTTGCTTCCTCTGTCGTTTCTAGTTGCTTTGAGTGCATCTTTGAAGAAATATACTGTCCACTGTTTCCAACCTCTTCACCCAGTCCACTATCTATTTTTTCTGGAGATCTCTGTCCCAGGACCCCGTCTACACCCTTGATTTGGATGAGCTGTAAGCCCAGTCTTGCTGGACATTTGTCCCCGTGGGGCTTCCCTCTCCTGCTTTCTTCTGCTACATTCTGTATTTAAAACCTTTCTTAGTTTTGGGGCGCCTGGGTGGCTCGGGGCGGTTAAGCATCTGACTCCAGCTCAGGTCATGAGCTCATGGTTCGTGAGTTCCAACCCCACATCAGGCTCGCTTCTGTCAGCATGGAGCCCACTTCAGAGCCTCTGTCCCCCTCTCTCTACCCCTCCCCTGCTTGTGCACATTCTGTCTCTCTCTCAAAAGTACATAAACATTGGGGAAAAAAAAAAAAAAAACACCTTTCTTAGTTTATGCCCTGGTTTTACTGAGGCAAGTTTTTTGAATCTGAAAAATGTCTCATTCCACCCTTCCATTTGCTTCATAGTTTGGCTGGATATAGAATTTTGAATGGAAAATATATATTTTTTTTCATCAGGAATTTAGAGACATTGTTTCTTTGTCTGCTTGAAACGGATTCTGAAACACTCAACACCCGTTCCAGGTACTGGTCTTCGTGCTGGAGATACCATGCAGAATGAGACAAACTCCCTGCTCTTAGAGAGGAGATAGATAATAAACAAAGCAAGACCAAAAATAACATTTTGGTAACGATTAGTGCTATGAAGGATGTAGCCAAGGCTAAGGGTGTAAATGCTGATCGTGACTTATTTTAGATATTGCTGGGCAAGGACATCTTCTCTGAGGTGACATTTGAGATGAGACTTGGATCGTGAGAAGGACTGAGTCACGTGAAGATACAGGGAAATTGTATTCTGGTCAGAGGCAACGGCAAAGAGAAGTCTGTGAGGATTCAAGGAGTCTGGCATATTGGAAACTTCAGGAAACTTCAGCACAGGTAGCTGGAGTGTGGTATCCAAGGGAGACAGTTCTGGAAAAATGAGTTTGGTTCTGATTCTCATTATTGATAAGTGACCTGTGATCTGTTTCTAGAAATACTTAAGACTGGTGGTGGATCGGAGATGGCCATGAATTCTTTGAAGCTCCTCCCACTGACAGAGGGGATTTATGTCTTTCTCCCTTTAATGTGGGCCCCACGACCATCTGACCAATAGGACACAGGAGTGACACAGTGCCAGTTTCTGGATCCAAGCCTTAAGAGATTGGCAGCTTCCACATTCTGTTTTAGCAGAACATTTACTCTTGGAACCTATCCTCTGTACTATGAGGAAGCCCAAGACACATGGAGAGGCCATGTGTAGGTCACGGGCGAGCTAGCAGCCAAAGCTTGTGTCACCTGCCAGCCATGTGAGTGAGTCTTTTGGGCGTCCAACCCCCCGAGCCTTCAGATGGCTCTAGTTCTAGCTCTCGTCTGACGACAGTTTCGTGAGAGCCCTCCCTCAACATAAGAACCACTTAGCAGAGCCCAAGAAACACGCAGACCCATGAGGGATTTGTAAGATACTGTGCCAGGCACCTACTGGGCCCCTTTCTATCTGGAGATTCACCTGCTTCAACTGTGGGAAATAGTCTTACATTCATTCCTTGATAATTTCTTCTTTCCACTTTTTGTTTCATGTCTGCATCTCCGTTAATGAGATGCGGGACCTCGTGGATTGATTCTCTAAGCCTGTCATATTTTTTCCTATTTTAAATCTTTCTTCATTCTATTTCGGGACATGTTTGTTTGTTTGTTTGTCTGCCGTCGACCTGCTATTGAATTTTTTATTTCGGACTATGTGGGAGGTTTGGGTTTTGTTTGATTTTGCTTTTGTCTGGTCGACGGGCGTCAGGGGGATAGGACACGGTGAAAACCCAGGCTCTGCTTATACCAATTTTTAATTTTCAAAATTTGAACCCCAGTTCCTTTCCCTCTGTTGTTCCTGGTGTTTCAGAGCCTCTCCTGGGTCTACAGTGCAGACTGGGTCTTGTTCGGGTTGAAGCCCCACCACTCTCTCTTACCCCAACTCTAGGCGGTGGCCTGATACGTCCATTACCAGACCTCAGTCCTCTTCCCGATGTCCACAAGCATGGAGTAGTCTCTTGACTGATGTTCTGTCCCAGTTCGCTTCATTAGGGTCCCAACAAAAAAAAAATTCCTTTGCTATCACTTCAATGAATTCTTGAAGGAGAGGAACTCTGTCTGCTTCATTAATGAGAATTTCTTTTCACTGCGTAGGGAGATAATGGGCCGTAACATTATCTTCTTATTTTCATAAATCCACCTGTTTACTGTCATAACATAACTTTGAATTATTTTCCCCTCGGAATTTTAAAAGAACCAGCAGCTCTAAGCATTGCCTGCAAAATGTTTTGTTCTTCTCGTCTTCTCTGCCATCTGCCAGTCATTTTCAGTAGGGCTGCATTTATTGAATTTGAATTGGGCAAGATAGGAATGTAGCAGTAAAAATATTAATGAGGGGCGCTTGGGTGGCTCAGTAGGTTAAGCCTCCAACTTCGGCTCAGGTCATGATCTCGAGGTTCATGGGTTCGAGCCCCGCATCTGGCTCTACGCTGACAGCTCAGAGCCCGGAGCCTGCTTGGGATTCGGTGTCTCCTTCTCCCTCTCTGCTCCTCCCCGGCTCGCACATTGGTCTGTCTCTCTCTCTCAAAAATGAATGAAAATTAAAAAAAATATTGATGAGACCTCGCTTTATGAGCAAATTTGAAAAGATTCAAATCTCACCAAATTCAAACCATTATTTGCTTTTTGTTAATGAATTAGTGTCTTGGTGGGAAGCCTTTCAAAGCTGACGGGTCAAACGGACGATAGAAGCTGCACTGGCAATGTCGCCACACGGTGGCGCCACGTCAGCCGGCGAGCAGTTGTCTGCGGTTTGTCCTGGGATTGTGGGAACCACCCTCCACCCTGTCCTAGGCACCGGACTTTGACTAGTGATTTCAGTGTAATAAAAAAAATTAAAAAAAAAAAAAGCTTTTTTACATCTCAAAGCATTTTCAACCCGGCGTTCTGCGTTGGTAATCAGCAAGGACTAAAAAATGCTCCTGGTTTAATAAAGTGGGAACAGAAGGTAGCGTAGAAGAAAGCCCTGAACACAGCGCCCCCCCGCCCCCCCCCCCCCCGGGGACATGCCAGGAGGTCACCTACAAGAAGGCGCCCTGCACAGGGTAAGATAATAAAAGCCGCCCTAAGGAGTGACGGTAGATACAGGCCCTCTGGAAGTATCCCCTTTTCCTTGATGCTTATTCTCAGGAGGAATTTGCCTTCCACGATCTGAGCGTTGAATTACACGAGAACTTCAGAAAAATCTTACAAGATGTGATCACCGTGAACGACTCTGTTCCTGAATAAAGGCTTTCTGTTTTCAGAGGCTTTTATGTACATCGTCTTGCTTAGGACACACTGGGCCCACGGAGAGCGGGGGCTGTGGGGCTGTTTTACACACGATGAGGCACCTGGGCACCTGCTCTAAGTCATGGCTACAGAGGAGATGCATCGGGGCCAGACGTCCAGCCCTCAGACTCCTCGATCGGAACTCACAGATGGGTCCTGGGTAAGCCAGGATTTTTGTTATTTCAAAACTCTGTCTTCTTAAGGAATTTCAACCTAATCAAAGACGTTAAATATGTAAAAAAAAAAAAAAAAAAAAAAAAAAGTGTGTGTGTGTGTGTGTGTGTGTGTGTGCCCGCGTTATGGTTAATTGAATTCAGTGCCCTGAATCGCAATTTTGAAAATTAAGTATTTCTAATGGAAATGAGATTACTTAAAATTTTTCTTTGACAAACGACTATACACATGAGGTCACATTCCTAGAATAGGAAAAGAAATACGTGAGGAGACAATCTTCTCCCTTTCCCTGTTCCCTGGTTTCTGCCCCTTCCTGGCGGCAACTGCTCCCCCCTTCACTAGTCGCTTGTGTGAATTTTAGAGTCACTAATTATTTATTATAAGCGTGTGGTATGATTCTTTCAGAGCATAGAATTCACATACCACACATAAGATAGGATGTATGCATACACGTATACTTTGTTTTATACAAATGATAGCATATTATACATACTGTCCCGTACCTTACTTTTTTCTCCCACTTACCTACGTATCTGGGGAGTTCTCAGGGTCGGTACATAAAGACCTCCACACTCTTTCTGATGGTTGCTGTGTTTTCGTTGTATGGTTGTGCATTTGACCCACGAAATACTGACGGAATTTTAGGTAGCTTTGCCATTTAGAAATGGCCTAAGAGCGATTGTTCATTCTCCCTGTCTCAAGGGAGCACCGTGACATTTCCCAAAAAGGACAACTTGATTTTATGAGGTCTGGTGGGAGCTGAACCGGAAGCACTTCTCATTTTATAGGGGGTTTTTTTGGTGTGTTTTGTTTTTATTATTATTAAGGCTGCTGAGTCTTGAAAGTGGCTGGTCCTAGCCAAAATATAGAACGGCCCCCAAGTAAATTAATTGCAACCCAAGACAGTGGAGACTGGATTCGGATCCCAAATAAACTCAGAGTGAGGAGAACAGAGTTGCAGGCTCTCGATACCTGCAACCGCCCTGGCCCCTGTTATCCTCCCTCAGGGCTGCAGAGCCTTCTGGAAAGCTGCCGCCTGGCCTGGGTCAGATTGCTTACACGCCGCTGCTTCCCAGGCCAGCGTTCCCAACCTTAAGCCAATGCACATTTATAGAACACTTCCATGTGATCCTGGGGGAAGACAGACCACGGGCGGAGGGCAGTGCTGAGAAGTCCTGACATCAGGAAGAGAGGGCCTTTTCCCGGCTCTCTGCTCCTCATGCTGAGAGGATACTGGGTAAGTAAGTCTCAGCCTGACGGCTTTATTCCTTTGAATGACGTGTGGCTTTAAACTGGTTTGGCTACTGAGATTAGAGGGATAAATGCATTTCTTTCTTTTCTTTCCTTACAAAGGGAAACTAAAGGCACATTTGTGCTTACTTCCACGCCCTTCACCCCCTTGTCCCCGAAGCTGCATGAACTGTATTTTTTCTTTCCCGTAAATTACTGTTTCCTTTTGGTAGGATAAGTCCCCATTGATCTGGACCTTGGTCTCCTCGTTCATAAAATAAGGGTTTGGCTGGATGAAATTCATTCTTCTGGCCTCTGTTATGATTCTGCCCCTTGCAAATTGGATTTTCAAGTATTACGGTTCTGTGGAATGATGATTTAAGAGGCCCCTGAGGCTCCGACACACCACGACTTTATGGGGGAAAAGTTATTTTAAACTCTTGACGGTGTTGACTCAGTCACGTCTGCCAGTGTTTCTCTGGACCCACACAAGTACCTTTTCAGGCCGGTTTCGATGCTGTGGCTGCCAACTCGGAGTTGCATGTGATTTCAACAAAAATCGTGTGTTTCCGAGCCTGACTTGGTGTCAGTTATAACTGGATCATCAGGCCACACTCAGGTTATGCAGAATGCTAAGCCTTATTCGAAAATCCTACAGTTTAGTAAAACACAGTGGAGCGTGAGCGTGTACGTGCGCATGTGGGTCCTATTTCATAGCACGTTCCATGAAACAGGAACGCACAGACTGCCACCCCTTATCCCACGCACACCGCGTACGCACTGGTGCGGACTGTCCTCATGTGCGTGTGTAGAGGGGGCAAAGCGCCTCCGGTTTTAGCTGCTGCTTCCAAATCGGCACACTGTCCTTCCCAGTGAATGCCCTTTGGCGACTTCGGGACTGTCCTGCTCTGGGGTCCAGCTGCCGTGCCCGTTGCTTCCCTCCACGTCCTCCTGCACGGACACCAACACCAGGTGGTGTCTCGTGCCGTTGGGGGTTGATGTTCAGGAAAAGCCTTACACTCCAGTTTTGTTTTCGAAGTCCCTAGGTTTGGGGTTTCCTAGCTGGTGCTCTGTTTGCACGGGGAGATTTGGGAAGAGCTGAAATCCCTGCTGCCTCTATCTTCCTAGGATGCCACGGGTCAGTTTGTCATCCACAACCTGGAGACACGCTTGCTTCTGCAGTAGCTCTAATGGGTAGTGATGAGGGTCCGACCCAGAAGCAAAGGGAATGGGGAGGAAGGGGACCGTGAATGACACACTGGGAAGGAAGAACCCAGGGTTCTTGGTGAATGTGCATTGGAGAGACAAGAGGAATGAAATTGAGGGAAAATTAAAACAGTCTATCACGCATTCATCCGGGAATGAGGACGTCGCTGGGAATGAGGATATAGTTGTAAGCTACACTCGCACAACCACAGCATCTGGGCTGGAAGGGGGGCAGATCCCAAGCAGCAATCATGGTGCAGAATTGCCACGAGGGTCCCGGGGAATGTGACGGGAAGAGCGTAGTCCTGTCGGTGGAAATGGGAAAGTCAAGACAGAGTTTGGCCTGACCAAGAGAGATGTAAATTTACATTTCAAGAGGTTAAGTGACAGTGAGTCATCTAAGAAGAAACTGCCACCAGAGTTAAAAACGCAGTGGGTGCGGGAGGAAGTGAGCGCCGGTGGCCTGGATTTGGAGCCTTCCGCCTGGACTCGGCAGGGGAGGCTGTGGAAACCAGTGGAATCTTCTGAGGACACCAGGCTTTAAGACCAAATCGTGGATCTTATTTTTTTCTTAATGTTTATTTAATTATTTTCAAAGAGCGAGAGAGAGCGGAGGAAGGGCAGAGAGAGAGAGAGGGAATCCCAAGCAGGCTCTGTACTGTCGACACAGAGCCCGATGTGGGGCTCAGTCTCACAAACTGTGAGATCATGACCTAGGCTGAAGCCAAGAGTCGGATGCTTAACCAACTGAGCCACCCGGCTGCCCCAAATCCTGGATCTTGTTAAATGGCTTCCCTGAGAGCAGGGAAGAGAAACTGGAGAAGGCCAAGGAGAGCCGGGTTTTGGAGCACCTGTGTAAATGGACAGACCCACTGGGAGAAAGCGGGGGTGACAACGTCAGATGCTGCGGAGATGCTGAAGCAGGATGGGGACTGGGCGGGGAGGGGGGTCACGGGCAACTTCTGAGTGTGGTGTCAATCAGGGAACACTGGTTGCCAGAAACAGAAACTCCCTGGAAACGAGCTGGGGGATCAGCTGAGAAGACGTAGCTGTGGGCTGTAGCAACTCCTTGTGTCCCGGCTTCTCAGCCAGCACCTACGTCCTTCTGGTCTGAGGGTGGGCTGGTGTCTGCTGGGCTCCTAACCTTGCTCGTCCCTCACATCATCAAGCGCAGTCTCCGGGTCTCTCTGGAACGGATTGCAGCCTCCATTCCTCATTGCCTTGTGACTCACGCAGCCCCCGCCCCTTGATTGACTTCCAGGGCCCTCATTACATATCAAGAGAGAAAATCTGATTGGCCCACCTTAAGCCAGAATCAACCCCTCGTGCCATCAGCAGTGTCTAGGAGGTGGGTTGGTGGGGGGTAGGGAACGGGGGAGAATGAGAAACGAGCCATTTTCAGAGCGAAGGCCAATGGCGGGCCTTTGAAATTTCCTCGCTCGAGTGTATGATTCTATGGGAGTGGATTTTTTTAAAAATTTTTTCATGTTTATTTTTTATTTTATTTTTGAGAGAGAGAGAGAGAGAGCGTGAGCAGGGGAAGGGCAGAGAGAGAGGGAGACACAGAATCTGAAGCAGGCTCCAGGCTCCGAGCTGTCAGCCCAGAGCCCGACGCGGGGCTCGAACTCGCGAACTGCGAGATCATGACCAGAGCCGATGTCGGAGGCTCAGCCGACTGAGCCACCCAGGCGCCCCAATGGGAGTGGACATTATTGCAGATTGCAATGATGAGACCCGCCAGCTGCACGCAAGAGTGTGTGCTGAATGGGCCAGGGTGTGCGGGGTGTAAGGCATAACACTGGGGGGCCCGGACAGGTGCAATTCGCCATACTGTGAGGTATCGGCCAGTAGAGAACAAAACTCACGATGATGCGACCTTGCTCCAAATCTCCAATTCCCGAGAGTGGAAGCCGAGGTGAGGTGGTCCAACCCCACACAGGAGGTGGGGCAGGGGGTCGGACGCTCCAGGGTGGCAAGACTACAAGGAAGCAGCCATCCCTGCCCAAGGAACGAACACAAGAAGACAACTCTTTGCGGGCTCGTCTGAACGCTTTGAGAGTCACCGGAGGGTCCACAGCCTCGGTGCTACGGCCCTTAGTTCAGCCGTGTTTAGAAGAGATGGACGTCGATGTGTTTCCATACCCCTGGCCTGCTGTGGCTGGTTGGTGTGCGTGTTTCAGTCCTGTGAAATGATGTGGAGAGCAGGAACGGGTCAACCCAGCGGCCACCTTGCCAGCGTTTCATAAATGCCGTCACGGAGGGTGTTGAAAATTGACCCGGGACAGAGAGTTGCTGGGATGAGGGAGCGCTCTGAGTTTGTGACCTAAAAAGGGGAAATTCTGCTCCACACGCAAGTCAGGGAACAACCTCGGCAGAGCCCAGTGCCAGAATTGGTGCCGAAGAATTAGAAAGAGATTAAACCCAGCGACATGGGCCCATGTTGTTCTAGCAAACGGAGCTAATTTTCTGTAGTCGAGCTGCTCACGTCAGTTCAGGAATGACTAAAGTTGGTTTGTGGGTCGGTTTTCCGGGGCCCCAGAGAAATTCCCAGCCCCTACCAAAGGATGGCTTCTCAGAGTAGTTGCCTTTCAGGCTTATCAAATCCAGGGTTGCAAGGCTTAGACCATGGAAGATTCTTTCTCTCTGGTTGTGCTCATTATGTGTGAAGGGGCAGTAAAGGGTATGGATGTGGGTGCAGCTGGAGTGATCTTTGTTCTTTAAGTTTATTTATTTTGAGAGAGAGAGAGTAGGGGAGGGGCAGAGAGAGAGAGAGAGAGAGAGGGAGAGAGAATCCCAATCAGGCCACGCGCTGTCCCCAGAGTCCGATATGGGGCTCGAAGCCACGGACCCTGAGATCATGGTCTGAGCCGAAGTCAAGAGTCAGACGCTTAACCGACTGAGCCACCCAGGCGCCCCTGGAGTGATCACTTTTAAGTGGGGCCAAGGTTGTTCATTTTGAGGGGACATAATTTTGTTGGTCACTCCGGGGGCTCACAAACCATGCGTTCGTATTTAGTCTTGGTGGTTCAGAAAACAGCTCCGGTGACCATGCTTCTGCTAGAAGCTGATAATGAGGCTCAAGTTAGGATCTGACGGAGTCATTTTGTGGCTCATATTTCATAGCAAACAGATGAGATGACCAAGCCCCGAGTCCTGGTCAGTCACAAGGCCATCCTCTCATGTGTTGCAGTTCTTTGGAGAACATTTGGTGATGTTATTGTCTGCATCACCTGGTGGCAGTGCTCTCTCCGGCCTTTGGTGGGTGTGCTCCCCTCGCCCCCAGCGCCAGCCCGTCTTCCCGCCCCGGGACTGGTGATGCTTTTGCCAACACCTCTCCCTCGTTTAGCACAAACAAGAAGATTCAGGTTGGCTTGTCTTGGTTAACAGGTGGGGGGGGGGGGCGCACGGGGAATGACCTAATCACAGACGCCAACCTTGGAGAAGCAACTAGACGGAGAAGGAACGGTGCCCATGGGCAGTCAGTCATTAGTACCAGACCTTCTTATCAGATGGGCAGATCCTCCTGGGAGGGAATTCAGGAAGTTATCTTTTGGGAGCTGTGTTCATACATGGCAAGATCTGTCCTCAGGCCCACGTTCTGGAAGCCGGGTAGTGCTCAGACTATACGTAGTCCTAGAAACCAAACCAACAGGGGTGAGAGAGAGGGGCTGAGCTGGGGCTTGGGAAGCAACGCTTGGACTGAGGTCCACATCTGAAATCCAACGAGGAAACTTGATCATTCCGAGAATAGTTGTAGATCAACAAAGGCTTCATTCGTTAGCTTCCTTCCAACTTCTCCATTTTTCTTTTTCTTTTTAACTTATTTATTGAGAGAAAGAGAGAGAGAGAGAGAGAGAGAGAGAGGAGAGAGAGAGAGAATCCAAGCAGGCTTCGCACTGTAAGCACAGAGCCCAGCTCGGGGTTCTGAACTCACAGTGAGATCATGACCTGAGCTGAAATAATGAGTAGGCGCTTAACCGACAGAGCCATCCAGGTGCCCCAGCCACTGTTTTTCTACATTAGTCAGTCTACCTGCGCTTTGCACAAAGATTCGTGGAGGGCAGAGGATGGGCGCATGAGAAATCACGCTCCTGGATCGTCTCACTTTCCTCTTGTTATTCAGTTTACTCTGAAGAGTGCTGTTTAACGGTCTCTGCTTTCTTCCTGCCTTCAAGTTATCCTGAGGGTCTGGTTGTTGCACACATTTACTTTCTCTATCTCATTGTTTTATATCTTGGGGAGGAAACATGGAGAGACAGGTCACTACCTCAAAAGTTAATTAAAAAAAAACACACAGGGGGGCGCTTGGGTGGCTCAGCCGACTTCAGCTGAGGTTATGATCTCACTGTTCATGAGTTCAGGCCCCACATTAGGCTCTCTGTGCTGACAGCTCAGAGCCTGGAGCCTGCTTCGGATTCCGTGTCTCCCTCTCTCTGCCCCTCCCCCGCGCTCTCTCTCTCTCTCTCTCTCTCTCTCTCTCAAAAAGTAAGTAAACATTAGAAAAATTTTAAAAAACACACACACACAGGAAAATTTGCTTAAGATGTCCTTTTTGTTCTTTCTGAAAAGAACTATAGTTGGAACAAATGGGACTTAACAAAGCCTCGTTTGTAAGAATTTTTAAATTATATAGTGACTATTCTCTCCTTAAATTTTTAAAGATAAGTCTACAATAAACTTGTCTGAAGGACAAATGGCTTAAAAAGTGATTCTCTATTTTACATAATAAAATTCCCTGATGGTAGCTGAAACCCTCTCCAAGGCCTAGTAATTGCATTTGCAAAGACTTATTACGTCCTGCAGAAGGCAAATATCTTCAGCTATTAGTTCAGCTCTAACATATAGCTCATCAGTATAACATTTTGGCCCTGCCGTAATTGGCACTGATATCTCATCCACACTCAAGATTTCTGTCGTGTCTCATCCCGTCTCCCCCCACCCCCTAACCCTCCCCTGGGGCCTGCAGTTCTCAATTATGTTCATACTGTATTTGCTTTCCAAAACGACAGCACACTTTAGCTTTGGGATTCGACTGATGTCTGAACGTTTGTGGGTTTCAACAGCTTGCTTTTCTAAGCAATATGGTTTTTGCCAACACCCAGCCTGCAAAGGACTATATAAAGATCGCGAAGAAGGGGAACCTTGTATTTTTTTTAAAATTTTTTTTTTCAACGTTTATTTATTTTTGGGACAGAGAGAGACAGAGCACGAATGGGGGAGGGGCATAGAGAGAGGGAGACACAGAACCGGAAACAGGCTCCAGGCTCTGAGCCATCCGCCCAGAGCCCGACGCGGGGCTCGAACTCACGGACCGCGAGATCGTGACCTGGTTGAAGTCGGACGCTTAACCGACTGCGCCACCCAGGCGCCCCAGGGGAACCTTGTATTTAAAGGTGTCATCAAATATCTGTTTTAGCAGGAAGAAAAGAGAAAGAAAAGAGACCTCTTACTGCAAACCAATATACGGCCTCATGTTTCCATTTTAGGCTAAGGGGCCAGGCACTGTTTATAATGTAAACTCAGAGCTTCATCCTCAGAGTGCAGGGATAGTCTGGCATCAGCCACGATGACCCTAGGGGCCACTGGTCAAGGGGCCATGCTTGTAAACTGTCATCTTACCAGGGGAGAGGAATATGATCCATCTATCGGTCATCTGTCACGTGACATCCTTTGTGCTTCAATGCGCAGATCTTCAGGATGGATAGTCACAGTTGCGTGTAGGCTGGTATGAAGGCAGGTTAAAGGGGCCCTCTGGGGGGAGATCTTATCAGTTAGCTTTTGCCATGAACAAATCACCCCCAAATTTAGGGGTTTAAAACACGAACTCTTTAGGATCTGATCCCCTGGATTGGCGTTTGGGCTGGGCTCGGCGGCTCCTCTGGGTTTTTTTCTCTCGGTCTCTCTCGGCCGGGATCCTTCACGGGGCTGTGGCCATCTGAGGGTTGGCTAGTTCTCAGCAACTACTTCTCAGCCACGCAGCTGAAAGTGTGCAGATTCGGTGTGGTTCCAGAAGAAGCTAAATTTAGGGTGGCCCTTGAGGACCGTCTAAGAAGGCGGTCCGTAAGATCAGCCAGGTTGCCCCTGTAGGTGATCGTGGGTTGCCAGAGCTGGTGGGGAATCCTCACCACATCTTAACTAAAGTCAGAACTGATGAATGGGGGGGGAAACTCACCTTGTTCATTCATGGAGTGGAACACACGTTTATCGGGTTCCAGAGCAGGGAATCCTGAACCAGGAGAAAGAAGGTCTGGGTTGGAATCCCAACTCTGCCAGCATGGCAGCCAGTCAAGCCAGAAGACAGAAATGTCCCAGTTATTCTATCAGAGAGAATCTGACGTAAAGAATGGCTATCTAAGGGGCGCCTGGGTGGCGCAGTCGGTTGAGCGTCCGACTTCAGCCAGGTCACGATCTCGCGGTCCGTGAGTTCGAGCCCCGCGTCGGGCTCTGTGCTGACGGCTCAGAGCCCGGAGCCTGCTTCCGATTCTGTGTCTCCCTCTCTCTCTGCCCCTCCCCCGTTCATGCTGTGTCTCTCTCTGTCTCAAAAATAAATAAACGTTGAAAAAAAAATATTAAAAAAAAAGAATGGCTATCTAAGTAAATGCCGAGGCAGAAAAGCAAACTCGGAGTTGCGACAGAAGGTGGTAGCTACAGGAGGCAGATATCACACTTAGGGCTTATGGGGCACAAAGCAGCTGGAATTATTAAAAAGTAGAAGCTTGGAGGGAACCCCGGACCCCTGTGGAGGGAGGCCCAGCCATGAGGCGAGCTCTGTGGGCATCAGGACAACCGGAGACAGGATCCCAGTGCTACACAGCAGGTGACTGCCCCCCGGGGGTGAAGGCTGCAGGCTGGGTGCTGCCCCCAGGACCGGGAAACAGACAGGGACGGAACGATCTCTCCTTTCTCCTTCCACCTCTGGCCTCTGCCTCCTCCTGCAGGGCCTCCCAGGAGCAGCTGGCAAAGCAGAAGTGGCTTTGCAGAGTCCCCAGCACCGGGAAACAGTAGGTTTGAGGCTGAAAAGCAACAGCTGAATACTGGCCCAGCCTCTCCCCAGGAACAGGGCTGGGGACGTGGCCTCTGGTCTCGGGGGCGTGAGAGGAGATGTCTGAGTAACTCTCAGTCCTCACGTGCGTCGAGGCTGCCTTTTCCCATCGAAATTTCTCGGTGGCCTCAGAGATGGGCGAGGGAGAACACAGGAGGCTGGGGGGGAGCGGCAAGGAAGAGCCACACGTCCCTCAAACCCCACAGAGCGGCCAGGTCCCTGCCGGAGCAGAAAGCTGGCCGGCGAGGTCTCGCAACAAATCCCCTTCCCAGGCTACGGCGGTTTGTTTGTATTCAAACAGGAACATGATAACAGAGCTATAAGTAGCGCCACGCTCAGCTGTGCAAAGGAGGGAGTTAGAACAACTGAACTCAGCCACCGGGGGGGAGAAGATGAGGTCTCCCGCCTGCTGGGGCCATCTGTGGGAACAAGCAGCTGGCTGGGGTCACCGGGTGTGGCAAGCGGCCCAAGTCGCTGCTGGTCAGGTGCAGCTGAGCTCACCTTCAATAAGCAAGCCTAACCCGGACTCCTCCGGTCGATGCCTCCCACATCCCCAGCTGGCACAGGACCTGACGGGCTGGATGCCACGTGGCCGGAGGGCAATCAATGCCACGGCAGGGAAGGCGGGTCCTATCTGACCTTGCTGGTCTGGTCGGGAGGTGACTGCAGAGCCTGCAGAGGCCTGCTGGGGAGGGGGCGGGGTTCTGCCTGCTAGAAGCCTGCCTGTCTACATCTGGTCCCAGCCCCTGCTTGCTGGGAGACGAGGGCCGATCCTTTCCTACCCTCTCAGCCTCAGCTTCCCCGTCTGCGAAGCGGGTGTTGAAGATGATCCCCAGGTTTCTTCCAGCACTCACAACCCAGCATGCTCAGTGCAAAAGAAAAATCAAAACTTCTTAAGCCTTTAAAACAGATACATTTCTTTTTTTTTTTTGAGGTTAGTTGCAAAACCTCTCCGAGTCTCCGCGTCATCACCGAGGCTGGCACGATCTTGTCTCTGATTTCCCAGCTCCCTGCACCTCCCCACCCTGCACACAGCATATGAAATGGGGCATCGGCCTGACCTGGACACCGCAATCTCCTTCTGAGCTGCGGCCTCCTCCCACAGGCTGCTTCTGCACCCGTCAGCTGCTGTGCTGGTTCTCAGGTTTCTGCCTCCCCTCCTCCACACTTGGCCCCAGGCTCCATTTCCCCGGTGGTGATCTCGGCTCCTCCCGGCAATGCTCCGCCTACCCAGCCCTGCTAGGCTATCTGGGCCACTGCAGTAAATCACCTTCCCAAACCTGGCCCTGTCCGCAGATCGGGGAGGAGGTGGCCCAATCAGCCGGGACCCTCCTAACCGGCTCCAGTTGCCAACAGCTAAAAATTCCATGCTCTACCAAAAGTAAATGAGCAGAAAAAGACACGAGAGAAAAAGGCCGTCAACTACCTTTGAACGGCATTGAAGAATCTTCCAAGGTAGTAGCATCACTTCCTTCATGAACGCAGGGTCTGGGGCCATCCATCCTTCCTCTTGCTCTCTGCCGGTCTTTGACCCTGTGACTCGATCCCTCTGGGTTTCGGGTGTTCATCCGTAAGAAAAGAAAATACCTACCCCATAGCTCCACTGTAAGTATCAAAGAGAACTCGAACACCCAGTGCTTGGTACACAAAAAAGCTCCGTATTTATAGAATGCGTGAAGAAACGAACGAATGACTCAAAGACTGTCCCATCGTGTTCGGGGTCTTTTGCGGCTGTGATGATGGGACACCAATATGCCAGCTGAAAAACGAAAATCCTCCCAAACAATTATCTTTTAAAAATGAATTTTAGGGGCGCCCGGGTGGCTCAGTCAGTTTAAGTGTCTGACTTCAGCTCAGGTCATGATCCTGTGGTCTGTGGGTTCGAGCCCCGCGTCGGGCTCTGGGCCGACTGCTCGGGGCCTGGAGCCTGCTTCCGATTCTGTGTCTCCCTCTCTCTCTGCCCCTCCCCCACTCACGCTCTGTCTCTCTCTCTCTCAAAAATAAATAAACATTATTTGCCACCATTTGTTTCTTCTAGTGCACAAGTCAGTTCAGCTGAGCTTTTACTGCAGATGTCCCGATTTCTATAGAAAACATTTTTCTATTGAAAAAAAATCTATTGATTTTTATTGAAGGGATAAGAAGAAGGCAATACAAACCTTGTGCCACTGAGGGATTTGCCTACTGGGACTCCAAAGAACCCACTGCCAATAATAATGTAATAGGCAGCAGTTTCGTGCTTAATCTAGTCTAAGAGCTTTGCTGAAATTAACTCATCACAGCCATGTGAGGTAGGTATTGTTATGATTCCCATTTTAGAGATGACAAAACTGAGGTTATAGAAGTTAACTAACTCACTAGCGTTTATACATCAAGTGAGTGGTGAAGCTAGTATTCACACTGCAACAGTCTGGAGGCAAGGTCTGATCCATAATCCCAACCCCCTTCCTCCAAAGGGAGGTTATCCTGGAGATTGATGAGTGAACGTACACATACCTGTGTTTAGCCTTGCGTGGCAGGAAATGGAAATCTGGTTGGTTGCTTAGTGTCCGGGTTGGTAGAAGACAAGCACAAAGAGGGAAGCTGGTCAGCCACGGACCCATGTAGACAGTGGAAAGGCAAGGAGACTGATATTGAGGTCCCATTAGAGTACTGCCTTGGGGAGAGGTAGTCACAGCTAAGGAATGTGGACGGTCGGGATTCCATAGCGCCTGACATCTCAACACGTCCTCTGTGCCTGGGCAATTTATTATAAGAGACGCTTATAAGACATTATAAGAGCACCAGCTTCTGGGGCGGAAGCTGAAGTGTTGGTGTATTGATTTGTTCTCTTTCCCACTGACGGTGGCGGCCCCTGGAGCTCAGAGGCGGCCAGGGCAAGTGGTGGTGGGACGGGCATCAGTGATTCTGCCCAGGATCCAGCAGTCATGATGGCGGTGGCCCAGGGACCAATGGTGGCAGCAATAGTGATATCAGCAGCCACCCATGAAGCCCCAGAGTTGACAGAGGTTCATGGAAGCATGGTTCATGGTTCATGGATGGTTCAGCAATTTGCACTGCTGAGTGTACACGAGTGAAAATTGAATACTGAACATTCCCCACCTTCAACTCGGGTTCAGTGACTCGGCTACTGTGGTCGGCCATCCTCTCTCCCTCCTCCTCCCCTCTCCTCAGCAGTGTGCCCCCAATCCTCCCCTTCTCTTTCACTGCGTTTGCCCCCCTGTTGAAGAGACTTCTCTTCCTTTCTAATTGGTTCCTCCAAGGCATCTCACTTAAAAAGATTTTCCTCCCTAGAAAAATTCTCCTGTGATTTGAGTGGGGATGAGGAAGAAGAAGGCAAACATTCTTGTTTCTCATCCCACCAATCCTTAATTGGACAGAAACCTGGTGTTTGTCAACGTAAAAGTGACAGTTTTCAAGTGCCGCCTCCCTCCAGGTGGAACGCTTTTTTCAAACAATAGTTTATGCGGAACCCCAAGCTGTGAAAGACCTACGGTTTTAAAACGTGAGCTGAAATGTATACAAGGTAAAACGAACCATTTTCAAGTGAACTATTGTATTTAACACATTCACAATGCTGTGCAACCACCACCGCTATCTGGTTCCAAAATATTTTCATCACCACAAAATCAAACCCTGAACCCATCAAGGAGTTACTCACCCTTCCCCCAGCCCTTGCGAACCATCAGTCTGGTTTCTGTCCCTCTGGACTTGGCTGTTCTAGACTTTTCGTATCAGTGGGATCACACAACGTGGGACCTTTTGTGTCTGACTTTTTTCACTTAGTAAATTTCTGAGGTTCATCCGAGTGGTTACCTGAGTCAGAACTTCGTTCCTTTTTATGGCTGATTAATATTCCGATGAATGGGTGTACCACAATTTGAGTATCCATTCGTTTGTTGAAACAGACACACTTCTGCTCTGTTCGAACCAGAAGTGGGGGCACAGAGATCCCCTCCACATGCGACTTTCCCCTCTGGGAAGCTCCTGACACCCTTCCGAGCTTAATAAGACACCTGGTCCCAGGGAAGCCTTTGAGGAAATGCCAACTTGTCTCCCGGGAGGGGTCACACCTGTGGCAGGGATAAGGGGCTTCTGCAGAAGGAAAGGCTTCCGGGCGAGAAAAAACAAAACCAAAACCGGCTGCATTCGTACAAAAGAGTGGCTGCCTGGTCATAACTGGCCAATCCTGGGAGCTGGGAGGCTGCTGGGCAAAATGGTCCCTGGGCGGCTGCCCCTTGGTCCCACCCAAGGGCCCGGGGGCCTCCTCCGCCCCGATGGGCAGGTCTGCCTATCAGGGATCCGGCCAAGCCGGCGGCCTTTTATGACTTCGCTTGTTGAAACTCAAGCCACGCCTCGGTAAGTACATTCTCCACACCACACACTATAAACAGGTGCCAGACTGCTGGCGTCATCGTTTTCCACAAGTTTTCTCTGTGTTTCCACATTATTTAGGGTGGAAAATTTCCAGGTGTAAACAGGAAGCCCTTTGAGCATTTTACTCCTTTCTCCAACGAAAGGCTTGTCCCCGCTCCATTGCGGAAAGGGCGAGCGAGTGATCCGTGGCTCCCTGCTTGCCGGGCAAGGCAGTTCTGATCGCTTAGGTGCAGCCAATCTGGCCACGGGCCCAGTTTTAGTCTGGATAAGCCTTCTCTGAAAGGAGCCCAGCTAATGTAATCACGGGGAAAATCCTCTACGTGAAAGGCCGTGGCCGCGATGGGCGCAGAAACGCTGATTCCACGTTTGTGTGATCACAGAGGCTCCGCACAGCCGCCGCTCAGGTATGAGGCGCAGCTGGTTTGTGTCAGTGTCAGGGGTGGAGACGGGTTGTTTGTCCAACTGCGTGAAGGTGGGCGGATGCCTCGGCTGGGGCCTCACCTGCTTCTGAATGGAGGAGGAGAAAGTCCGATTGCTGAACAGCAGACTTTCCGTGGGCCCGCGGCCTCCCAAGTCGCACAGACCTTCCCCGAATGTAAGTAGCCGGCAAAGCTGTACCCGCCTTCCTTTCCGGTCCTGGGGGAGCCCGAGGGGCTGGCAGTTCTGCAGCTCACGGAGGAGAGAGTTCCAGAAACGGCCAAGCCTTCGCTCTGTGGCTTTGAAATTCGCACTGGGCCAGAAGTAGTTGTGCCATTGTCTTTAGTCTGTTTACCTGTGTAAAAAGCTAGTTCAAGCGCTCTGATCTGTCATACAATTATTCAACTGATTCCTCCAAATGAGTTTCACAAACTAATATGACGTTGGACCGTATGACATTCCGACTGTGTCTGGGTTAAACTGGTCGGCACAAGGATGTGACGGTGATAGATAAGGGCGTAATGATTGTAGCATTCAATGGTATTTGCTAATGAAGCGTCATCATTTTCCAAATGAACATCCAAAACACCCTGAAGCGATCAATTTGAAGCACATGATGATTTTTACATTCTGTGAGTGAGCATTTTATTTTTGGCCCATCTTATAAACAGTGAAGGTCAAGAAAGGGTTAAGGACTTGTATCCTTTTGGCTTAAGGGTTAGGAGTGAGAGAATCGATCACTACAGTGACATCACTCACAATTTTCTCAGTTTGGGGGGCATTTTATTTGTGCTACTCAAAATACTTCAATTTGATTTTCCAGTGACGGTTCAGTACACACAGCATATGGTAGCTACCCGGTCAGTGTTGGTTGAATGGATGAGCAGATCAATGGACAAATTTTATTTGTAAGTCAATCACTGAAGTTTTCTGAGCAAATACTAATGATACCACACTGCCGTGGAAGGAATCTTGAATTCGAAGGCAGGAGACTGAGTTCTATTACCAGCTTTGACTCGTCCAAGCTGGGTCTTTGACAAGTCCCCTTGCCTTCTTCCATTTCAGTACCCGCCCCCCATGCAATAGACTGGTAATCTCTAAGGTTCCAGTTCTGAAAGTTTGATACATTTTACCAGCTTTCTGGGACTTAGTTTCTCCATCTAGAAAAAGGAAGGTAAGAGTCCCCGTCCTGCTGATGTTAGGGGGTCTCCTGGAACTCAGCCGATGTCGGCGCGCTGACCTGGGCTTCGCTGTGTATGGGAAGCATCCTCAGGAAGACAGGGATGAACAGTGTTGCTAAGTGAGCCCGACGGAATGGGTCTAGAGTCCTCCCGGTGGCTGGCCGCTTTACATGATTATTTATTCCTTGTCTGGGCCCTGCTACCCGTTCTCCTCCCCAAGAAAACCATCCTGCCATCGTAAAAATATGTGCAGAAGCAAAGCCGATTTGATGAAACAAGTGCTTTGAGCCAAAGCTTTGAGCCACGTGTTATTGGGGCGCCTGGGTGGCTCAGTCTAGTAAGTGTCCAACTTCCTCTTGGGTCCGGATCTCACAGTTCGTGAGATCGAGCCCCGCACTGGCTGTCTGCTGTCAGAGCAGAGCCCGCTTTGGATTCCAAGTCCACCTCTCTCTCTGCCCTCCCCCCCAAAAAAAATAAATAAACACTGGAAAATAAATAAATAAATAAAAACCATACGTTATCGAACAAAGTGGATTTCACACGCCTCCTAATGTTCGACACCGGGCTCTGCGGTCACCTGATGGGGGAACCGCCATACTCTGGATTTCCAGAGTGAGCACGATTAGAAACAGAAAACACCCCTACAGTGACACTTCTCAAGCTCTCCTTGGCAACTGGGCCCCTTCTGTCACTTCATCTGTAGATACACCTCTGCGTGTACGTTGACATTAAGTCGGAGACTCAGGAACAAACTTATTTTTCTGAGCTGTCTGCCAGCCCCTGGGGTGGGGAGTGAGAACAGCAGCCCGGACAGGGGAAAGAAGTCTGGGTGGCGTATAACAAAAGAAAACCCTTCAAAGGCAAGTTTCCGTGATGTGGCTGCAGAGATCAACATTTCCCATCACCTGGCTTTTGAGTCTGAGTTGATGGGCAGACCAAAAAAGCCTGAGGTCTTGTTCAATTTTATGGATGTGTATACCCTTTTATTTCTTCCAGTTGCTTCTGGTAAAATCCAGAGGGTCGCTGGCACCCTGAATCACCATGGGCAATGAGAACAGCACCTCGGAAAACCAGGTGGGTGTCAGGGAGCTTCCCCCTCAAACTACCCGGATCGCTTGATTGACCTTGACTAGGTTTTTTTTCCCCCTGAGCATCTCCTCTCCATCCAGGAAGGAGCAAGCTAAAACACAGATTGGGGCACCTGAGTGGCTCGGTCGGTTAAGCATCTGACTCTTGATTTTGGCTTAGGTCATGATCTCAGGATTCGTGGGCTCGAGCTCTGCGTCGGGCTCTCCGCTGACAGTCTGCTTGGGATTCTCTCTCTCCCTCTCTGCCCCTTCCCCGCTCTCTCTCTCTCTCATTCTCAAAATAAATAAATAAACATTTAAAAAACACAGACTATACCTGGATACATATGGCACATGTATCTGCATAAGTATTTCTTATTCCCATTTTCAGAATTGTTGCATTCAAGCTAGCCCCGATTTTATAAACTGTAAAAAACTAGTTAAAAAACGGTTAATTTCTTGCTTTTAACATTGACATAATAAGAGTTTGGCATATTTTTTTCTGGATTGTGCCCACCCATCTGTTCCCTTGTGTGGATGCATCACAGGAGGATGAAATAAAACCTTATCCACACTCCTCCCCAAAATAGTTGTGGCCCTCAAAAAGCGATCTTAAACTCTATCACTGTTGAGCAGATTAAACGCGAACTGTCATTTCCACGTTAGGTCGGGTTTTCACTTTTGAGGAATGAGTCTTAAGTGCTCAATCGTGCATAAGGCTGGCGTTGTTAAAGTATGTTCAAATTTTACAGCTATCCATTTTAAGTTTGAGAGATTCAATTCAGTGTCCTGGTGAACAAAACCAGGGGGACACTTTCCTATCCATCTCGCACACAGTGGGAATTTTGGATCGATGGTGGTGAGCCTTCTGAACGAGGTAACGGGATCTGAAAGCCAGTGCAAAGCAATCTGTTTTCTCTCTGCTTTTTTCCTCCCTGCAATCTTCTTTTCCCAAGGAGGAACACGGGAATCATGGAGGGCAAAGACAGCAAACTCCAGTCTTTAGGAGCAGGCCAGAAACAGTAATTGTAGTAAATGGCAGGTTAGGAGGCGGTAGAGAGAAGGAGGTGCTGTGGCAAACAGGAGGGATCCTGTCCTGTTGTCTGGAGGGGGCACCACCATCACCTCCAGCTGATGGCTGCCATGGCAGACCCAGTGTTCCAAGACCTTGCAACTTCTTCAACAGAAGTAAAAAACGCGTGTTTTTCTATGAAATCGCAAAATATTTTTAATCAAAGTTTTTCTTTTGAGATAATGGTAGACATGGTAAACAATAGCATGCTATTGCAAGACGTCGTACAGAGAGATCCCTGCACCCTTCACCTAGTCCCCCCCAGGGTAACATCTTGCAAAACGTCAGCGCACTTGCAGACTGACGTTGATGCAGTCAAGATACAGAGCATTCCCCCCACCTGAAGGATTCCTTTCATTTTCCTTAGATCCACACCCACCGCCCTCCTGTTCCCTTTTCCTAATCCCTGGCGACTCCTAATTTGTTCTCTCTGTCTGTGTCTGGCTTTCTGAGAATGTTATATAAATGGAACCACACGATACGTGACCATTTGGAATTGGCTTTTTTCATTCAACATGGCTTCCTTGAGATTCATCCAGGCTGTTGTGTTAGTTGTTCACTCCTTTTGCTGGCTGAGTGGTGCTCCACGGTATAGAAACATTTGCTGTTGTTTCCAGTTTGGAGTGATTACAAATAGAGCTCTCAGGAACATTTGCATATACGTTTTGTGTGTGTGTGAACAAAAATTTTCATTTCTCTGACACAATTGCCCAAGAGCACAATGGCTAGGTCATGTGTGGTTGTATGTTTAGTTTTTTGTTTTTGTTTTAAGTTTATTTATTTATTTCTGAGACAGAGACAACGCAAGTGGGGGAGAGGCAGAGAGAGAGGGAGAGAGAGAATCCCAAGCAGGCTCTGCACTGCCAGCACAGAGCCTGATGTGGGGCTCGAACCAGCAAAACCTTGAGATCATGACCTGAGCGGAAACCAAGAGTCATATGCTTCAACAACTCAGCCACCCAGGTGCCCCATTTTTTTTTAAAAAAAAATTAATATTTATTTATTTACATTTTTGAGAGAGAGACAGAGTGCGAGTGGGGGGAGGGGCAGAGAGCGAGGGAGACACAGAATCTAAAGCAGGCTCCAGGCTCCAAGCTGTCAGCGCAGAGCCCCAAGCGGGACTTGAACTCACAAACTGTGAGATCATGACCTGAGCCAAAGTTGGACCCTTAACGGACTGAGCCACCCCGCATGTTTCGTTTTCTAAGAACAGCCAGTTAGATAGAATCTCTGCACCATTTTACATTCCCACCAGCAACGAGTAATGTATGAGTGATCTAGTTTTTCTGCAGCCTGGCCATCATTTGGTGTTGTCACTGTTGGGTGACACCATTCTGATATGTGTTGTGACATGTCACTAATGTCACTATGGTTTGAACTTGCCTTTCCCTGATGATCGGCCATGCTGACCATCTTTCATGAGCTTGTTGCTGTCCATGGGTTCTCTTTGGTGAGATAGGTGTTCATGTCTTCTAGCCATTTTCTAGTTGGAGTTTTAAGAAACTATTGAGTGTTGAGTCTTGGTGTAGCCTAGATACTAATCTTTGTCAGATTGTGATTTGGCAATATTTTCTCCCATTCATGGCTTGTCTTTTCATCACCTCAACAGGCTCTTTTACAGAACAAAAGTTTTTATGAGGTACAATTGATCAGTTTTTCCTTTTCCTTTTCTGCCAATTCTAGTGCTTCTGGTGCCAAGTCTAAGAATTCTTTTTCTACCCCTACATCCTGAAAATTTTCTCCTATTATATTATCTTTTCCAAAAGTGTTATAGTTTTACATTTTATATTCAAATCCGCGATCCATTTTGCATCCATTTTTGTGTAAGGCTTGAGACTCAGGTTGAAGTTCATTTTCTGTTTTTGTCCTGTTTTGTTTCGCCAATGAATGTCCATCTCTCCGGTACCATGTGTTGAAAACACTATTCTTTGTCCATTAAACTGCTTTTGCACCTTTGTCGAAAACCAGTTGGTCGTATTTGTGTGGGTCTGTTTCTGGGTTCTCTTTTCTATTCCACTGATCTACATGTCTACTCTTCTGCTGATACCACAGTCTTGATTACTGCTGCTGTATAATAAGCCCCATGCCGCTTTACTATTTTTCAAAATTGTTTTAGCTATTCTAGGGCATAAAGCTTTCCATATATATTTTAGAATAAGCTTGTCTAGGTCTAAGAATACCTTACTAACATTTTGATATGGATAATATTAAACCTATAGATATACTGGAGAAATTGACATCTTTAATATGATGAATTTTCCAGTCTGTGAACACACCCAGTGCTTCTCTATTTATATAGGTCCTATTGATTTCTTTATCATCATTTCATAAATTTCAGCATATAGATCCTGTATACGTTTTCAGTTTATGCCTAAGTATTTCATTTTATTTGCAGTGATTATAAATAGTATTTTCATTTTGGTTTCCACACGTTCATTGTCAGTGTATTGATTTTTTGTGTGTTGATTTTGCATCCTGTGATTTTGCTGAATTCACTTATTATTTCCAAAAGTTTTTTTGTAGATTCCTTGGGATTTCCTATGTAGACAATTTGCAAAAAGGGGGGGTTGTATTTCTTTTTTTTCAATTCTGTATGTTTTTTATTTATTTTTCTTGCCTTATTACTGTGGCTAGGAATTCCAATACTATGTTAATTGGAAATGGTCTGAGTGGACATTCCCACCTGCTTTCCAATTCTGAGGGGAAAGCATTCAGTCTTTCCCTGTTAAGTAAGATATTAGCTGCGGGTTTTTATAAATTTTCTCTTTTAAAAACACGCTATCTATCTATCTACCCATCTATCTTGTGAGTAAGCTCTAGGCCCAATGTGGGGCTTGAACTCATGACGTTGAGGGCAAGAATTGCATGCTATACTGAGTAAGCTATAAATTCTCTTTATCAAGTTAAGGAAGATGCTCCTCTATTCCTCGTTTGCTGAGGATTTTTTATCATGGATAGGTATTGGATTTCTTCAGATGCTTTTTTTTTCTGTATCAATTGATGTAGCCATATGATCTTTCTTCTTTGGGCTGTTGATATATTAGGTTACGCTGTTGATTTTCAAATGTTGAACTAGTCTTGGATACCGGAATTAATCCTACTTGGTCGTAGTGTATAATTATTTGTAAAGACTGTTAGACTTGATTTGCTAACATTTTGTAGAAGATTTTTGTATCTAAATTCATGCTAAATATTGCTTGGTAGTTTTCCTTTTTTAGCTGGTTTTGGTATCACGCTAAAGCTAACGTCATAAAATGAGTTGGGGAGTGCTTTCTCCTCTTCTACTTTCTAGAAGAGATTGTTTAAAGAAACTTTACAATTTTTTCAAGTGTTGGCAACTAATTTAAATTATTTTTGAACATTCTGTGAGTCAAAAGGATGCTCCTGGTGGCTGGAGTTGGCTCATGTCCTACCTCTTTGTAGTCTCTAACTTAAAGAAATGTTCTATCTTGCATTTTATTTATTTATTTATTTATTTATTTATTTATTTATTTATAAATGTTTATTTATTTATAAATGTTTGTTTGTTTGTTTATTTTTGAGAGAGAGAGAGAAAATGGGCATGAAATTGGGAGAAGGGCAGAAAGAGAGGGAGAGAGAGAATCCCAAGCAGGCTCTGCACTAGTAGTGCAGAGCCTGATGTGGGACTTGATCCCACGACCTGTGAGATCATGACCTGAGCTGAAATGAACAGTCAGATGCTCAACTGAGGCATCCACCCAGGCACCCCAACGCCCAGCACATTTGTCAATGTCTGAAGGCAGGGTTGGTATCACGTCTCCAGAGTGGAGGCGCGAGTAGAGGTCAGGGATGCCACTAAATGTTCTCAACGCACGGGGACAACCCCCACAACGAAGAATTATTCTTCTCAAAATGTCAAAGGTGCCAAGGTTGAGAAAACCTAGAATAGAGGAATATTTGTCTTACCGCTTTGAGAACTCCTTGGGGCAGTGGCTGAACTCCTCTAATCTGAGATGAATTTCTACACAAATAGAGGCACATTAAAGTGGCTTATAGTTTTCTTTCCCTACCTTTACTAAACTACACTGTTTAGAATCGAAGGCTGGTTTACTGGGCATAGACTCATAGAAATGGAATTTCTAGGTCAAATAAAGGGTGATTTCAAAACTCTTGCCCTAGATCTAGATCTATCTATAGCTATATTCAAAATACTTTCCAGAAAGGTGATGCCAATTTATACGTTTCTCATCAGGCTATGGGGGTGGGGTCCATCTCATTATATCCTTGCAAGTGATGAATATATATATTTCAGTGTTTCAGATCTTCTCACCTCCTGCCAGCCCCAAACCCTGTTCTCCCTCCTCAGTTCCCTTCTGGTTCACATCTCCAACCTCAGCCCCACATGACCCAGTGGGACATGATGGAGTTGCCTTCAGGCTTCCAGGGTCAGAACAAGGTTTGTCTTCCACAGAGAAACAAGTGGAAAGAAAGCACAAGTGTATTTGGCTGCAGGAATCAGGGCTCCCCCGTGGGGCTGGTGTTCCAGACTTACCTTTCCACTGTCTCCTGGGTGTCTGTACCTGAATGATCCATGGTCACTTCCTGTTCCTCAAACCTGAATTAAGCTCCCCCACCCCAATCGTCTTCTCCTTCTGAATCCCCCCTCCTGGGTACCACGATCTACCCTACCATCCAAGACAGAAATCTGGGGATCACCTCTGACTCCACTCACCCCCTTTGTCCACATTTAATAAATCACTCTATGATTAATAATTAATAAATCAATGGCCTGGCCATTTAACCTTTTAAATTTCTGCTTAATGAGGACTGTTTTTGGTTTCGAGAGACAGAAACCTGTCTCCAACGACTATAGGCCGAGAAGGATTGTTTGGCTCGTAGGATTAGGAAGTCCAGAGAGAGGGTCTAGCTGCAGCAGTCACTGAGTCCAGAGGTTCAAAAGAAGATGCTGGAGATCTCCTGTCTCTGGATCTTGCTCTGCTTTCCTCCGTGATGCCCAAGTAGCTTAGGGATGTCCCCTTGGCCTGCAGAAACAACAAAACAAAACAAAACAAAACAAAACAAAACAAAACAAAACAAAACAAAACATGCCACCGGCTACTCTAGGCATCCAGGCTTCTTCTTGTTGGCGATCCAGCCTCTGATTAGCACCGACTAAGGACTGGCCCTGATGGGGTCATGTGCTCTGTCTGGGATCAATCCATGTGCCACTGGATGTGGACACTCTGATTAGCCCGCCTGAGTCATGCACCCACCCCTGCAGGGGAAAGGTGAGCCCCGGTTGATGACGTCTCCATCAATGCCACTTAGAGCACTTCCTCAAAAGACAAAAAGGTGCCACGTGTCCAAGATGTAGTTTTAGTTTTCCCTCTCCACCCCCACCATCACACCCTCTTCCCTCACACCTGAATCAGTCCAGACAGCTCCAACCTAGTTTCTCTGCCTCCACCCTCCCCTCCTCCCATCCCACCCAGGGCCCCCGGCCTCTCCCAGAGGCTCTTTCTCTGTGAAGAGACACTTGGGGGTCCCAGCATTCTGCTTACGAGTGACCTTTCAGACCCAGGTCTGAAGGAAGGTCCGGTTCACAGATTAAAGACCTGGCATTGAGGATCAGCCACGTCACCGGGGCAAAGGAGGAGAACAGGCCTGCCCAGTCCCAACCCTTGCCTGCGCGCTACACCCTCCGGTTGCAGGTGCCTTTCCCTCTGGGACAAACGTCCCCTGGTAGCCACGGGCAGGGCGGGAGTACACCCAGCAGGTCAGACCCGGGAGTAGAGACCAGCCAAGACTGTCCCTGTGGTAGTGTGGGGGGTCTTGTTCCCTGCGGCCCATCCTAATGGCGGGACTCCTTTGCTTCCAGCAAGAGAACTCCGGCTTGCATAACGTCATCCTGTGGCCTCCAAACCCCGAGCCTGCGCAGGTACCCGAAGTGTGCTGTGCGTGGTCCGCATCTCAGCCCCCTTCCTAACACCTAGATGTTTGCAGCCTTTGCGTGTGGCACGTTCCCTTACACTTTAAGTTTGCTGCTCCTCCTCCCATCGCTTCCTTTCATCTACCTCAAATGAGTTGTAAAACAGTAGAATCTGCAATACATGCTTAAATTTTTTCTAATGTTTATTGATTTTAGAAAGAGACAGAGAGAGAGAGAGAGAGAGAGAGAGAGAGAGAGAGAGAGAGAATGAGCGGGGGGAGAGGCAGAGAGAGAGGAAGACACAGAATCGGAAGCAGGCTCCGGCCGTCAGCACCGAGCCTGATGCGGGGCTCGAACCCACAAACCTCGAGATCATGACCTGAGCTGAAATTGGACGCTTAACCGATTGAGCCACCCGGGTGCCCCGGCAATATGGGTTTAGATATTTTAAGATGACATTTTGGTGCGCTATGCTGTGAGATGCTGAAGGAGGCTTATGCTTTCCACGTAACACAGATGCTGGGAGCCAACACTAACCTTCCACACTCATCGGCTTTGCGTTCCCTTGTCCTGGAGTGCGGCTTTTATGGAGTGGGGGGTCCCGTCTACACCACCAGTGGGCAAAACTGATGTGTCGTAAAAAACAAAAAACAAAAAACAAAAAACAGATTGCATTCTGAGTCCATTGTCAGCGTCGTTGTGCAGTTGGCTGAGTCTCAGAATTTAAGCTCGGGCTGAAGCGTTTGACACCTGCTGGGGAAGAGGGCAAGTTCGGGGCCCTGCATCCATTTCAAGGAGATTTTTCCTGGAGAGAATGTCAGGCAAGGTTGGTGTGTGCTTGTGGGCGTGGTCAGCGTGAGGCAATAAAATGCCACCTGCTCTGAAAGCCCATCACACCTAGGGAGGAGGGTTAGGCTCCTAGGGGACAGGTTCCTGGCTTTAAGGAAACAGCAGCTGCACCCTCGAGGGTGGCTGGATGTCCCATCAAACAGGGATGTCGTTGTTGCAAACCGACCTCTGTGCTCCAGAGCCAAAATATGACATGAAGACAGAGTTTGGGGATAAAAAGGAACGAGAGTTTTAAACTGATAAGAACGGATACTACACTTGATCTCAGCCAAAAGGCCGAGAAGCGATGGGAAATGAGAGTTTTTATTACTGTGCCAGGTGAGAGAGGCTGTGGCAGTCTAATGCCTTCAAGGCTGCAGACCCGCCTGGAATAAAGGACTGAGGGGGTTTGTAGCAAAATAGAGGAACTGGGCAGTTTCGATAGGAACGTGGTATGTGCTGCCCGTCCCGTTGGCCACGTCCTTGAGGTGGCACCGGCCACCAGAGTCTCGTTACTGAGCATACACTGAGGTCGCCAGATGCCAATATGGATACTGAGTTCCTGGAGCAAAGGATTCTACACAAAAACAAGTGAAGGAGATGGGTGGGGGTGGGGGGGGGCTTCAAGAATGAGAAAGGGGAAGATTTGCTGAGTTTAAAGTCAAGCCTTGCTGGAGCCCATCTTAATTTCTGTGTCCATCTTAATTTCTCTTCATCTTTATGTTTCTATAGCAGTTTCAGTGTCTGAGGTTGTGACATAATGCGGTCATGTGCGTAGAGCACGGTGGAGCCTTGCCCACATGTGATTTCACCCGGTTCTCATCAAAATCCCCTGAGGTGGGCAGACCAGGCCGCTCACTCTTGCTTTATGGACAAAGGAGCAGGCTCCAAGGTTAATCATTGTGGGTCATCGGGGTGAGTGCAGAGCAGGGATTAGAACCCCGGTCTCCCGGGCATCACAGAGAATGGCAGATCAGAGTTTTTTGCACTGGGTTCTCCCGTCCAGCTCGGGACTTTCCACAGCACCTTGCTACCGAGCTCAGGATCCCACAGACAGGCTCCCTGATGTGGACATGATTTTTCATTCACTCACGGGACAATTTTGAAGCCTCTGCTGGGTGGCTGGTACTGGTGTAGGTGCTGTGCATTGGACAAACCATGTCCCTGCCTCCTGGGACTGACATCCAGCTGGGAGTTCGAAAATAAGCAAGTCGGGGGCGCCTGGGTAGCTCAGTCAGTTAAGCGTCCCACTTGGGCTCAGGTTCATGAGTTCGAGCCCCATCTCACAGTTCATGAGTTTGAGCCCCATGTCGGGCTCCGTGCTGACAGCTCAGAGCCTACAGCCTGCTTCGGATTCTGTGTCTCCCTCTCTCTCTGCCCCTCCCCTGCTCACGCTCTGTCTTTCTCTCTCAAAGATAAATAAACATTAAAAAAATTAAAAAAAAAAAAAAAAGAAAAGAAGCAAGTGAGCAAACAGACAAACCAACAAGTAAACAAAATACAATGTTTTTTAAAAAGACTTTATCAAGTGCCTATTGTTTCCCAGGCACTATTCTAGCACTTGAGATCACCAGTGAATAGTTCAGCCATAATCGACTCTGGCACGGCTTCCCCTTCCACAGGGAAAAACAGACAATGAGCCAGCAGGCAAATAAACTCATAATAAATGTTCCAGGGGTAACTGGAATCAGGAGCTAATTTTTAAAAATTTTTTTTTAACGTTTATTCATTTTTGAGAGACAGAGTACAAGTGGGGGAGGAGCTGAGAGAGAGGGAGACCCAGAATCCGAAGCAGGCTCCAGGCTCTGAGCTCTCAGCACAGAGACCGACGCGGGGCTCGAACCCACGGACTGGGAGATCTTGACCTGAGCTGAAGTCGGCCGCTCAACCGACTGAGCCACCCAAGTGCCCCATCCAACCCAATCATGTTTAAGTGGACGGTGGACAGTTCAGTGGTATTAAGCACATCACATTGCTGGGCAAGCATCCCCGCCACCCGTGTCCAGAAAGTTTTCATCTTCCCAAACCGAAATTCTGTGTCCATTAAACAAGAATCCACATTGCCCTCCCCACTCCCAGCCCTTGGCAACCACCATTTCACTTTCTGTCTCTATCAACTTGACTACACTCGGTACCTCATATAAGTGGAATCATACAGTATCTGTCCTTTAATGACGGATTTATTTCACTGTAACATAATACCTTCTAAGTTCATCATGTTGCAGCTTTTCTCTTTAGGGCCGAATAGGATTCCGTTATACATATTCTACATTTTATTTATCCATACGTCTGTTGATGGACGCTTGGATGCTGCTGCTATAAACGTGGGCGTACAAATGTGTTGGATTCCATGCTCTCAATGATTTGGAATATATATCCAAAAGTTGAATGGCTGGATCATATGTTAATGCTATGTTTAATTCTTTGAAAACCACCAAGTTTTTCCACGATGGCCTGCACCATTTTACATTCCCATCAACAGTGCACATGGGTTCGAATTTCCCCACAGCCTTGCCACCTCTTGTTATTCTTTTTGGTTTTTGCTTTCGTAGTGGCCATCCTGGGGGGGGGGGGGGGGGGGGGGGTGTCTCATTGTGGTTAGAGGCTCTTTTTGATAAGTGGCCAGAGGAGCCCTCTCTGCAGAGACCTGATGTGCCGGGAAGGAGGCAGCCACATAAAGTTCTGGAAAAGGAACGTTCTGGAAAAGGGAAGAGCAACTGTGACATGTCTGGGAGGGATGAGCTTGTGGTATTTCGAGATCAGCAAAGAAGGCCAGTGTGGCTGGAGGAGAGTGGGTGAGATGATGGCGGCATGTGAGACCAGGGAGGTGGATGAGGGTAAATCTTGCAGATTTACCACCAGATTTCAACAGAGGAGTCACAGGACGTGGTTTGAGATTTTTTTTAAATATTTATTTATTCATTTACTTATTTATTTTGAGAGAGAGAGAGCAAGCACATGAGTGGGGGGAGGGGCAGAGAGAGGGGGAGAGAATCCCAAGCAGGCTCCATGCTGACAGCACAGAACCATGAGATCATGACCTGAGCTGAAATCAAGAGTCAGACGTTTCACTGACTCACCCACCCATGCGCCCCTGATTTGAAGTTTTAAAAAAGAGCTTTGTGGTTGTTATGTGGAGAATGGTCTCTAAGGGGCGGAGGGCGGAAATGGAGGAGAAACAGTAGTTAGGAGGCCACTGGGAAAAGGGACTCAGGACTAATCCCTGAGATGTCCTTTAATATTTAGATGTGAGCCCAAGGGGAAACGGAGGAGTCTGTGAAGGAGTTGTAGCCAAAGACATAGGATAATGAGGGACCTGGGAGGCCATCAGATACTCCTGAGAAATCAAGGCAGACACCTGCCCAATGACTTGGCGATGTGGGGTCCATAGATGTGAGGGAAACCTCATGTTGCCCTCAAGATCCTTGGTAAGCACTCCCAGTGGAATGACAGGGATGTGGTTTGCGGGGGAGAGGGCTGAAGCGGAAACTGAAGATAAGGAAGAGGGAGTAGAGAGAGGGGTATCCACAATGCAATAAATTTTTCTAGGAAAGGGATCAGAGTATTGGGACAGTAGCTAGTGGAGAGCGTTGTATGAAGGTTTAAAGACTGAAGATCCCAGATGCCTGCATGCTGGTGGGAAGGAGGGAGAGAGGCAGAGGTGGATAGAGGACAGGTGACAGATGGGTGGACCAAAGGAAGGCTGGCCTTGACCGTTGAGAGGCAATGGGATTGGAGCAGTTGTGGGCTTACATCAGGGTTCCCTCCGCCGTTGTGGATGGTGGGGAGAAGATGGAAACAGATACACCTGGGAATCGTGAGGCTCGGGGAGGGGGAGCAGCTCTCCTCTGATGGCTGATTGGGGTGCACACGCGGTGGAGAGTGGGGTCAGATGCGGCAGGGCATGTACTGAACTGCACGGGAGCTGGGGGGATGGCAGGTGCCTGGGGGGACCGGACCTTCACGCGGTCACGGAGAGAAGCAGGGATGTGAAGCATGAAAGGACCTCTCGTCATAGTCTCTTGGCAGTGGGCCAGCAAATTAGCTTAATGATTTTTGCTTTTGAAATTTTTTGGCAACAACTGATCGTTGAATTGGTTGGTGACCTTTTAATCTTAACTCAAGAAGTCAAGTTTAATAGCATCACCGTGGTCCTGTATCTGGATCCCGCTGACCAGTCAGTTATTTCCTCTTTGATTCACACAAACCCTGCTTAAACTCTGAAATTTAGGAATATGGCCTGGATTTATTTTTTTCCCCCTGTGGTCCCAAGAGAGGAGAAGCCATTGGTGGGCAAAGTTCGCACAAACAGGCTGGACCGATTCTACCCCTTTATTGAATGAGCTAAGGCCTCTCAGCTCCAGGCCGGCCCCTGGTGGCTGCCCGCTGCTGCCTCCTGGGTCCTAGTTGTCACTCCTGCTCCCTCCCTCCCGTGACTGACTCAATGAAGCCTTGGGGCAGGCAGGGTGATCTCAGGGAGCACAGAGCAGCCCGGTCCCTAACATGCACGACTGTGACCCACACCCAGACCCCAGGCCTCTCTCTCCTGCAGACGTGTTGGTTGGGAATGAAGAGAAACCACACACAGAACCACAGCTATGGAGGGTGACTCACAAGGGGCGGAAGGCACGGTCCGGCCAGAGGTCGGCAGAATGTCTAACACCGAGCCAAGCGGAGCCTGCGCTGTCCCTGGGAGTGCCCGGGTCCTAGTCTGTGTGTCCCTCTTTGGGACAGAGGTGGAGATGGCATTGTGACAAGAGTAGCCTTGCTAGGGTTTCGTGCATCAGGACCTGCATGGGGGCATTGATGGTGAAATAAGTCGCTGTGAAAGGTGACCAGCATAGTCATTCAGCGTTCTGTACTCAAGTGTTCACTTTAGGAAGCCCCACAGAAGACCTCTGAGCTCCGGGCATGTGGATTCCAGAGCAGAAGGGCAGCATTCAACCCACCTGCATTACCACTTTCTGGATTCTTCTTGGGCTCGTCATGATAGCCATTAATGGCTCTGACACTGTGAGGGGGGAGAGAAGAACACACAATTCTATTATTGTAATGGCCTCGCTTAAAAATATATGATCGTTTAAAAAACTCTTTCTTTTGCGAGAGAGAGACAGAGATGGGGGGGGGGGTGCAGAGAGAGAAGGACAGAGAGAATCCCAAGCAGGCTCTGCACCATAAGCACAGAGCCCAGTGCGGGGCCCAAACTCACGAACCACGAGACCACGACCTGAGCCGAAACCAAGAGTCAGACACTTAACTGACTGAGCCTCCCAGGCGCCCCTAAAAAACCCTTTTAAAGCAATGTCACCCTCTGGATGTTTCTGTAGTTTGAGTCTCAGAGAAAAACGATTTTCAACTATAGAAGCTGAGATCAATGCTATGAAGCAAGAAGACAGGTGCAGAGCCGCCTGACCTGACCCTGGGTTCAGGGAAGGCCTCCCGGGGGAGCTGCTGTTTGAGCTCAGAGCTGAGGGAGGAGCAGGAAACAAACAGGATTCAGAGGGCACAGAGCAGGTCGCGGCCCCCAGCCCAGGCCTCGCTGGGGCAGGTCCCTCTGGTTCGTGGCTCAGCGTCCAAGAGGCAGCCTGGGCCTGAAGTTTGTTCCTGAAGGCGACCTCAGCCGCGTGGCCTCGCGTTCTGGAATTCCCCCACATCCAAGAAGCAGAGGACCAGGAGGACAGGGGACCCCGTGCTACGTGAGCTGACCCCGGGGTCTGGGACCACCCACCAACGTGACTGAGCATGTCTCTGCAGGCTGAGGTTAGCTGTGGCTCAGGCACCACGTGATGATTATTCTGCTTAATAGATAAACGACCCTTACGACCCTTACGTATGCGCACGTATTGTTTGAAGCGACAAATGCTTGGGGCCCCGGTGTTACTTGGGGAGGGAGTTTCTCTCTTTCCTGCGGGACCCAAGGAACCCAACACCCCGACAGCATTAAACTAGCCCTAGAAGGAACCGCGTCTTCTAATATTCTACTGGCAGCAGGTGGGTATTAGGGACGATTTCGCTGCACTTATTGAGAAAGAAATTGAAGGAAGGGACAGTGAACCAGGATGAACTCAAGCTCATAACAGTGGATTGCTCCTTCAGTGTGACTTGTCTGCTGCCACTGTCTCTTCTCCCAGGGACCTGTTAGGCTTGGTGCTAATTCTCACTGGAGCGGTGGCTCTGGGTTTGGGCCAGATGAATCTTCTGAAGAATCGGATTAACTGCTTTAGCTCCACGCTGTGATAGCCCCTGGGGCTCTTAGTTAATGAGGTTTGAGTCAGTTTCTTCTTTGTAATGGTAATAACTAGCATATAGGAGTATCTTCCATGGTCTAGCCTTATGTTAAGTGCTTCTCATGTATTATGCTATTTAACCTTGAAAACCCTGTAATTATGACCCCCATTTTCTAGATATGGTCCCAGAGGCATAGAGCCCAAAGGCTTACAGCCAAATAAACGGTAAAGCTTGGCTTTTAACCACCGGTAACCACCTTACTCTGGAGCCCGGCTTCATGCTGCTTTCCCTCGAAAATGAGCAAATGGAGGAATCCCAGAAAGCCAAGACAGGGTTTCTGCCTACATTTGAAGTTCAGTTGAGTAAATGTTACAGGACTCGATAGGCTGTTCTGACATACCCCACTCTTTGAATGCAGAGCCTCCCCTCCATTTGTGCAGCCCTCTGTCGTATCCACAAGGTTCTCCCATCAACCACTGGGGCAGGCAGCCCGGGTTCGTGGCCCCCATTTTATAGATAGAGCAACAGCCTCCAAGAAGTGCAACGATTTGGGTTTTCTAAACCGGTCTAGGCTTCTTTAAATTACATCGCTCATGAAGTATTAAACCCACACAAGACATCAATATTGGGCAATGTTTTTGACATCTCAAAGGTTTTCTTTCTCTACAGACTAAAGATGTCCCGTAACACGTCAACTCGGGCATCTTGGAGGCTCCTAGGTTCTTTTTGTGTTTTTGTTTGGTTTGTTTTTGTTTTGTTTCGTTGGTGACTCTTAGCATTTTGACCCAGTTGCTTTTGGGGAAAGGAAGACAAACATTGTTCACGGAGTGTGCATCTCCCATTCATTCGCTGTGAGGATAGGGACCGCGTCGTTTTTTGTTTGTTTGTTTGTTCCTGATTAAACCTTTTATGTGGGAAATTTTCAGGTCTGCAGAAAAGTTGCAAAGATAGCACAGAATTCCCACCGACTCCTCCCCCAGCTTCCGCTAAAATTAACATCTCGCACCATATCATGGTTTTTGATCTTCGTGTCCACCTAGAACCTAGATTCGACCCTTCCAGACACAAAGGAGAAGCGTCAAAATGCAAACGCGACCCTCGTTTCCCCGTCTTTTGAGGGAAGAGTGGGGCTTCAGAGCCAGCCCTCTCAGACCCCCAAGCTTGTTCGTGTTTGCTGCCCTCTCATGTTGGAAGACATTCCACCTGGGGAGGCCTAAAGGGGGGGCCTCCCCGCTCTCGGCCTGACACCAAGTGCCTGCCAGGCGAGGCCGGAGGCCCCGGGCGACCTCGGCTGCCAGGGTGGGGGAGCCACTTCTATCTTGTGTTTTTGCCCTGAGGTGAAGAAAACGTTTGGGGTGACCCAGCAGAAGTGGCCTGAGCATCCGCCTTCCCTCGACGGGGCAGATGGGCGGTGGCCGGGCCCGCACAGGACCACGTTCCTTCATATTTGGCAGCCTGGCCATTGTTTCTGAAATCCGACTCCTAGTGCCATGGGGATGACCTTTGGTCTACTTCCCAGCATTCACCTGCAGTCACGCTGCTCCCAAGAGGCTTGCTCAAAGAGGGGGCGAGTTGGCAAGACTCTCTGGTCATGATCTAACTGGCTTAATGAAGCCTCCTTGTTGGCATGACCAGTAAAGCCAGAAGGGAGAACATTTAAGAGGTAAGGTCAGGGGATTTTTTTTTTTTTTTTTTTTTAATCATAAGACACTTGAGCTCTCGATAAAGCGTCGTTTTTAGAACTGGAAAGTTGCTGTGCCCGCTTGGAGATTGCTTTAAAATAGACCCGGGGCTCTGGAGCATTCTGGGGCCAAAGAAAGGCTGTTTGTTTACTCGAGCGGTGGCAGCAAAGGAGAGATTTGAAGACGCAGCTTGACAAGGCAGTTTGTCATGCGGAGGACCGCCAGTTTTTCCGTCCAGCCTGCCGTTTGGAAGTGGGAGGGAAACTTTAGACATGCGTGCCGTTCTGCAGTGACGCCCGTTGACCCCGCACAGCCCGTGTAGTCCCGTAAGCAGCAGGACTTGGCGTGGGGGGCGGGTGGGGGTGGGGGGCACTGGAAGCGGGGCTCAAAGACGCTGAAGGAAATGTGGCGGACGAGTGAGCTCCAAGGGCCGAGTGTGCCTCTCCCGGTCTTGCAGAAGGGCCTGCCAGACGAGACGGGAATCGTCTATTTTTCGTACACTCAACAAATATTTATGAGGTGCCTCTCTGGGCCGGGTGCTATTCTGGGCAATGAATCGAGGCTGGTACAGACCACCTTATTCATAAGTGTCTGGTTGTTTTAGTTACTTGGCGCGTGGCAGGAAGTTGGCAGGGATCAGAGGCCACTGCTTCCGTGTCTGGTGAGGCAACATAAGGTAGGGTTCGAGAGCAGAGGCTGCGGCTGAGTCCTGGCTCCATCGCTTTCAAGCTGTGTGACCCGGTGCAAGTGGCTGAACCTCTCTGTGCTAGGTGTTCTTATCTGGAAAATAGGGTTGTGAGGATTGAATGAGTTGGAACAGGTAGCACGTAGAAGAGCGGAACTTGGCACACGGAAAGTGTTTGTAGTAATAAGCTTGCTGTTACTGTTACAGCAGAAAAAAAGGGCTGCGCTGGCGTTGGGCGTTACTGCTATTGTGGAAAGGGCATCGGACTTCAAGGAAGAAGACCTGGCCAAGCCATTGAACAATCTGTTTGCCGTCTGAGAAATGGGAAACGGTTTCCCTTCCTGGTTAGCTCGCAGGGATTCTGTAAGAATCTGATGGATGTCGACGCACTTTGGAAAGTGCAATGTGACATTCCCATCAACAGCACTGGCACTTTTGTTTCGAGTCCCTCCAGATATGTTTTGTTTGGAGGGAGATGGTATTCTTCTCACAGATTAGTTCTCTGTTGGGAGGAGGGATGGGGCTGAAGAGGCAGAGAGGCAGAGCGTCTTTCTCGGCCCTAAAAGACGAACCTGAGCCCTCGTTATATTACCTTTGCCCGAGGAAAGTTAACACGTGGTCCCTTATCCCCCTTCGTTAGAGCAGAGATCTGTCCCCTTACACCATCTGTTGTTTGCATCTGTCTGGGCCGTTAGACATGTCAGCGTCTTTCCAGAATTGCTTTAAAGTAACCTTGATCATGGGATAAAGGGCTGGAGATTTGTCTGTCAAATTATTTGCAGAATAAGTCACTGCAGATAATGTGGTGATTGAAGGGGAAGCCTGGCCGTAGAAGGTGTTTGGAGCCGAGGCCCATGTCGTAGTCCGACATGCAGGAATTGGGTTACGACCTTAAAACTTCAGGACTAAGATGAAAATGTCACTCCCTCTGTATTGGCATTCTTGAGTTATCATAGTAAACATTTTTAACTCATGCACCCAAAGGTAGTAGCCTTATATAGATAAAGAACATTCTAGAAGGGTCAGAAATACTTTGGAGTCTGAATTTACAGCAATGTAAAGTTTGCACTGTCTTGATACTGTCCAATAGGGACGATGGTCATCTTGGTTCACAGATCAGGAGACTGAGGCCTGTAGGACAGGAAGGAGCTCTCACTTCAGGAAATGGTTCAGCCATCACGTATGTCAAGCCAGCAGGGGGGGTCAGCAGCCCTTTTTTAGTCAAGGGATCAGCCCCAGCTCTCTCTACCTCCTTCAACACATCCCCACTAAAGGGATAGAACAAAAATGCCTTTTTCCTGGCGCTGGGGTCAGAGAGAAATGGGTCCACTTAGACTCCACTGTTGTGAGATCATGGCCAAACACTTGCCCTCTGCAAACCTCAGCTCTAAAACAAGGACACGAATAGTACTTGGCTCTTAAGGTTGTTGTCAAGATTCAATGACACGGTTCATAGAGACTACTGGCCCGGTGCCTGGTACTTAGTAAGTGCTCAATAAACAGGAGTTATTGCTATTTCCCCCCACATTCGGTCTCAGCAAAATTGAATGGAGAGTTTCTAATTGTAGTATCGTGTGAGCACTAGAATGTGCGGCCCCTGAGAGTTGAGGCATCTTTTATATTTTACCTTTGGACCCAATTGCGTGAACACAGCAGCCAACACCTAAGACACATGCCTTAGCTGGGGGAAACAGAGCCAAAGTCAACTTGTTCCTCAGGCTGTGTATGAAGGTCAGAGACACCACCCATCCAACACAAGATTCAAGGTCTCAAGAAAATCCCAGGTTCAGACTGCACAGATGATTTGCACCCAGATGTCCAACAGAAGCTCCAAAAATTGATTCATAACAATCCTGGCCTGGAGGTTGATAGAGGTTGTTGGGGGGGGGGGCGGGGGCGGGGATCCTCCTTTCCTGGAAGGACTGGGTCTCCCCTTTGGGTGGCCCTGTGTTCATACCTCTGTGGTCACAGCACAGGGGTCTGTCTCCCTAGTCTGTGAACAACTCCAGGGCAGGGGCCGCATCTCAGTGATTTTTGTAGCCCCCACTTCTAGCACTGGTTCTGGCGCGTGCTAGGGTTTTGATGAATGTATCTTAGATAATTGAATGAATCAACAAATCGGTCAATACTTTCTGGAAGGTCTGGGTGAAAGGAGAAATTTAACAAATGATGTGGCCGCATCAGTGCCTGTGGTCACAGTTGGTGAATTGGTGGGCTTAGGAGAGGACTTTTGTCTTTCCAGTTGCTCTCTTTGTTGAGCAGGGCTGGGCTGGGTCTCTCTCTGGGTCTCACCTGTGAGGGGTGAGAGAAGATTCGTAGCAACAAGGAGCAGGCAGCCACAGGGAGCCCCGGCAAGTCCGGAGAAGCCCTTCTTGCCTATCTCCTGGTGCCTCACCTCCACTGCCTCCCTTGGGACAGGACCTGGGGCTCACCGTGCCCGGTTTCTCCCAAACACCCAACAAGCCAAATGCCTAGGTCTGAGCTGCAACCGCTGGAGGAAAGGGAAGCTGTTTCGAATTCACATGAAGGCGCTGTCTGCTCACAGCCACGCACCTGCCCAGAGCAGCGCCACCTTCCAGTTTTCACGAAGGCGCCCCCCACCTCCCCCAGGTGAGGGGCTGCCCCGCCCTGTGGACTTGGATCACGTGTCGGATTTAGGCACCGTGAAAAGAAGTGAGGTCTTGTGCTAAGACCTAAGAGCACTAGCTCTATGAGATGGTAACAGGTGGCACGTGAACAGAGGATGCTGTGGTCAAGAAACTTGGGGAAACTGAGCTACAGTACAATGTGTTATTTTACCACAGAACTTCTCAGACCTTTCCCTAGGCTCTATTTTTTTTTTTTTTTTTTTTGAGAGGGAGAGAGAGAGAGTGAGCATGTGAGTGAGGGACGGTGGGGGGGGGGGGGCAGAGAGAGAGAGGGCGAGAGAGAATCTCAAGCAAGCTCCATGCCAGGCTTGGGGCCCAACTTGGGGCTGGATCTCATGACCATGAGATCATGACTTGAGCTGAGATCAAGAGTCAGACGCTTAACCCAATGAGCCACCCAGGCGCCCTTGCACTGTCAATGTCTTTAAAAACATTTTTTTAATGTTTATTTTTTAGAGAGAGAGAGGCAGAGCGTGAGCAGGGGAGGGGCAGAGAGAGAGGGAGATACAGAATCTGAAGCAGACTCCAGGCTCTGAGCTGTCAGCACAGAGCCCTACATGGGGCTGGAATTCACGAACCTCGAGATCGTGACCTGAGCCCAAGTCGGACACTTAACTGACTGAGCCACCCAGGCGCCCCTGCACTGTGAATTTCCAAAAAAGGGCTAGATAATGAGCCCTTCTTAAACTTATCTGACACAGAACACTTTGTTTCCTTCAAAGCTGGTCTGATCTCTTATGGAATGTACTTCTTTGGTGGCAAGTGACAGAAACGCAACTTGTGCCAGTGAAGGCAAATGAGGACTCAAGATCTTGTGCAATCGTTGGTTGAAGACGGCAGAATGGGCTGGACCCCAGGACCAGCTGGAACCAAGGCCTCCACAGCCCTGGGACCTCTGCCCTCTGTCCCTCGTCTCGGCCTCTCTCTGCCTGCTGGCAGTGGTCTCTCGCTGCAGGCCGCCTTCTTCCACAGTGGCTAGAAACAGGCTGCCGGTGACCCTTGCACGCATGTCCTACAGAACCCCCACCAGGTTCCCGTCCCTCTGGTTCTGCGGGGGGTCCTGCTGAGGACCTGGTTGACCCAAGTCTTGCATGCACCCCAACGGGCAAGGCTGTGGGGCCTTGGTGGGAAGATGAACTCAAAGACAACCACTGCTTTGGGAAACACTGCTTGGGGTTTAAAAAAAAAAAAAAGCCCTTTTTCCATTTCTGACATTTATATTATACTTTAAGGAGCATTCTTTGAATTGAATTCTAAAAAACATTTAAAAAAAATTTTTTTTTCTTAACGTTTATTTATTTTTGAGACAGAGAGAGACAGACCATGAACAGGGGAGGGTCAGAGAGAGGGAGACACAGAATCTGAAACAGGCTCCGGGCTCTGAGCTGTCAGCACAGAGCCCGATGCGGGGCTCAAACCCACAAACTGTGAGATCATGACCTGAGCCAAAGTCGGCCGCTTAACCGACTGAGCCACCCAGGTGCCCCTAAAAAACATTTTTTTAATGTTTATTTATTTTTGAAAGACAGAGAGAGAGAGAGTAGGAGAGGTGCAGAGAGAGACAGAGAGAGGGAGACACAGAATCCGAAGTAGGATCCAGGCTCTGAGCTGTCAGCACTGAGCCCGATGTGGGATTCGAACTCACGAGCCGTGAGATCATGACCTGAGCCAAAGTCAGATGCTTAACTGAGCCACCCAGGTGCCCCTACATTGGGTTTTTAAAAACCTCTCATCTCTTTCCATCCCATGATTTGAAATTTGGACTGTCCCTTATATGTTTTGCATCTTGGTCTTAAAAATTGATTCCCCAGCAGATGAACTTATTGTAGAAGTGAAGGAAAAGGCAACCGCCTCTCAGACTGGTTAGGGCTTTGAACAGGTGGCCCCAGGTTTCCATGGGCTCATCATTTTTTCTGTTCGGTGTTTTCCCCCAGGTTTCTGGCTGGATTCTGGTTCACAAAGTCATGGGGAGGGGGTGGGGAAATGTCTCCCATCTAGGTGTTGCCACAAGCCAGTTGGGCACTTGAAGATTTTAGATCAGATATCCTCGCTTTCTCCAGGGGAGCAGATGACCCCCAAAGTCTGGTACGTGTCCCCAGTCATCCTGGGGCGCCTGGGTGGTTCAGTTGGTTAAGCGTCTGACTCTTGATTTCGGCTCAGGTCAGGATCTCGCGACTTCGTGAGTTGGAGCCCCGCGTCAGGCTTTGCGCTGGCAATGCAGAGCCTGCTTGGGATTCTCTCTCTCTCATCCTCTGTCTCTGCCCCTCCCCGACTTGTGCTGCCTCTCTCTCAAAATAAATAAACTAAAAAAAAATAATAATGAAACAGTCGTCCTACTCAGCTGGAATCTTGTGTGTAATTGTTTCTCCTCCATCAGATGGGAGCAGGGGTCACCATATATCTCGGTGTATCACTCGGTGCCAGGACACGGGCATTGCTCAGCCCGATGACAAAGCATGTGAACAATCTGACACTTCAAATTATTTTTTTTAACATTTATTTGTGTTTGAAAGACAGCGAGAGAGCGTGAGCAGGGCAGGGGCGGAGAGAGAGGGAGACACAGAATCCGAAGCAGACTCCAGCTCTGAGCCGTCAGCACAGAGCCCGACGCGGGGCTCGAACCTACGAGCCGTGAGATCATGACCTGAGCCAAAGTCAGATGCTTAACCGACTGAGCCACCGAGGCGCCCCCAACCTGGCACTTCAATATGCGGCCAGTGGCCAATTGAGAAATGCTCTTGTGTCTTCAGGGACTCCTATTTGACTTCTCCAATTTCTCTTTCTTCTGGCACAGAGAACTTCGTCGGCTAAGAGTCCAGGGTCTGTGCAACCACCCGAGAACGGTCAGAACACAAAAAGGAACCTGGAGGAGAAGTCCGGAAGCAGTGACCATGGGGACTCACACAGGTAGGAGCCAGGTTCAGAGGACTGACCCGGCCCCCTGAGTGGCCAGCTCACTGCCTGCCTAGCATTTGCTCTGCTCCATTTGCTTTGGAACATTTACCCTAAAACCCATGACGTGGTCCTCAGTGGTGAGATGGTCAGAGCGGTGGCTCATAGACTGCTTTGTGATTGCCTTGACCTGCATGGTTAGAGAATCAATATGTTTTTCTGCCCAATGAAACTAGCCGTTATAGTTCCTTTCCAGCAAGACTCCGGGCTGTTTATCCTCATTATCAGAACTTAAAAAGATCAAGGCTACTGAAGGGTGTCTGATGTGTGGTGAGATGGAGACTATATTCCAGCATGGTAGCCAATGAGGGCACCGGCCGATGAGACAGGATTCACAACCTAGTACTAAAGTGGCCAGTACCCTCGGTCCCAGGGAGGCTGGTGGATGAATTCCAGGCATCGCGAAGGTCACATTGGTGTAGGGAAACAAGGCCAGTGCGGGGTCAGTCGTTGCTTATTATGACCCAGAGTGGGTCCCGATTTCCCCGCCACGGCCGATGGGAAGAAACCCAATGGACTCTTCCCATGCAGCCTTTGGCACCCACCGTTTTGGGGGCGTTCACAAGCAGAGAGCCAGCAGATGTGAACATTCAGTCCCCAGAACCACCTGGGGACAAGAGCCCTGGAGGCAGTTACTAATCGTCTGTGGTGGGTTCAGTGTGGGATCTGGTTCGATGCAGCCCAGCTTCCGGGAGGCTAGAATTACTGGTCTTGAAGAAATAAATCAACAGGAGCTCCAAGGAACAAAAATGAACAATTGAAAGGTAGACACCCCTTCTTCCCCATCACAGGCAGTAGACAATGAAATCTGAGGTCATGAATGCTTTGTGGTGTCTTTTTACCAAAGAGTTTAAGCCTTAAACTACGGAGGGTCGTGGGTGAGTAAGAGCGACCCCTGGTGGCAGGAATTTCCACGCCTGACTGGTATTACTTTCGGAGGGGAGGGCTCTGGCTATGGGGTTTCCAGACGAACCACTTTGAACTTCTTGGCCTGAACGTTAGATTTCTTTAGGGAAATGGTGGCGCAGAGTGTTCTTTTTTGCTGAGGGAATCACAGAATATGCCTTGAACGGCACCTCTGACCCCTGTTTTCTGTAAAAGGGAGGCCTCCTTTGCCTCCTCGACCCCCATGGCTATTTCGTTTTCGTGAACTTTGTATCAGGATAACTGGACGGAGATTTTAATATTTGACTCTAATGAGACCAGATGACCTGTCTAAATTGGCTCTGGGTGATCATGAAGCTAATGGGAGAGACCCATCTTTTCTGGACTTCTACGCAGGGGAAATCCCTGTAGGCGGAGATCCAAGATGCGGCTCTCCCCTCCCCTTCTTTGTGAGGTCCCGGGATCTCTCGAGAGGCTTGGGAAATATCTGGGGCCTGGGTCTCAGCTACACTGAAGAGTAACAGCAGCTCAAAAGGCTTTTGTTTCTTGTTCCTCAGCTTTAGTCCATTATTATTTCTCCCTTTGTTCTTATTGTCATGAGCATAAAGGAGGTGCCTTCTAAGAGCAAGCCCAAAGAAGCCACTTCCCGTTCACAATTAGAAACATAGATTCTCCTCCACAAACGCGTGAATGTCTGGGGTGCAGGGCTCTGGACTAACTAACCCACAAACCATCAAGAGGGGCGCGGGCTCCTGGAGTCAGGCCATTTGTAGGAAGAGAGGGCAAGAGCTGGCTCCGTGGGTACTGGTCTGGTGGCACACACAGCCCTCGGCATCCACGACGATGCTAATAACCGCGTTTCGTGTTCATTTTGCGGATGGGCACCCAACACCACGCCAGACGCTCTGTGCGCACAAAGTGAACTTTAATTTTCTTTAAATCAATTCATTTCCGATTCCGAGTCCTTACTCTGCCAGGCTGGTGGGCATGCCCGCGTCAGCCGTCCTTGCAAGGCCCTCCTCCCCACCTGCTCTGTTGAGGCCGTCGTCTGTCCCCCTCGCCACCGTGGTGGCCGTGATCCAGGCCACGCTGTCCCTCAGGCCCTAGGAGTGCGCTGCTTACATGATGCTCTTGGCACTGGGGAGTCTTTGGTGAGGCCGGGAGGACACAGTCAGGGAGCAGGGAGGGACTCTCAGACATTCCTCACTTTCTAAGACTTTCCTCTGCTCTCTTGTTTTGCTCCAATGCATTTATCTCTCCCTTTGCCACATTGGACAATCGGCAATTTCTCTTCACAGGCGAGATGATAGGTTTTTACAAAAGACCGAAGAAACCATTGGCCTCATACTGTGTTTTCTCATTGGAAAAACTCCAGAGAGAAAACACAGAAAGGCTTGCAGTGGTTCCCACTGGACCTGGAGACAAGGGAAGAATGTAGGGGGAAAGGCATATGTTAATATTGCCTAACGTCCCTCCACACAGCGTTCTCTCCACTCTACAGATGGGGAAACTGAGGCTTGGAGCCCTATGTCATCTACGATTTAGTAGTAGAAAGTCCATTGTTTCTGCCTTAAGCGTTTTCCTCTCTCTGAATGACACAAGGATGGGGCTCCTACATCCCCGAAGGGGTAAAGTTTTTCATCCGACAGAGTCACGTCAATTCATCCGCCTTGCGTTCCCATCGCCACGTGGTGTCGCTGTTGCAACTTCGCCCCGCTTTGCTCGGAGCCCTGCAGAGGCTGGGAGGCACCTCCCTTGTGCCCATCGCTGCCCAAGTCCCTGCCTCCTGAGGGAGGATGAGCCCGCGCTCCTAGGACAAAGCCGGGGTGCCCCTCTTACTGCTCAGCAACGTCCACCCTCGAGCATGGCTGCCCTGGGTACCTGCGCCCAGTTCGGGGTCCACCGCCCACCGTCTCACGAGCCTTCCTTTCGCTCCTTGGGTACCACCAGCCAGGGACGGCAGCCCTTTCTTTTTAAACGCTCAAAACACAATGAATCTTACCATACAACTTCTCCCCAGAGAGTAGAGCTATTAGGTTGCACCAGAGGAAATGACTGTTTTGCAGGAAAAACTGCTGAGTAGTAGCCGTTTCCTGTCCTCTCGCATCCTACCTGCTCACACTTCCAAGGAGGGCCACAGGCAGAAGTTCAGAGCTGACTGACGTTTCTCAGGCAGAGGCCCTAAGCGAGTCCTAAGTGAGTTTCTGGCACCTTTGTCACTGAAGAAGAGGGGCTAGAAACTCAACAGCCTAGAGTCTTTAAAAAAAAAAATTTTTTTTAATGTTTATTTATTTTTGAGAGACAGAGTGTGAGTGGGGGAGGGGCAGAGAGAGAGAGGGAGACACAGAATCCCAAGCAGGCTCCAGGCTCTGAGCTGTCAGCACAGAGGCTGACGGCCCGACGCGGGTCTCGAACTCACAGACCCCGAGATCGTGCCCTGAGCTGGACTTGGACGCTTAACTGACTGAGCCACCCAGGCGCCCCTCAATAGCCAGGAGTCTTGACCATTATCCACTGGTTCTCAAACGTGAGCAGGCCTCAGGATCACCCTGCCAGGCTGGTTAAAACATAGATCGCTGGGTTTCTTTTCCAGAGATTCTGATTCAGTAGGTGTGGCCCAAGGCCGAAGGATGAGCGTTTCTAACCGGTTCCCAAGTGATGCTGATGCTGCTGGTTGGTCCAAGGTCCACACTTGAGAACCACTGCATTATTCCCTGGAGCTGTGTGATGCCATAGGCTCAGTGCTGTCGGGGTTCAGGAGAAGAAGGCTTCTCTGAGGGCTGGGGTGGACAAGGAGAGTCTCCTGGTAGGGGTGGGGGGTGAACTAAAGGGGACAGCTCTAGAGGCCATCCCAGGTGGGGCAGAATTCCTGAATTGGGTCTCTTTGTGGCTGAGTAGGACGTGAGCCCTGACGGAGGGGGTGAGTGTTCACTAAAAACAAGGCAGAAGGAGTGAGGTCAGATGGAGGAGAATATGGAGGTCAGGTGAGGGGTTGAGATCTTATCCTGCAAGTAACAGGAAGCTGGAGGAGGGCTTTGTGGTTTGTTTGTTTATATTTAAATAAAGATTTATGCATGTGAGGACAGAGTTCAGAGGATGAATTTAGGGGCTTGGACTGGTGCTCTGGAGGGGGAGGTTGGAAGGACATAAGGGAGGTCCCTGTAGCAGCGGAATGGTCCCCAGGAAGCCATCCCAAGGCAGAACCCACAGAACCTGGTGACTGCCTGGGTGTGGGCAGAGGAAGTGGAGACAAAGAAGGTTTCTGGAACCTGCTAAGGTTCTGGAATAAGAACCCAAAAGAAGGACCCACCATCAGAGCCAAGGATGTCTAAAGGGATACCTACTATAGGGAAATTATGAACAATTCTGGACACATTGAAAGAAAGACCATAGGAGTGTCCTGGGAACCCTGGCTTTTACTTAAGCTGGCCCCTGGTGTGGGGAGGGGTGATAGTTTGATGGAGCATTGTGGCCCCCAATTCTATAATATCCTCGTGGTGGTTCACACGTTAGTCTCAGGTGGGGTAGTTCATTCCACTGCTCTTATTTTCATGACTTTAAAACTGTACCTAAGAGCATAGGACAAGGTCAGGGTGGGGGTGAAGGATAGTAAATGAAATCATCTGGGGTGGTATTTCCCAGTCTCCCCAGATCATAAGGTTTACCTGGGTGTTTGTAAAATATATAAATTCCTAGAGCCACCCTAGTCCTTCTGAATCAAATCGCTACATGTGGAACTTAGGACTCTGTGGGTTTTTTGGGGTGTGTGTGTGTGTGTGTGTGTTTAAGCTTATTTATTTCTTTTGAGAGAGATAAGAGCACAAGTAGGGGAGGGGCAGAGAGAGAGAGAGAGAGAGAGAGAGAGAGAGAGAGAATCCCAAGCAGGTTCTGCACAGTCAGCACAGAGCCCAATGCGGGGCTCAAACTCACAAACCACAAGATCATGACCTGAGCCAAAGTTGGACACTTAACTGACTGAGCCACCCAGGCACCCCTAGTTGTTGTTTTTTTTTTTTAAGTTTATTCATTTATTTTGAGAGAGAGAGAGAAGGAGTGCCAGTGGGGGGGGGGGGCAGAGAGAGAGAGAGAGAGGGAGAATCCTAAGCAGGTTCCACATGGTCAGCACAGAGCCCAATGTGGGGCTCAAACTCACGAACCACGAGATCATGACCTGAGCTGAAGCCAGACGCTTAACCACCTGAACCACCCACATGCCCCAGGAATCTGTGTTTAATAAGCATCCCAGGTGATTCTCATGAGTGGGGGAATTTCTGAAATACTCATCTATTGCCAGGTCCAACTTATAAGTATTAAAAATACCCCATTTCCTGACCTCTCCCATGAAGAGTCTGATACAGTAGATTTGGGGTGAGGCCCAACAATCTGTTTTTAATAAGACACCCATGTGATCTTTATGACAAAGTCTTAGCACACGGCCCAAGGTGCTACCCTCAGGCCAATAACAGTACCAACTTGCTTGTGCTTCTGTAAACTTTCAAGTTACGGCACAGAATTTGGGGATAATTCGTGTACATTAAGCCTCTGCCCTCTCCCCTCTTCTATTTTTTTCCTCCTACAAATATCTATTGGGCCACCGTTCTGGGCCCGATTCTGTGCTAGGTGGTGGGGACACAGCTGTCAGCCAGAGCCCTGGAGTCTCTCTGCCCCACTGGGTAAGTAGGCTGTAGTGAGGAAGTCGGACATTAAACAAGGAAACAAAAGGAAGACAGACACTTTCAGGTAATATCAGGGCTCTAAAAGGCACCAAATGGGGCGCTGGGGTCGACGGCCACAGACAGGGAGTGGCTAGTTCAGATTCAGTCGTGGTTGTCAAAGTGAAGTCCAGATTGGCAGGCTCAACATCCCCTGCAAACCTGACAGAAATTCAGTCTTAGGTCAGACTCTCTGAATCAACTCTAGAGGTGGGCCCCAGAGATCTGTGTTTAACAAGGCCTCCAGGTGATTCTGATGCACCCCAAGGTTTGATGCACCTGACGTTGAGAACCCTACAGTTTGATGCTCTGGATTAGATGCTCAGAGAAGGAGGTGATGTATGAACTGAGTCTGGAATGGCAAAAAGGAGGCCAGGCATGGGGGGCACCTGGGGGGCTCAGTCAGTTGAATGTCCGGCTCTTTGATTTTGACTAAGGTCACGATCTCACGGTTCGTAGGACTGAGCCTGATGTGTAAGGCTCCGCGCTGACAGTGAAGAACTTGCTTGGGATTTCCTCTCTCCTCTCTCTCTCTGCCTCTCCCCCAATCACTCACACATGCACGTGCTCTCTCGCTCTCTCTCTCTCTCAAAAATAAATAAACTTAAAAAAAAAAAAAAGGCAGGCAGAGGAAAATCCAGGTCAAGGGACAGGCATTGGAAAGGACGTAAGGGGCGAATGAATTTGGTTTGTTAGAGAAACAGAAGGAGGCTGATGAGGTAGGAAGAGGTGGGGAGGAGGACAGGGTCCAGATTGGCCAGACTAGGCCCCGAAGGCCATGGTAAGAGATCTAGATTTAGGTGACATGAACGGATTTATTTATTTATTTTTATTTATTTATTTTTTAATGGATTTTATTTATTTATTTATTTATTTATTTATTTTTAATTTTATTTTTTAATCTATTTATTTATTTACTTAGAGGGAGAAAGCAGAAGCAGGGAAGGGGAAGAGAGAGAGAGAGAGAGAGAGAGAGAGAGAGAGAGAGAGAGAGAGAGAATCCCAAGTAGGCTCTGTGTTGTCAATGCAGAGCCTGACTCTGGGCTGGACCCCACAAACTGTGAGATCATGACCTGGGCTGAGGTCAAGACTCAGACGCTTAACCAACTGAGCCACTCAGGCGCCCCTGATTCATGTTTTAATAGACCCTCTCTGACTGCTGTGTGGAGAATGCAAGGGGGCCAGACTGGAGGCCGGGAGGTCAGAGAAGGAAGCATGAGCGGGGGAGTTCCGAAATACTCAGGACCCTGGCAGGATCCAGCGTGCCTCGAAGGAGGCAGGGACCACAATCATGGTTTCATTATCTCCCTCTGTCCTGCTACAGGAACCTTCCTAGACAGTTTGTTCCTAATTGCCTTCTCCTCCCCAAGAACTCTCCATTAGGTACATTGTATATGTATTGTGGTCTTTCGATTCCGTATTGGACCAGCTATGACCTTGTAATTGCACTGTAATATCTAAGATGTTTTCCCCTCCCGAGAGCCAATGGTCACCCCTCTGGGGAGGATCCTGAGCACAACGGGACTGAGGTGATTATGGTGAAAATGGAGAAACAGACACAGCTCTGATATTTTGGGTATTCGGGAGCTGAGAGACAGGACCTGTTGATGGATTGGATTTGGAAGGAGGGAGGGAACAGTCAAGGAAGATTCCTTTAACTTTGGCTTGAGCAATTGGGCGATGAGCACCCTTTGCTGAGAAGTGAAAAAGTGGCCAATCGGGTATATTCGCCGAGTTCCAGTCGCAGACCCAGTGTCCAGTATTGGGTGAAGCTGGCCAAAAAGTGAGCTGTCACAGTCCCCGTCTCACGGGGCCACCCAGGATAGACCTCCATCTTTGGGAGAAAAGCAGGGCTCTCTTTGGTACTTCAGGGATAGCCCACTTCCTGCTGTACGCCCAGCCCCTTAAACACCTGAACAGACCTCATCCTTTTGGGGGGGGGATGGGGAGCAGATTCCGTATTCCATTTAGCGAACGTGGGTCCGCAGCTCACCACAGGCCGAGCTCTGAGCTGGAGGCCAGAGGCGGAAGAGACCAATGGGACGTATTGGTCCAGTTGTAGAGAGAGGCATGTAAACAAAGCGTTCTAGAAGAGCTAAATGCTACAGGCAGGCTCTGTGGGAGCACCGGGGTGGGAGAGAGGGCCCGGCTCTGCTGAGGGAAGGGAGAGAGTCCTCCAGAGGGAGCACCCTTGCTGCTGGGTCTTTGAAACCAAATAGAAATAGGGATTTGTGGGGAAAGAAGATGGTTCCAGGCAGAGGGAACACTGTAATTATTATGGATCTATAGGAAACAGACTTTAGGAAAGACTGGACTTACTGGGCTCTTTAAAAAAAATATCCTTTTTAATGTTTATTTTTGAGAGAGAGAGAGTGCAAACTGGACAGGGGCAGAGAGACAGGGAGATACAGAATCCAAAGCAGGATCCAGGCTCTGAGCTGTCAGCACAGAGCCCGACGCGGGGCTCAAACTCAAGAACCGTGAGATCGTGACCTGAGCCGAAGTCAGATGCTTAACTGACTGAGCCACCCAGACGCCCCCAGACTTACTAGGCTCTTCAATAGAGAACTCCAGACCTTCTTTAAGTCTGGGAAATAGAATATGTGGCAGATTCATTAAGCTCAACCCCTTGACTTTTCAAATATAGACTTACTTAGAACAAAAATTCTTGGCGTTTGGGTAGCAGCAGCTTAGGGAAGGGTAGAAAAATGGTTTGAAACATGAAAGGGTGTGGGGCACCTGGGTGGCTCAGTTGGTTAGGGTCCCGACTTCGGCTCAGGTCATGATCTCATGGTCCGTGAGTTCGAGCCCCGCGTCGGGCTCTGTGCTGACAGCTCAAAGCCTGGAGCCTGCTTCAGATTCTGTGTCTCCCTCTCTCTCTGACCCTCCCCGATTCATGCTCTGTCTCTCTCTGTCTCAAAAATAAACAAACATTAAAAAAAATTAAAAAAAAAAAAAAAAAGAAAGAAACATGAAAGGGTGGGCTTGAAATGACAGGCCAGAATGTCCCCTTGTGCCTTGCCACTGAGTCACCTGCATGCAGGGCAGGGGACCCAGGGCCCAAACACACACCTCACCCGCCGCTCAGAATGGACACACGCAGATGACCGGAAGGCCACGAGGAAATCGAGGCTCAGAGAGGTTAAGAAACTCGTCCCCACACAGACAAAATGTGGCGTGGTGGGGACCACAGTCCAGCTCGGTCTGGTGCCTCTGGAAGCCGGGGCTCAGACCCATTATTGCTGAGCTCTCCCGGGGGGGTCTGAAAACATTTGTGTTGTGGTCTCCATAATTAGAAGGAAACCCGGGTCTGTCCTTCAATTTAATTTCCCTATAAACAAGGTCCATTCGCAGACCCAGAAAAAAGAAAAATGAAAAAGATCTGTTTGATGAGCAGGGTCTGGGCCAGCTCTTCATGACCGTGCCCCGTGTTTCCTAGGCAGTAGTAATCTCCTCCTTGCAAACAAACTTCTGCAAAGTCCCAGATCTACTCCCAAGCTCCTGCCAAGGCTGGGTGTGTCAGGCGGAGCCGGGGGCAGCCTCCGCCCCGCCAGTCCCCAGTCCTGCTTCTGACTCATTATTTATCTCTGGCAGGAAGTAAACACAGAGAGGAGGGGGGGCGGGCGGGGGGTGAGCTCCCGACTTGAGATACAGGCTGAGAAAGAATTAGGTGTGTGTCTGCTTTCTGCTCATCTGGTTTCAACAGGGCATCTAAAAAGAGGAGAGGAGGAGTATTTTTCCATCCTGAGATCATCTCCCATGTATTGCAACAATTTGGAAAATAGAGAAAAGTGACAAGTGAGGGGGAAAAAAAAATCACCAATGCACTCACCATCTATAGACAATTGCTCTTAAAATATTAGTGCTTCCCTCAAGCTTTTCACATTTTCCTCATTCTTTATTGATTGTGGTGGCTGTGTGTGTATGTGTGTATGTATTTTCATGTATTTAAATATTTAAATATCTTCAAACAATATATTTATTGGTATAAATATTTATGTAATCTATTTAAACAATAATTATCTAATATATTTAAACAATAATATTTATGTAATATATTTAAATAATATATTGACACACATATATAATTTTTAAATATTTTAAAATATGTTAACATACATATTAACACAACATACACATACATATATTATGCATAATATACTTAAATATTTAAACAATATACTAATACAGGTATTTATATACTACATACTTAAATAATTAATAGACTATGTTTTAGAGCAGTTTCAGGTTTACAGAAAAATTGAGCCCTACAAAGAATTCTTATATACCCCCCTTCCTCCTATACAGTTTGCCTTATTTTTTTTTTTAATTTTTTTTTTCAAAGTTTATTTATTTTTGGGACAGAGAGAGACAGAGCATGAACGGGGGAGGGGCAGAGAGAGAGGGAGACACAGAATCGGAAACAGGCTTCAGGCTCTGAGCCATCAGCCCAGAGCCCGACGCGGGGCTCGAACTCACGGACCGTGAGATCGTGACCTGGCTGAAGTCGGACGCTTAACCGACTGCGCCACCCAGGCGCCCCAGTTTGCCTTATTATTAACATTTTACATTAGTGTGGTATATTTGTTACAGCTAATGAACCAATATTGATACATTATTAACTAAGATCTACAGTCTATATCAAGCTCTGCTCTGTACAGTCTATGGGTTTGGCAAATCCATAACACAATATCATTCAGGTATATATATATATTTATATATCCAATATATATCCATATATATATAACCCTAACCCTAATATATATATATTATATATATATATTTATATATCCAATATATATCCATATATATATAACCCTAACCCTAACTCTAACCCTAACTCTAATCATATATATATGTTTTTTTCAAGTTTATTTATTTTGAGAGAGAGAGAGAGAAAGCATAAGGAGGGGCAGAAAGAGAGGGGCAGAGAGAATCCCAAGCAGGCTCTATGCTGAGAGTGCAGAGCCTGACGTGGGACTCAGTCTCACGACCGTGAGATCATGACCTGAGCTGAAACCAAGAGTCAGATGCTTAACCAGCTGAGCCACACAGGTGCCCCATGTGTGTTCTAATTTTCATTTGGTTCAAGTATTGGTTCAAATACTTTCTAATTTTCCTTTTAATTTCTTCCTTGACTCATGGGCTATTAGAAGTGTATTATTTAATATACAAATAGTTGGGTACTTTCCAGATATCTTTCTGTTATTAATTTATAATTTAATTCCACTGTAGCCAGATGATATGCTTTGGATAATTTGAATCTTTTTAAATTTATTGAGACTTTTTAAAATGGGTAGAATATAGTCTATCTTCTAAATGTACCATTTGTCCTTGAAAAGAATATAATTCTGCCACTAATGGGTAGTGTTTAGCAATTGGGTCAAGTTGGTTGATAGTGTTGCTCTGGTCTTTTATATCTGTGCTGATTTTCTATCTACTTGTTTAATCAATTATTTTTTTTAATTTTTTTTTTATGTTTTATTTTATATTTGAGAGAAAGAGAATGAGAGAGCACAAACAGGAAAGGGGCAGAGAGACAGAGACAGAATCTGAGGCAGGCTCCAGGCTCCGAGCTGTCAGCACAGAGCCCGATGCGGGGCTCGAACCCACGAGCAGTGAGATCATGACCTGAGCTAAAGACGCTTAACTGACTGAGCCACCCAGGTGTCCCTTGTTCAATCAATTATTGAGAAAGGGGTATGGAACTATCACTTTATAACCAGGGATTTGGCCATTTCTTTCTTTTTTTTTTTTTTTTTGATCAGGTTTTGCTTTGTGTATTTTGAAGCTCTATTATTAAATAAACTTAAAAAATGTTGATTTATTTATTTTGAGAGAAAGAGAGAGAATGTGGTGGGAGAGTGGAAAGAGAGGGAGAGAGAGAATCCCAAGCAGGCTCCACATGCTTTCAGCACAGAGCCCATCATGGGGCTTGATCTCACAAACCATGAGATCATGACCTGAACCAAAATCAAGAGTCAGATGCTTAATGGAGTGAGCTACCTAGGCGCCCCTGTTATTAAATAGACTTTTAGAATGTTTATGTCCTATTGATGAATTGAACCTTTTATCATTAGGATGATCTTCCTTATGCCTGGTAATATTCCTTGCTCCAAAATCTGTTTTGTCTGATATAATACAGACACAGCAGCTTTCTTTTCATTAACATTTTCACAGTATAGTTTCCCCCTGCCTTTCATTCTCTTACTTTTAATCTATTTGTATTTTTAAGCAAAGTTTGAAATGCTTTTTCTGTAGACAGCATATAGTTGGGTCTTTCTTTTGCCATCCACTCTGAATATTACTACCTTTTAACAGAAGTGTTTATTACATTTACATTTAATGTGATTATCGATATGGTTGGTTTAAATCTACAGTCTTATTTGTTTTCTCCATCTCTTTTCTGTGCCTTTTACCCTACTTTTTGGCTTCTTTTGAAAAAAAGTCATTATTTTAATGATTCTATTTTATTTCCCTTTTAACTTATTAGCCATAACTATTTGTGTTATGTAGGTGGTTGCTTTAGGATCTATACTATACATCTTTGATGTGATGCATTTCAAGTGTTATTACACCATTTCATGTACATTTAGTAGAGTCTTACAATAATATATTTTTATTTCTCCCCTTCTGGCCTTTGTGTTTTGTTGTCATATATTTTATTTCTATGTATGTTTCAAATCCCACGACATAGGTTATTTTTGCTTGACATAGCCAATTATCTCTTAAAGGAGATTTAAATAATGAGGAAAAAAGAACTTACATTTGCCTGCAGAGTCACCATTCCTGCTGTTACTTATTCTTTTGTGTAGGTACCGATGGCCATCTGGTATTATTTTCTTTTGGTTCGTGGGACTTCCTTCAACAGTTTTTGAAAGATAGGTCTGCTGGTACTTAATTCTCTTGGCTTTTAAATGTCTGAAAAAAAACCTTCTTTTCACCCATGTTTTAGGAAGCTGTTTTTGCTAGGCAAAGAGTTCTTGATCAACAGTTCTTTTCTCTTTTACTACTTGAAATTGATTGCCCCCCTGCACTCTAGCGTGCGTGGTTTCCAACAAAAACTCCTGCCATCCTTTCTTTTGTTCTTCTGTCTTTCCTTCTCTGGCTGCTCTTAATATTTTGTTATGTTTTTACTGGTTTTAAGCAATTTGGTTATGATATACTTTGGTGTAAGTTCCTTCTTGTTTCTTGTGCTGAGAGTTAGATTCTTATATCTATGGGTTTATAGTTTACATCATTTTTGGTAAGTTTTGCAGCCATTATTTCTTCAAATAGTTTTTAAAAATCTCCCTCCCTCCTTTGGAGACTCTAATTACATACATATTTGGCTGCTTGAATTGTCTCACAACTCACTGATGCTCTGTTTTTAAAAATTCTTGTCTTTTTCTCTGCGTGTTTCATTCTGGAGTCTTTCTACTGCTCTGTCTTCGAGTTCACTAGTCTTTTTCTCTGTCAAGACTAATCTGTTCCTAATCCCACCCACTATGTTTTTCATTTTAGATATTAGAATTTTCTTCTTGGCACACTTGATTGGGATTTTTTTTTTAAGATTTTAGTTTTAAGTAATCCCTACATCCAACATGGGGCTCAAACTCACAACCCCGAGATCAAGAGTCGCATGCTCCACTGACTGAGCCAGTCAGGTGCCCCTAATTGGGATCTTTTTTATGTCTTCCACATCTGTACTTAACATGCTCAATCTTCCCTCTAGCCTCCTGAACATATGGAACACAGTTATAATACTTTTTAAAAAGTCCTTGTGTAAGTAGACTTAGAAAAAAATTTTTTAGAGGGGGGGCACCTGGGTGTCTCGGTTCATCATCCGACTTCAGTTGAGGTCATGATCTCATGGTTCCAGGGTTCGAGCCCCGCTTCAGGCTCCGTGATGACAGTGTGGAGTCTGCTTGGGATTCTCTCTCTCTCCCCCTCTATCTGCCCCTTCCTGACTCATATTTTCTCTCTCTCTCTCAAAATAAATAAATAAACTTAAAAAAAATTTTTTTAAAGTCCTTGTGTACTAATTCTATCATCTGCATAATTTCTGGGTCGGTTTTGATTAACTGAGTTTTATTTTCATTGTGGGTCATATTTTCCTGCTTCTTTGCATTCCAGATACTGTGGGGCCTTATGCTTTTGGATTCTGGATATTTTTGTATTCTTATAAATATTCCTGAACTTTGCTCTGGGATGCAGTTAAGTTATTTGGAACAGCCTAATCCTTTTAGGGCTTCATTAGATGGGATCAGAGCAGTGTTTAGCCCAGGATTCATTTTTTCCACCACTGAGGCAAGACACTTCTTAGTGCTTTAGCAGACGTCCCATGAATTATGGGGTTTTCCACTGTGGCTGGTGGGAACAGGAGCTTTTCCCAGCCCTGTGTTAGCTTTAAGGATTCTTCCCCATAAACCTTCCTGATGGTCTGAACCTAGTGTCAGGTTCATATACATATACATGCTAATCAGCACTTGGATATCCCCAGAGTTCTCTCTTTGTCCAAGTTTCTTTTCTCTGGCACTCAGATGCCCAGCTCCATCTCAGCAAGCCCAAGAGACCAATGGACTCCCTGGGCCACATCCTTCAGGACTTAGCTGGGGTAAGAAGAGCACTTACTCTGTTGCTTTCCCTCTCTGGGGATCACAGACCTCTGTCGCCCATGTCTCCTCTAGTGGCCAAACCCCCATTAGTCCAACCCCCCATTGTTAATAATTCTTTATATGACACTTTCCAACCCAAGCTCTCTGAAAAGACCAAAAAGTCACTGTATCAAGTTTCTTTCTCTAGTTTTAAATGGAAGTGCAGCAAAACACCTGGCATTTACTTTGGGAGTGGTAGGGAGATGTTTCCAGAAGAAAAAGAATAATAAGAGAGAGGATACCATGGGCAAGAGTTGTTTTTCTTTCCTTTTCAAGAGCAGCTTATTTTGCATACACTTGTAATCTCTTTTCTGTTTGTGGCCTCAAATGCCAACCTTGACAGGAGTTAATCTTCCCAAATCATCACCGCAGCTGTGTTAATGTTGGGAAGGAGCCTGGGATGGTTTTTATGTCTTCAACATGGAACTGGCTTGGCCTCTGGTGATGTTGACTCATCAACTCCCCCCACCCCACACACATTTAGGCTGGTGGAATTATAGAGAGGCAAATCTCAACAAAATAGGCTGGTGACTGGGACATGTTCTAGAAAAAAAAACCCTTCTTCACAGTTTTTAGCTCAGTACACATGGGTTCAGCCTCACATGGTGACATTGGTAACATCTTTTTGTTCAGGGAATGCCCCAAATTCTCTGAAAGATTTTTCAATCATCAAGGGAAGATTCCAATGCTTTGTACTTTTCTTGTGTTGACAAAGGCAGGAAAATGATTTTAATAAACTTTAGAAGTCTTATCAAGAAGGAATGTTAGCAAAAATATGTTTACCGCTATTTGTTGTTTCTTGATGTCAAAACAAAATAAACACCCTGGCCGCCTTCCTGCCCCCCACAAAAAAATAAATAAATAAAAATAAAAATACCCCCATGATCCAAGCACACAAACAAAACAGTTGCTTGCATTTTCCCGTGGATAATTAGTAGGATTTAAATTAAAATTAAGAAAATATTCCTACCAAATATTCCACCAAATTCCTTGACTTGGGCTTATTAAAGTCTCAAAGACCTTTCTCTATTATGAATAAAAAAGATATCCTCTCTAATGGGATAGTAGTTTTATTTTTGGTATTTGAACATTAGGAAATGTCTGAACAATCAGAACGAATTATTATGTCAGAAACGCATTTCAGTGAATTGGAGTCTGATCATGACTTATCTAGATGCATTGGAAGGACAACGATAGATGTGAGCGACACACAGAGACATGGGTTTGTGCCAGCGACGTTGAGCTCGTGTGTGCAACAGTCCGTCAGCCCTTCCAGCAATCAGTCTGGGAAGCACAAAATTGGGTCATTCCGCTGTCTTTTGGACGCTACGAGAAAGATGCTGAAAAAATTGGTTAGAAGATCATTTTTGAATTTTCCTTGGAATTCAGTTGCCGGGTTTCCTCCCTATGCTATGCCGAATGATGGATTCCCACAAGCAGACTGACAGTGACCATGACCTTGAAGTCATGTAAAAGTTCATGTGGCAGAGTGCAGATGAAATAGCAAGGAAAACACCCCCTCACACACACACCCTTCTCCCCCGTAACTCTTTAGAACCTAACAATATTTTCCTTCCACCTGTTTCATGGGCTGCTCAAGCATTGTGGTCTTTGTTTTTCCTATCACAGAATGAGCATAAGAAAGAGTTAAAACTGGATTAAAAATACAAAGCTGAGTCTGACAAGGCTGCTAAGGTCAGTGGGCTCCTAGGCCTCAGTGCAGGAAGCACTGTTTGGACAAGTTAAGATCGTGTGTGTAGATTGGACCTAATCTGCTGGAATCGCAAAGAATTTTCTGAGGGGGTGGCTTTCTCCATGAAATACCATGTTTAATTGTTTTTTTTTTGTTTGTTTTGTTTTTTGAAGTCTACTTATTTTGAGAAAGAGAGAGAGTGCTTGCATGAGCAGTGAAGGGGCAGAGAGAGAAGAGAGAGAGAGAGAGAGAGAGAGAGAGAGAGAGAGAAGCCCAAGCAGGCTCCATGCTGCCGGTGCAGAGCCTGATGCAAGGCTCAAACTCATGAACATGTGAGATCATGACCTGCGCCAAAATCAAGAGTCAGATGCTTAACTGACTCAGCCATGTTCCAGCCATGTTTAGTTGTTGGGACTTGACAATTTCCCTCTCTTTATTAACCTGAGAATTCTTTCCTCTGCACAAATCACTTAGAACAGAAATCCTTTCCCAAACTCCCTGGAATAGGGATCCATCTCACAGTATGGGAGTTAACTCAAGTAAGCAGGTTTTTATGTCAGTGAACAAAATTATTCCTCATTTATAGACTCATTCCATCATTCCACGATTCATTCGGCAGAGTACGTACGGGTGCTAGACCGAGATATAAAAACAAATGAGATGAATTCCCTTTAGCCTCCAGGAGGTCATACCCAGCAGGAAAATAAGTGAGCAAACAAATAGGACAGCGTGTAGGTACTGAGAGAGAGTCTGCACACAGGCTTTAGGAGAATAGAAAAGGGAGCATATGCATCCCAGGGAGGGGTCCCTCCATGGAGGGAGGCGGAGGGGGGGTTCCTAACACAGAGCCCGGTGAGAGTGTCTGCACTGTTCCGGAGAGTAAGGGGGTGTTACCATGGAGGAGGGGAATCAGGGAAGCAAGTCAGAATGGCTGCTCCCAATACTGCCCCCTGAACTAACCCTCCACACCCAGTGCCAGGCTGTGTACAAGTGCAGGGGGCCACAAAGGCTGGGGAGGGCCAGCCCCAGAGAGGTTGTCACATGGCAGGCAGCTGGGGGAGGAGAAGGGTACCTATGGGGGCTGCTTTCTCCAAGTCACCAATCAGAGGAGTCTCACCTCCTCCCGAGAGATTACGCTAAGGGAGAATAGGGCAGAAGTGTCATACTTCTCTGAGAGCTCAGCTGTGTCAGAAAAACACCAAATTGGTGGGCCAAGGCAGGAACGCACACAGCCGAGGACCGTCCCCAGCCCCGGGCCCCCTCATCACCACCCCAGCTGCCACGACTGGGGATAGTGTATTAGGATTGGTGGTCCCCAGGGGCTGCAGTCGAACTCACAGGATCTCTCTTTACTCCTTGCTTTTCTTTTCTAGAAAGAACATTGGAATGCAGTGAGTAACAGTGATGATGTGATGTGGGGAAATTACACTAATTTATGAAAATAACAAATTATTCACAGACTTCTGTACTTTATAATTAGTAACAAATTTCTTGCAGCACACCCCCTAGTTCATCAGACCCACCAGTGTGCGTAGGGCCTTAACCTCACTTCTTTGGGAGAAGCATTTAAACAAAAGTGTGTTGCCTTTTCTGAGTCTCATTTCCCTCATCTGTAAAATGAAGTGTTTGGACTAAACAGGTTACTAGAATGCTAGGGTTGCCTGGAAGAAAAGAGCATTCCTAACGTTCAAGTCAAACAACTGTGATTTGGGAGCATTTCTGTATATTTAGAATCCTTGTTTTGGGTTTATTTGTATCTGCCCATCCACCCACCCACCTACCCAACTGTCCATCCACTCAACCATCCATTCACTCACCCATCCATTTACCCAACCATCCACCTACCCAATCATCCATCCACCAACCATCCATCTACCAATCATTCATTTATCCATCCATCCATCCAACCGTCCATCTACCAATCACCCATCCATCTACCCAACCATCTATCCACCCAATGTTCCATCCGCCCAAGCATTCATCCAATCACCCATCCATCTACTCATACATTCATATATTCAATGTCTGCTATACCCTACCTACTGAGGATACAATATTGAAAAGAGAAAAGACTCAGTCTTCATTATCCTCCAGTGGAGGGAATGGTCATCAATCCATGTTGATGGCAACTGTGACTACAGCCATCACTAGGTGGGCCTGTGAAAGAAGATCTGATCCCAGAGGTCAGGAAGGCTTTGTTGACAAGTGATGAGTGGAACTGAGACCTGCTGGGGAAGAGTAGGAGGGCTCTGGGCTCTGGGCTCCAGGCAGATGCACGGATGGGGAGCTCCGAGTGGGATGAGACAGGAAAGGCAGGCTGGGGCCACAGCTGATTGCAAAATGAAGCCATCGGAGAGTCTTCCCACGAGGCTGATGGGATCAGGCTTTTATTTCTAAGCCATCGCTCTGGCTGCAGACCGGAAGACAGAATAATGCAGCCAGAGTGAATGGGAGAAGCAGTGCCCGTGCAGAAGAGGTGAGGCCAGCAAGCACAGGGAAGCAGGAGGTGTCAGGGCCCTGGAGCCAGGCGGCGCGGGGCTTGATCTTGCTTCGCATCAGGAGCTCCGAGACCCTGAGTCCAGTCTTAAACCTCTCTGGGAATATTTCTACATGTGGGCAGTAAGGGCTATCCATTCTGCGGGGCTACTGAGTGCATTAAACACAGTCATAACTGAAAAGGGCTTAGCGTGGGCCTGGCCTTGATAAATGCTCAGTATGTGGCCACCTCTCCATCGTGACAGTGATGTTTTATGGTTTTGCTGGTTCCCTTCAACCCTGGTAGTTCAGGGGCCACGCTTGTTTTTTTCTCAAACGGCCTCCTTCTCTGAACATTCCTGGGTGGCTCAAGTGTATGTCTTCAGAACTGTGTATTTAGGAGCCCATCTGGATGTGATTGTCTCCAGCCAGGGTAGTGGGGACGGCCTTTTCTGCACCTCTGTTGTCTGCTCCAAATTTTGCTGCAGGAAATCACCTCTTAGCCCACGCTTCTCCGTTTGTTGTGCTGGGGGCCTCTGGTCTGCACCAAGGGGCCTGCATCGGGCCTCATCCTGCAACTTCCACTCAACGGCAGCGCCCCCTTCGGGCTGCAAAGCCTCCATTGAGAGGTCTACGCTGCCCAGCCCTCAAGAGCCGGCCTTTGGATTCTGAGCTGGATGGCCGTCCCACACATGCTGATACAGTCTTGAAGCATAAAAGGACATTATGTAACCTTCAGTTACTGAAGAGCCCTCACAGATCGGTTCTCAGAATTTTTCCTGCCCTTGGGCAAATCTGCTTCTGACAAGTGGCTTTAATCTGGTTTTAAAAATTGCTTCAGATGGATAATCAAAGAAATTGCTGGTGCTTAGCTTATGCTAAATAACCCAAGCAGGGCTTTTATTAGGGGAGGGAGGGGGGGAGTCGTGTGTCCCACGCGCGGTGGGAATTTGCTCCCGGTGGTTGTCTGATAAGACTCACAGGTTTTCAAGGTGCCCAAGTTGAGTGCATCTATCATCTTGTCCCTCAGTCTACCTGAAGGGAAGCCACACACTCCCTCTAAGCTGGCAGCTCCTGTCAGAGGCGGGGACAAGGAAGTGGTTTTATTTGTGTCATTACCGGTGTGTTGGGGGCGGGGGGCTGTGTTCTGTGCTTCTGGATCAACCAGACGTATGGAGGAGTGCTTCATTTCCAAATTACACACCACTGATCTCATTAACTTCTAAATGGTGAGACCCCTCGTTTGTGGGTGGGACACAAAATGCAAAGTGCTCGTTAAAAGGGAGCTGGCCAGATGTGGAGTGCAGAGTTGTTGGTTCCAGAACAATCCATGAGCCAACAGCCCTGTGGCTTGTGAGCCCTCCGAGCCTGGTGCTTCCTGAGGCAGACAGAGTCAACGCTGGGCCAGGACTTTCTGGGCGCAGCTGTCCGTGTGACCAGCTGAGGATTACAGGGGTCTGGATAACTCACCCCCTGAATTTTCTCTTTTTGCCCTTGTCAGTCCTGAAGGGGTCTGAAAACATGAATCTCGTTGAGACAGTAGCCAACTCTTTCTTGGGCCCATCTTAAATATTTTCAGCACATCACTCCTGTGTTATATGTGTGGGAACAGGCTTAAATAAGGATTAGAAGGTGCTGTGATGGTGTATACATACCCCCTTCGAAGATGTCAAGCACATTTCATAGGTGAGGGGCCTGGGGAGAGGCTGGAATAGAGTCAGGGAAAGAGACTAGGGGCGTAACCAACAGGTATTGGTTGATCACAGTTCTGGAGGCAGGATATCCAACATCAAGGGGCCAGCAGATTCCGTCTGCTGAGAGCCTGCTCCCTGGTTCACAGATGGACGTTTTTTCACTGCGTCCTCACGAGACCGAAGGGACAAGGGAGCTCTCCGGGGACTCGTTCATAAGGCCACTAATCCCATTCATGGGGGCTCCAGAATCAGGACCAAGTCACCTCCCAAAGGCCCCACCTCCCAATACCATCACCTTGGGGATCAGGTTTCGACACATGAACTGGGGGGACACAAACATTCAGGTTCCCTTTTGGAGAAGTTTTTATTCCTGGGGGCAGCGTACATTATGTTCCCAACTTCTCAGCTGGGAAAATTGGAAACCTCAAAATGTGGCAAGGATAGTACGATAAATACCCGTATGCCTGTTGTATTGGTCGGCTTACACTGCCACAGATTGAGGGGCTTTGGCAGAAGAAATTTATTTTCTCACTGTTCTAGGAGCTGGAATTGCAAGGGTAGGGGTGGTGGTTTCAGATGAGACCTTTCTTCTCGGCCCGCAGACGGTGGCTCCTGGCTGTGTCCTCTCGTGGCCTCTTGTCTGTGTGACGCACTCCTGGTGTCTCTTCCTTTTCTGATAAGAACACCACCCATGTTGGATTAGGACTCGGCTCGTGTGACTTTATTTAACCTTAGTGACCCTATCCCCAAATACAGTCACCTTGGGGGTTAGGGCCCCAATATATGGATTTTGCAATTTCTAAATTTTAATAGGAATGTTTTCCACCTTGCCACTGTGTGCATCCCTGATAAATGAGCTGGAATTTTGGAAGTGAGCATGTAGAGTAGGATCTTTCCTCTGGTCACATTCAAAACACTGTGGGTGTGTGAGGGGCGCCTGGGTGGCTCAGAGCCTCTGACTTCGGCTCAGGTCATGATCTCGCAGTTTGTGAGTTCGAGCCCCATGTCAGGCTCTCTGCTGTCAGCACAGAGCCCACTTCAGATCCTCTGTCCCCCTCTCTCTCTTCCCCTCCCCTGCTCGCATGCATTTACTCTCTCTCTCTCAATAAAATAAAATAAACATTTAAAAAAAAGCAAAGCACTGTGGGTGTATGACTACATGAATGTGTATATATATAACACTTACAAAGCCATTCCCTAGATCTTTCTCCCTATAATAATTTTTAAAAACATGGTAAAAGCCCTGGAAAAACCATACTTCTATTAACTTTGTCTTGAGCAATTTCTCTTGGCAGTGAAAGGTATGTGATCATAACAAGTACATAGAATCACAGCTATGTCAGAATAACAAAACCGCATCCTTTAAAAACTTGTGTAGGAAGAAAAGGAAATTCGCCAGAACACTCCAAGCGGCAAGCATGTGGGAGACATTTTTCCTACATTTTCAAAATTTTGTATTGGCCATGTATTATTTTAAAAAATTTTTAAATGTGCTTAATAAAAACCACGTAGAATTGAAAAGCCCAGTCCAGATATGGCAGGTGATGAACTAATTTACAGTAACCCGATAGCTGGATACCTACAGCAAATCCATCATTCTGAGCCACGTTCCCCCAAGTTGCCTGCAGGGTTCACATGCTGTCCAGCAAAGTAAGTTCAAGTTAGGACAGATATGGGTATGAAGGTAATTCAGCTTTTAGTTTTATATATAGGTCACAGGCAGAAACTGCAGACCTAAACAGAATCGATGTTTGGATTATGCCCCTCACAGTACCGCATGTTGAATTTAAGAATCGAGTCAACTTTTTGGGGGCGCCTGGGTGGCTCAGTCGGTTGAGCATCCGACTTCGGCTCAGGTCATGATCTCACAGCTCATGAGTTCGAGCCTCGCCTCGGGCTCTGTGCTGACAGCTCGGAGCCTGGAGCCTGCTTCAGATTCTGTGTCTCGCTCTCTCTCTGCCCCTAACCCACTCTCTCTGCCCCTAACCCACTCGCGTTCTGTCTCTGTCTCTCTCAAAAATAAATAAACATTAAAAAAAATTTTTTTAAGAAGAATCAAGTCAACCTTTATTAAGAATAACCCTTTATCTCTCTTTTTTTAAGTTTATGTATTTATGTATGTATTTATTTATTTAGAGTGCAAGTGGGGGAGAGGGGCAGAGAGAGAGGGAGAGACTGAGAATCCCAAAAGCGGGCTCTGTGCTGTCAGCATGGAGCCCGACTCAGGGCTTGAACTCACAGACCATGAGATCATGACCTGAGCCAAATTCAAGAGTCAGAGTCTTCACCGACTGAGCCACCCAGGTGACCCAAGAATACTTCTTTATTTCAAAGCATGGCTTTGCCCACTTGTGCCTTTTTCCTGAACATCTAAGGGTTCACATATGTACTTAGGACCGACCTTGTAAGTTACATGGAACTGGTTCAAACCCTCTATTATGGTTTATGCATACTAAAAACTTTCATTCTCCTGCGTTTTGGACTACTGGGATTTTGTTTTCATATTTCCCTATTCACAGCCGAGCAACATGGAAAGCTCCAAGCTGAATGTGTGTGATGCCCCCGAATTGATTTTTGGAGAAAGCGAAGACTTGTGTGATGGTTATGGGAGGGGGAGGACTGGGGAGCGAGGTCTCTTCGTGGCGAGGAGTGAGCTGCACGGGGATGTTGTGCTTTGTGGTCTTTAGTGGGAGAAAAGGTGGGGGTGGGGGTGATTCTGCTTGTGATGTGGCTCTGGCCTCACATCCATGAGAATGAATGAAACATCAAATGTTTTCATTGTTGGCAGTGCTGGGCTCCGAAGCTCCTGTCCCACTTCTGAAGGTGCTGCCAGCCTGGATCCGTGCTTCCTGTCCCCAGAAGTGACAGGGCCGAGCAAATGCCCACAGGAAGCCAGAGGCCCAGAAGGTTCTCCACTGCTCTGGCCACCAGTGCCCTGGGAGTTTGAGTGCCCCCCAGCCTCCACGCCCATTGCCGAGGGCCCCCCGGAAGGTTGCCTGCCAAGCCCCGGAGCAGCACCTGAAGACTGGCCCCTAATTCAACACCCCAGGAAGGAACCTTCCCCAAATGCCCATGGGGATGTCCCAACAGCGTTTGTCCCTGAAGGGGACAGTTCTACTCAGTGCAATGTGGGTGCCATCGTCCCCAGTGCCCAGGGCAGAGGAGGACATCTGAAGGAAGAGGGACATAAATTATCTTCCTCCGGTAGCACTGACCAGTTGCCAGCAATTTCAGCAGCACCTCCTCAAGAGCTGATGAAGGGACAGCTTTGTGGAGAAGACGGCCAGCCTGGCGGCTCCGAGTCCCAAGGGAAAGAGGTCGCAGGTGGCCTTCCCCTCGCAGAGTCCAGGCAGGGAGCAGCTTCCGTACCAGCGGCCCCGAAGGCCCCAGCTGCAGCTCAACCAGACGGGGAGAGCTCAGCTGGCCTGGAAGAGCCCCCCACAAAGCCCGAGACCCCAACTCCACAAGATCGGGTGCCCAGAGCCTTAGACAGAGAAACCTGCCAAGTGGAGGCACTGCCTCAGGCTTTAGCTGATGACTCAGGACTCCTCGGGGCCTGCCGTCCCACTGGGAACAACTCAGGGGCTGCCCGAGAGGCCGGCACCAATTCCTGGGAAAGCTGCCAGCAGCAAATGGGAGCACATCTGGAGCACCCGGAGCTGCCCTGGGATTCACCGAGTCCTGTGCTGGCACCCGGGCCCGGGGACTCTCGGAAGGAGACCGTGGATGCCAGCGGTGCTCGGGGACACTTGGAGACAGCGGGGCAGGGAGGCGATCCCAGTATAGCTGTCTGTGCTGCTGCAGGCAACCGACCCGCAGGGGCTTCGCTTGTGAGCGCCGAGCCTTCCCCACAGGCCCCGACGGAGGACGCACATCCACCTTCAGTCTCCGCTTTGCAGCCCGCTGCCGGGGCCTCGGCTGCTGCAGAAGAGCCTGGCTGGTCGACCAGAGAGATGGTTTCCGGGGCTGCGATGCCAGTTCTTAGAGATCCGGCCGAAGGGCTGGCAGACGCAGGGTTGACGGGACGGGAGAAGCACACATCAGATCTCAGAAATGAGGGAGAAGGTCTAGAAGGGAGCCCTGGAGAGGGTCCTGACCCTGTGCCCCCGGAGGACAGGGGAGAGCTCTCAGCGAGGGACCATGAAGTCCAAAAAGGGGTACCGCCCCCCGCCCCACCCAGTGCATCAGATGAAAGTGCCAGAAAGTCACTGGGGCCAAAGGATGAAGCCGTGACCCCTGAAAGCCCAGCAGTGGCTGAGGAGGAGAGCAGACCACCTGGGGCCAACTCTAGGGGACAGGAAGAAGTCACACAGCCACTGGACAGTGGAGATCTTGAGAACCCATGGGGAGAGCAACCCGGGGCCTTCGGCCGCAAGCCCGACCCAGAGGTAGAAAAAGACGAGGTTTCAAAGCTAAGCCGTGACGTGGAGAGCAGAGCGCATCCCGGCACGGACTCAGCCCAGCCCCTCAAGAAGGAGGGTCCTGGGCACCCCGACAGGCCTGGCTCTCCATCAAAAGATGCAGCTGGGAGCTCGGTGGCCTGTGGGATGATGGGAGAAGCCCGCGCGGTCCATGCCTCTGGCTCCCTGCGCAAGCTCCCTGAGAAGGATCTCCTCCTGCCCCCTGGGCCGGACGGAACTGGTGAACACATTCTTCCCGAAGAAGCCGTCTGGGAGGGGCCAGGGTTGCAGACCCAGTGTCCCGACACCCTTCAGGACGTGGGGGGGTTGGAAAGAATGGACTATCTTCCTGCTTTAGAATCTGAGAAATCAGATTTCCTGTCAGCTCCTGCTGCAGAGGTCAACCCCAAAGCCCAGGAGGCGGAGAGCACTTCGGAGACAAAGAGGAGGAGCCCCCCATCTGCGCCGAGGCCCGGCAGCTGTGACGGGGAGGCTTTGCTGACATCCCCGGGCCAGGCTTGTGGGCTGGGGCGTGAGGCAGCTGGTCAGGAAGTCCATGCTGATGGGCCACCCCCCGAGGGGGAGAATTTGGCAGTGGACTCTGGGCTCGCGATGCTCAGCCTGGAGCAAGGTCGGCAGGGAGAGCCGCCCTGCCTGGGGGACCCCCGGATACAAGGAGCTGCTTCTGAGGGGCCCTCGGTGTCTTCTGAGACCCCTCTCCAGCCCTTGCAATCAGACCCAGAAGCATCCATCTTTGACATGCTCAGGGAGAAGCCCCAGCACGGTGAACGTGAGAAGGAGACTAACCCAGGGGGTCTAGGTTTTAGGAACGTGGGCTCAGATGCTCCTGGAATACCTGCGGGGCCTCCGGAGGATGCGTGCTTGCCTCCGTATGGAACAGAGGAGCAGGCTTCCAGATCAGAGCTTCAACGTGCGCTCCCCAAAGACGGTCTGTGTGATGCTCCAAGTTCAGCTCCCAGGGACACGGTTCCAGAAAGTCCTGAGACCGAGCAGCCAGAGTCATCAGCACCAACGGGACTGGGGTTGCCCGGGGTAGGGCAGGGTGAGCAAGAGGAAGCATGCGGTGGCAGTGTGCCCGCCGGGGACTCGCCTCCTGCGGCAGACACCTTGAAGGACTCCCCTCCTGCGGGTCTCTTGAGCGGAAGGGAGAATTGCTGTGCCGAGCAGGGGCTGAACAAGTCCCAGCAGGAGCCGGCAGGTGTGTTGAAAGCCAGCAGTCAGCATGAAGAAGCATGTCTCAGTGATGCAGGAGCTTCAGAAGCCGCGGACGCTCAGCCCCCGCTCCGGGGGTTGGGTGAGACGGAGCAGGCAAGTGGGAACACAGCGGGGACCCCACCTTGTTGGCCTGACTCAGTAGCTCTCCTGGATGCAGCTCGCGGGCCGCCGGCCGCCCTTGGAGTCACACCCACCCGGGATGCCCCGGACAGAGAGGCGAGTGGTGAAACCCGGGCGGGCAGGCAGCAACCAGCACCGGCCCCACCGAAGGGAATGGAGCTCCCCGTAACCTTGGATGCAGAGGCCCAACGGCTTCTTGGAAGGTTCCCCGCGGCTCAGGATCAAGGTGCTGATGGTGGGGCTGCTGAGGCCGGTGGGCACGCTGAGGAGGGAGACCTGGGGGTCCAGCGGGCTCTGGAGGGGCCAGCGGAAGCTGCTGTGTGGGGCGGCTGCCTTCAGACTGAGCAGTGCGCCTCCCCTGGGAAGGAAGCCTCTACCTTTGCCCTCGCTGAGCCCTGCCGAGCAGAACAGCTTTCGGCCGGCTCCCGGGATGCCTTGCTCGCGGCCAGAGACCTGGGTGCCATTCCCGGGAGCAAGGTGGATGTTTCTGCAGCCCAGGCTGTCCGCAGCCCAAAGAAACCCCTGCCACCGGGGCCACCAGAAGAGGCTGCGCCCGGCACTCCCTACCTGGATATTGATGGTGCTGCTGGGAAGGGGGCAGAACCTTGTGCCACAGAAGAGTCTCCACTTGCCTTGGAGGATGCTACCCCCAGGAAGATTTCTGCCGGCTGGCTGGCCTCGCTCTCACAACCAGGAGCAGGTGGCGAAATCTCTGCGGTGCAAGCCGGCAGCGGAGGCCCCAAAGCCGGAAACTTTGAGGGACCTGCGGGCTCCGTCCCCTACCTGGACAGGATGCCGCTTCTGACCGAGAGTAAGCAGGTGACAGGGGAGGAGGGGGCAAGAGCGCCCGGCGCAGGCACCAAGCCCGGGGAGATGCCAGCACGCCCTGCCAGTGAGGGAAGCGTGGCAGGTGATGCAAGGGAGACGGAAGGCAGCGGGGAGAAGATGGTAGAACCTTCCAAGGATCCAAGGAGGGGCGTGTCAGGTGGCGTGGACGCAAACTCCAGGCAGACCGGCATGATCGCTGGGCTCCCTGACTTCAGGGAGCACATCACCAAGATCTTTGAGAAGTCTGTGCTCAGAGCCCTGACCGCCGATCGGCCCCAGAATGCAGCGGGAGAAAAGGCAGGAGCCGAGGGGAGTGTGCGGGGTGAGGACCTCGCAGGGCCACGCCCAGAGAGGCCTCCAGACGGGACTCAAGGAGCGGTCATCGCCCCTCTCCCCGCCCTCCCTGCTGGACTCGGGGTGGGCACAAGGGAAGACAAACGAGGGCCGCCTACGGAGGCTGAGATCCCCCGCCTGGTCCCCCGGGATCTCGCTCCAGGAAAGCTGCGGGGTCTGGCGGCACCAGCCGCAGAGCAGAACCTGCCCGGTGCCAGCGTGGGGAAGGAAATGGCTGGTGTCCCACAGATGGTGGAGGGCAGTGAGAAGCCAGAGGGGGCTGGGGAGGCCGAGCCGGGGCTTGGGGGCCAGGCCCACTCACAGCAGGGCGGGGCCCAGAGGGAATTAGCTTCGGGCCTCTCCTCTCCGGGAGCCGTACCGCACACGCCCGTGGAAAAGGCTGCTGACTTCCAGGTGGTTCCCCAGAGCCACGGAGGAGGGGCCTCAGCTCCAGAAGACAGAATTCCTCCCGGATTGTACCACCAAGAAGCGGCCACCGGCGACAGTCAACCCGGAGAGGATGACGGTGCCTGGGGCTTTGCTCACACAGGGGGTCCAAGTGGCACGCCCGTGTTCACCTGGGCCCTGGGAGCATCTTCTCCCCGTGGGGAGATTGTGGCCGAGGCCATCGGCGCACCCTGGCCCCCCGACGCGCTTGGGGGTGAGCAGAGGCATGGGGGTGGTGCCGGGATCTCAGAAACGCAAAATGCCCCAGAGCCACAGGCTGGAGAAGCATCAGCCACTCCCCTGGAGCCCAGCGCCGTGGCAGGAGCTGCTGGGGAAGCAGAGGGTGACGTCACTCTGAGCACAGCCGAGACCAGGGCGCGTGTGTCTGGTGACCCGCCCGAGACAGGTGCTCCGAGGATGCTCTCGGGTGCTGCTCCTGGGCCAGCGCTGCCAGGAACCGGCGGGGCCCCGGGCACGGAGGACAGCCCGGACAGCCCGTCTGTGCACCAGCAGGCTGAGGAGTGGCCGGGCCCTGAGCCCCCCATCCCTGCTGGGGGCGGGAAGCTACAAGTCTCCTCACCTCCAGAGCCTGAGGGACCTCGGGACCCGCAGCTGCAAAACCAGGCCCCGGGAGCGCTCCACGCTGAAAGGTACAGACGAGGACAAACTCCCAGGGGAACGTGGGGCCAGCTTCGGGAGCGATTCCCACCCTGGGTTTCTAAGAGTCAGTGAAACAGACGGGTGGTTTTTTTAAAAAGCTAAGTCGTCCATACTTAACTGTTTAAGTTTACTCGCTTGCCACCTCTGGACGTGCAGCGATTTTCAAAAATGTGAGCAAAATGGTGGAAGCAGGGAGCTGTTTGTTCCCAGTGTCCCGTTCCCGGTACGTGACCTTCCGTTCGCTTAACGAAAACTGTCTGAAGAGCGTGAAATGTTTACTGGCTAGCAGCACGCTCTTGGGTCAGAGGTTGGAGTCGATCATATGTTTTCCTGGAGCCCAGATACATTTGCTTTTGAATCTGGATTTATTTATACAGAGAGGCCCAAATGATCCCAAGGCATCTCCAAGCCGTTGACTTGCTGGAAGGTGATTTTTGTCTAGGATTTGGGGGTAGTACCACTTACAGCTCTAATTGGGAAATGGGCTTTTTCAGTAGGATGTGGAGACAGATACCCTTCTTACCATCGATCGCTTTCTCTACCTTATCCCAGAAAGAGCCCCAGGCCCGATCCATCCACCTTACTTTCAGTTCCCGAGAAGGAGGCTCCAAACGTCCCGGGCAACGTCGTTTCAGACGAGGCCAGAAGTGTGGGAGGAGCAGAAAGGTCAGTAAAAAGGTATCAGCCTTTGGAGAACCAAGAGGCCTTGCTTTGGCAGACACATTGGGTGTTTTGCAGAGGAGAGATCTGCTGACACACGAGTCCTTATATAAGAAAGAAATAGCCTTTCCCATTCCTTATACAGGTGAAACAGTGCCCAAGATGACTGAGGGCTGCATTGCTATGAACGGGAGGGAGTGAATTTCACATCTGAGTTTAGTACCTTAAAAACAACAACAACAACAGCTTGATTGAGATGTAATGCACATTCGCTCATTCGAACTGTGCAATTCGGTGGCTTTTAGTTAATTCACAGAGTTGTGCAACCATCACACCAGTCGATCTTAGAACATTGTCATCCCCCCCCAAAGAAACCCTGCACCCCTTAGACATCACACGCCACCCCCCAACCCCAGCCCTAGACAACCACTCATCTGGCTTATTGCCTTTTGAGGCAGATGGGTTCAACGCTGATTTAATCTCTGAGGCTGGAATGTCTACTCACCAACCCCAGTCCTACTCCATAGAGATCTCGAGATTAGGGGGCAGATGAAGGGGTCACTGTGAATCCTGAACCCTCACACTTGTGGGATATGCCCCTGCCGGCTCTTTCCTCTGTGAAATGCCACCTGTGGTTGTAGAAAACCTACTGCTCAGAAGTTTCACCCTTCCGGGGAAATGTGACCATCCTGGGACATTTGGCTGTTCTGGTGCTCTGTGTGTGTGTGTGTGTGTGTGTGTAGCAGGGTGGACTTTAAATTAGTACCTGTGGCAGCCCAGCGTGTCCTCCCAAACAGCTGCAAGCATTTTATAAATGATTTGATTCATATTTCGCACATGCGGAAAGAATGCACAATCACCTGTTTTTCGAGTCTGAGCACTTCTGCCGACACCCAGCTGCCTTCCCTGCCCCACAAGGGCACCTCTTAGAACGCTGGGCCGGCGAGAAGCAGGCACGTGCTGCCCTGGGCAGATGTAAGTGTCATCTGCGTTGGGCACTTGTCTCTGCTGCTGACGTAGCACGTAATCCCCCACCCCCACCCCAGTCCTGGCCTGTGTGTATTTTTGACACTCCCAGTTAAAGTGCAGGAGAAATATCTAACTAGGAAAATCCTCTCCCTCCCCACAAATGATATATTAGCACCCTTCTCCATGTCCCTGGAGGTTTTATCACCTTCTTGGAGAACTTAGGGCCAGACATATGGTAGCTCAAGAAATATTTATGGTTCGTTGTTATAATCATTGAAACATTTAAAATCATAATTTCTAAATTAATATTAGAAAAGCATGAAGAATAAGAGAAAGCTCCACAACCACACCCTTTAAAGATCACTGTTACTTATTATTTTGTGTATTTTTTTTAATGTTTATTTATTTTTGAGAGAGAGAGAGAGAGAGAGACAGAGTGTGAGCAGGGGAGGGGAAGAGAGAGAGAGAGAGAGAGGGAGACACAGAGTCCAAAGTAGGGTCCAGGCTCAGGGCTGTCAGCACAGAACCCGACAAGGGGCTTGAACTCACAAACCGTGAGATCATGACCTGAACCAAAGTCGGACACTTAATTGGCTGAGCCACCCAGGTGCCCCTTATTTTGCGTATTTTTATCCCGTTTTTTCTTTTTAAACATTTTGTAGTGTTTTGCCCCTGCCATCAAAACGCTGCGAACGTATCTTAGTGGTTGAAGTTGTATGACTTTATCACAGTTTATTGAGCAATGACATTTAGGTGAGAACAGTGTTTCTGTTCCCTTTGCTCTGATGGAGGGTCTGACGGGTGGTAGACTTTTAGAATCTCTTAGAGGTGTAGCATTTGATTTGACAGCCGTTTGTCACATGTGAATGGTGATGTGCTGTGAGTGTAAAATACGAACTGGTGGGCACCTGAGTGGTTCAGTAGGTTAAGCATCCGACTTCAGTGCAGGTCATGATCTCGCAGTCTGTGAGTTCGAGCCCCACATCAGGCTCTGTGCTGACAGCTCAGAGCCTAGAGCCTGCTTTGGATTCGTTGTCTCCCTCTCTCTGCCTGCCCCTTCCCCTCTCGTGCACTCTCTCTCCCTCTCTCTCTTTCTCAAAAATAAATAAACATTAAAAAAATTAAAATACATACCGGATGTTGAAGGTTTCATGTGAAAAAAAAAAACCAAAATACATCATTAATGATTTTTATGTTGATATATATTAAGATAATAATATTTTTGATGTATTGGGTTATTATTATTAAATTTTCTTTCATGTATTTCTTTTTCCTATTTCTAATGTGGCTACCAAAACTTTTAAAATTACATATGTGGCCTTTGCATTCTTGGCTTGCATGTGTGGCTCAGAGTCTATTTCTGTTTAGATCATTTGGCTCCAGAACCTGCCTTGTCCTTGTCCTTGAAGGAAATGAGGAGGAGGGCTGGTTTTCCTGTACTTTGGGTTCTTGGGGAAAAGGCCTATCCCTATTTCATTGGCTGAGGGTTTCCAGAAAGAATTCTGATGGGCCCTCACCTCCATCCTGCCAGGTGGAGTGACCTCGCGCCCCACCGCCCCCCACCCCCACGGGGAATCGGGAACAACAACATCTGAGCAAATGGTTTATGACAGACTCCAACTTAAGCTTAGCAGAACCATCAGAGGTCTCCGGAAGATAGAGACCAGCTCTTTCCAACAGAAATAGGACACAGGCCACAGATGTAATCTTAAATTTTCTACTAGCCGCATCCAAAACTAAAAAGAACCAGGTACCATGGGTTTCACTAATATAGTTTGCTTAACCCAATATATCACAAATATTATCATTTTAACATGTGATTGATACAAAGATGATTAATTTGATGGTCTGCATTCTCGTTGTCATACTAAGTCTTTGAAAGCTGGTGTGTATTTTAGCGCCACAACACACAATTTGGACCAGCCACATTCCAAGCGTTCAACGGCCACATGCTGTCCTACTGGACACAGCCCACAGCCCCTCCCAGAGCTCTGACACCTGTCGACAATGATCCAGAAGTCCAAAAATTCCCACGGGGACCCCAAACGCCCACATCTCTCTGCCCAGCAACCTCGTTCCTATGAGGTTTTTTATTTTTATTTATTTTTAAAATTTTTTTAATGTTTATTATTGAGAGACAGAGAGACACAGAGCATGAGCAGGGCAGGGGTAGAAAGAGGGGGAGACACGGAATCTGAAGTAGGCTCCAGGCTCTGAGCTGTCAGCACAGAGCCCGACGCAGGGCTTGAACTCACAAACTGTGAGATCATGACCTGAGCCGGAGTTGGTTGCTTAACCCACTGAGCCACCCAGGTGCTCCCCTACGAGGTTTTTTAAAAGGTGATGTATTCATTTTGAGAAACAGAGAGAGAGAGTATGTGTGTAGGGAAAGGGCAGAGAGAGGGAGAGAGAGTCCCAAGTAGGTTCTGCACCGGCAGGGCAGAGCCCCCCGTGGGGCTTGAACCCACAAACTGCGAGATCACGACCTGAGCCAAAATCAAGAGTCAGACGCTCAATCGACTAAGCCACCTGCCCCGCCCCCATTCCTACAATTTTAATACAAACGTTAGAAACACTTCTTTGCCTTGAGGAGGAGGCTCAGTGCCTCTGGTGAATCCTTTTGCCACCAGGGAGCCGTGCTGTGGATCTGGGCAGGCCTCAGAGAAAGTTCCGCCAAGGCCAGGGGGCGCACGCCCTGGGCAGAGCAGGTGTGGCACGCAAAGGTGACATTCAGTGGCAGTCTGGGGCAAGTGGGGTGGCCACACTACAGCAGACGTTACCAGGAACTGGGGTGGTGCTCAAGTTTGGAGCAGGGGCCCCAGATTCACACCCCAGCTCTGCCCCTTAGTTACGTACATAAACTCACTTTTCCCATCTGTAGAATGGGGAGGACAACAGTGCCTGCCTCGTGGAGTTGCTGTGAGGGCTGAAATCACAGATTCCAGTGACATACTGGTACATTCTGGTGCTCAGTGGCTGTCAGGTTCCCTGTTACCTTTCTCTGTGGGGTGGCCTTTCCTCGTGCAGTGAACTGAACGGCCCCCGTTTCTTCCCATGCAGACTGTTCTCCTAAAGTTGACGTTCCAACCTGGCTATCTTTCTTTTCTAGTACGGAATTCTTTGTCTGCTAAAATATCTTAATGCCTGAACAGAGTGAATTCTTTCTCACCCCTAGTGCGTAGCCCACAGGGCTCTGCTTCAACTTGGATGTTTTTGGGACGGTATGTGATTGCCAAACCTTATGAGTATCTTTCACCGTGTACCATGCTGTATTGTATTCCAATTTAAAAAATCTAACGTTTCGAGTTGCTACGGTAAGAGCGAGGCAAATCAAAACCAAATTTTCTACTCTCTCGTTGGTCATCGGGTGACGTGCTTCTGTTGAATGGATTGAATTTTGAAGGTTTTGTAGACTTGAAAAGAGCGATGCCGTGATCAGGTTCAGTGTCTTAGAAATGTCTCTTTTCTGTCTCAGTGACAGGATGGTTTGGTACCCCAACCCCATACCTATGTAGATGTCAAGAGCACAGGTATGGTTGTCGCTTTATTTCCCACATTTTGAAGCCATATGGGCACTGCGGGTGGGTGTGCTTTGGGTATCCTGCGGCTTTGCCATCACCCCATGCCTGAGGGGTCCGTGGGCACCCGGTTCTGAGAAGCAGGAGTTGATTCCTACCCTTGTGTGGTCTCTGCCTGTGGGAGAGTGTGGGGCCCACAGACAGCCTCACTTCATCTTTAGATTACTCTACACAAGGTGCTTCAATTTGATTTCAACTTTGTACACACCTGACTCTCTTCCTCGTGGCTGGAAAATCGAGACTCTGGCATTTTGATGACATACCGCTGATGGCCAGGTATGTAGTTCTGGAAGACTAAATCCAACTCTACCCAGCTGGGGAAACTAAATTCAAAAACATCTTGGATATCACCAAGCTTGCTTTTTGCTGAATATTTATTTACAAGGGTCTTTTTCTTTTCCATTTGGGGGAAACAGTTGGAAAGCTATCGTTTCCAATTATTAGTGTATGTTGAGAGAATTAAATGATTCCCAGATGCTCAGGGTCCTAGAGCAAACCTAGGCTAGTCTGCGAAGGGCAGTCGGGTTGAAAAGTTGAGGGAGGTCAGGAGGGGGAAGGGAGGGAGACGGCTGGCATTGTGCCGAGGAAGTCCTAGCTGGCCTGACCGTGGGCTTGGAGCTGGTTTTTACCCTTCCTCCCACCCTTGCTTCCCACTTGGTCTCCCTTTCTTCCTTCTCTCTCCTCCTCCTCCTTCTAAAATTACCAGCTGTGACACCGTGTTTTCAAGTTTAAGAATAAGGTTTTGAGGATGGCTGCAGCTGTGTAAATTAAGGAAGAGAGAGAGAGAGAGAGAGAGAAAGAATTCGAGCATAGTTCTCTTAGGAGATAAAGCCAGGACAACAGATCCCTCTCTCTGCTGAGATCCTTCTGGGTTCGGGTTTGTGTTACTTTGGTTCTGTTATTTTAAACTTCCTTTTGAGAAGGGTCGGGCTGTTACAGACTTGCTCTGGCACTCCTTTTTACTTGGAGCTACGCTCTTCCCAAACAGGAGACAGTAGAGCGAGACACGCCCGTGTCTCTTACTGGCCGTGTGGCCTTGGATGCACTGCTTAACTTTTCGATCTTCTCATACCTATCAAATGGGGGGGGGGGTGGGGAAACAACCCAAAAAACACTTTTCTGTTAGGGTTGGAGTTAGGATAAAATTAGAACGTGTCTTAAAAAAAAAAAAAAAAAAAAGAATGTTTCTAAAGCATCTGGTATGACGCCTCGTATATGGTAAGAAACCACATAATAAATAAATAATGGTAATGAAAACGGGAACCGCGATTATAATTTTCTGTGTATTTATTCAAAAGCATCCCGGCAATTAAGCAAAAGGAAAATGTGACCACGGTCACATTTCGTGGAATAGTGACACGCTGTGTGGAATTCCACAATATGTGCGATAGAGACCGCCCCAGCCCCTGCAGACACGGGGAGTCTGACACTGGAGAAGAGTCGTTTCCAGCTGTCCGGCCTGTCTACTACGCCCTCCGCGTCTATCGTATCTGACACCACTGGGCTCACGGGGGGCTTGGTGCGTGGTTCAAAGGCCCGTAGGATCTGAGGACTCTACAAATGACGTGGATTTATAGTAGCATCCACAACTTCAGTCATTGTGAGCCATCACATATAAAAGTCACAGGACCTTTTACAATGTAGCCTTTCTATTGTGAAGCCTTAGTGTTCCATAATTAAAATGCATTTTCCTGGAGGTGAAGCTTTGGAGAAACGCCAGGTCGCTTGGGAAAGGTGGCTTGTGGGGCGCCCACAGGGGAGCCTCCTCGGCCCCAGCGGGCTGGCTCTGCTGCCTCGGCCTCTGGCTGTTCTGGGTTTCTGAGCCCCTCTGCCGGGTGGCCTCTGTCATGCGGCACCTGGACCCAAGACGGGGAAGAGCCGCTCACCGCCGCTTGAAAAACCAGGGTCAATTTCGGGGCTGGGCGGTGATTTTCCAAATGAATCAGAAGCCCCACTGCACGACCTGGATGCCGCAGGGATGGAGAAACGGATATTTTATATTTTTATTTTTTTATGTTTATTTATTTTGACAGAATGAGAGAGAGAGAGAGAGAGAAAGAGGGAGGGTGAGAAAGCAGGAGCAGCGAAGGAGCAGAGAGAAAGGGAGACAGATAATCCCAAGCAGGCTCCATGCTGTCAGCGAAGAGCCTGGCTCGGGGCTCGATCTCACAAACCATGAGATGAGCCGCAATCAAGAGTTGGACGCTTAACTGACTGAGCCGCTCAGGCGGCCCAAGAAATGGACATTTTAGACTCTGGCTGATTGTTGCTGGAAGGGAACCCGAGGGCTCAAAACAGGGAAGGGAGAAGAAGCTAACTGGCAGAGTGCTGGCACCAGATTCTGGGCCCTGCTGGCCTCTGATGGCACATTTCACCCCCCCCCCCCCGCCCATGCCTCAACTGAGCCAAGGACCCCTCCCCAGGGGAGGGGGGCTGTGTTTCCCGGCGATGCCAGCCACCCCCAAAATCTGCTTCTAGGTCTGGGAGAGAAGAGTTCTCTCTGTTCTAGCGTGGACAAGCACAGGCCTCAAAGTGGACAGACCTCAAGTTCCAGCTCAAGTTCTAGCTCTCTGACCTTGGGGGCAGCATCCTCTGAACCTGTTCACTCCCCTGTAAAACAGGAGCACATAGCACTCCCTGCATTGTTAGGATTGCATGAGCCACTCTGTCTGGAGTGTCTGACCCCAAACAAGAACTCAGTATGAGTCTCCCCTCACTTATTCCTCCCTCTGGGCCAAAGTACCTTCGCATCTTCTTTCTCTGACAGCTCAACCCTCAGTAGGTGCTGTTTGTAGACGCCTGTCGCAGAGGAGGAAGGGGAGGCTCAGACAGACGACACGGCTTGCTCAAGGTCAGAGAGCTAATGAGACCCGAAGCTGGGACCAGAACCTCTTTTCTGGAAAGTTTTCCATGCGTGAGCTTAGATCCCGAATCGTTCACTTAGTGGCCAGGTGGGATCTGGGAGAAGTTCCTCTCTACGTCGGCGCTGTCCACAAGAACTTTCTACAATGATGGAAGGGTCCTCTGTCTCAGCTGTCCGGGATGGCGGACGCTAGCCACAGGTGGCTACTGAGCACCTGGAATGAGGTCACCTGAAAATCGAGGGTCAGTTTCAGGGCAACGTGGTTCAGGGCCACTGAGGAACCGAACGGTGAATTGTACTCAACTTTGCTTACTGAAAATTGAAGCTGGGAGGAGCCAAGTGGGGCTGGTGGCTTCTGGGTGGGGCAGCCCAACTTTAAGACATACTTTCTTCCTGTACACGGAAGAGATTGTCACCATGAGAGCCGGTGTGGATTCCGCGAGGTTCTGTGCATGAAGCCCTGCCCGGTGGCGGGGCGCCTGGTGGTGGTGAGTGAGCGTTAGTTTCCTTCTTGCTGCCCTGGGCTCTGCAAGTGGGAAAGCCAGGCGGCCCGTCTGCAGAGTGGAGGCTCGGGCAGAGCCACACGCAACCGCCCAGCAACACTGATCAGCAGAAGGCTCTAGCCCCTGAGCCAAGGAGGTTTGCCGCTGGGCCAGCCAGAGGCCTCGGCTTGGCCAGTGTGACTCACGCCCCAGCCTGATGAGGGGGCCTCCGGTAACCCGGGCTAAACAGTGGCACTTAACCTAGAACCCTCCCTGCCCACCCAGCCCCACTGGCCACACCCGTGAGGGACCAGAAATGGGCTCAGGGCAGAGATGGGTCTTGCTTTTGTGTCTCTGCATCGTCCTCGTCCTGAGAAAGTGGCAGGTAGGGGAGGCTTCCCGTGGGTGTGCGGGGGCAGCAGCCCCAGCCAACCGCCCCTCGGCCTCCCCTTTCTGCACAGGGCCTGTTAAGTTGCCCCGGCGTTAAATATTTTAGCAGCCTGCTGATTCAGACACTGACTGTGAAAGTGTTTCTGTTTCCAGGGAAGGCGCTGGCACCCATCTGGGTACTGATACTTTTAATGGCCTTTCCTTTTGCAAAGTGGGCAGAGGATGGTTGGGAATAGAAACCTCAGGGGAGGGGTGCCTCTATGCCCTGGGAGCGGGTCAGGTGAGCCACGGTGCCTGGCGGACGTGGGTCAGCAGTGAGTTCTCAGGCCAGGACCCCCCCACCCCCACCATCCTGGAGAAGGAGGAGAGCAGGGCCCCCGAGGCTGCCCCAGGCCAGCCTGGAGGGCCAGAGGAGGAGGGGCCAGAAGTGAGGCTGAAAATGGAATCAGACCAGAGGGAGGGGGCACGTTAGGCCACCTGAGTTCAAATGCAGATCTTTACTCTCAGGGCCCAGATGGTTGGTCCTGCGACTACTCCCAGCCTTGGCTTCTTCACAGGTAAATGGGGCCACTGATGTCTCCTGGGACTTAAAGGGGCATTTAAATGGGGATTGCAGGAAGCAAGACACAGAGTACTCTGCACCAAGCCAGCTTTCAATAGCTGGTGGCTATGACTAGTATAGAGCTGGGGCCTGTCGGCTCCTAGAGAGCCCATGAACAAGGTCCCTGAGCTGCAGGGAACCCCGCAGACAGCTCCACCCCCCACAAGTGGCTCAGCAGTCACCCCACAAGCGTGCACCCAGGCCGGGTGCTTAGAAGGGAAGCCAAAGTCTCCGCACACAGGCTCTGCCACTGGAAAGAGGGCTGGGGTAAACTGGTAGTTGGGTTGACCGGCTGCAGGTGAGTAGCGCAGCGGTTTATTGACTCCTAGCTCAGTGCTCACCCACTCCGGAGGGATCAAGTTGTTCACCAGCTCCTGTCTCCTCACTAGTGCTTTCCAGGGGTCTGTACCTCGTCCCTCCTCCAGCACGGGATCAGGAGTTGGGTTATGATTCTGAATTCTCCGTTTAGGGGTGCTTGCTCAGATACGTGCTTGGCGGTCATCTCGAGAGAGAGGGGAGTCTTGGCCTGTGGCTGAGAGAGTAAGTCACGAGCTTGTTTCTTTGGGAACGTGAGCCTCGCAGACGAGGCTCTTGGTTATTCAGCACCTGATACTCGGCATGGCACACAGTGGGCACTCCATAAGTGCTTGCTGAATAATTCAACCCAACTGGCTATCAGGTGAGTTGGAGGCTTCCTGTCCTGGAAAATCGGGTCAGACGGGACTTAGAGGCAGATGCTGGGTCTCACTTTGGGCTCTGACATTAGACTTTTAGCCTCAAAGCAATTTGCATAGCCACACTGAGCCTCAGTCTCCTTGCCTGTAAAGTGTGTATGATGCTAGGGCCTCCCACATGGAGATATTACAGAGATTACATGAAAATAATATATGTAAAGAGCTTAGCAGAGTTCCTGCCTGGCACACAGTAAGCACTTAAATATCAGGGGTAATTGTTTTTATTATTACTATCATTATTATTTCCATCATAATTTGAATGACTGTAATACTATTATTTTTTAAATGTGTATTTTTGAGAGAGAGAGAAAGGGAGAGCGAGCGTGCTGTGGGGGAGGGGCAGAGAAAGAGGGAGACGGAGAATCCCAAGCAGGCTCTAGGCTCTGAGCTGTCAGTGCAGAGCCTGACGCGGGACTGGAAGCCGCGAACCCATGAGATCAGGACCTGAGCCGGAGTCGGACACTTAAGTGACTAAGCCACCCAGTGCCCGGTGATAACACTACTATTAAGGCAGGTTACTTGGCAACGCGGGTTCATTGACACATGCACTAGCAGAGATGTGCTCCAGTTCATTTGCATCTGCCTTGGATTCTTTAGACCACGGCCGTCACTACCCTCTAAAGATTCTTCTCCTCCCTCAGCCACCAGCCTCCCCACCGGGGTGGCTTCAATGTTGCAACATTATATTTGACGCAAGGTCAGGCCATCCAGCTCACATGCGGAATGCATTCTTTTCCTTGGGGAACTGGGGCTTTGGGGTTAACCTCTTGCCAAGAGTGGCTGTAAAGTAGCTGAAACCTAACATTTGCGGGAGGGAGGGAGCGCCTGTGTGGGTGAGCCCGGCTGGGGCTACACCAGCAGAAGGCATCTCCGAGCGCATCTTATGGGACAGATTGCCCCGACTATTCTGGCCCATCCCAAACCTCCTAGAGGAAGGGGCGGGGCTGAAAGTTGTCTGTCCTTGCCTAACTGCCAGACATCATAGCACAATGGCTGCAGGAGGAGACCCTTCCTGGCAAGTGACCGAGCACCTGGTGTTTGAACATGCATGGCCAGAGTTGGCAGAAAACGAGACTTTGGGGGCGGGGTGCGAGGGCGGGGAGTACCAAGCCTGGGCGTGAGGTCTCAGCTCTAGGCCAGACGGCCTTTCCGGGCCACCTGGGAAGCCAGCTCCTCTGGGTAGCAGGGATGCTCAGCCTTTGAGACGGGCGCCGCCTCACGCCTGGCTCAGAGATTCATAGTCACGAAATATCACAACCGGAAGGACTGCCAGACCTTCAGCTGCCTCATTTTACAGTCGAGACGCTTAAGACCCAGAGAAGGTGTGTGACTTCCCTAAGGGCACACAGCTTGTCAGGGGGCCACTGGTCCGACTTGTTTTGAATACGGTTCTTCTGGCCTCAAGACCATGCTCTTTGCAACCCCTGGCACTGGAGTGAGCAAGCGTTGACTCTGCCAAGTGCAGCAAGCCACCCAGGCGAGCCTGGTAGCAACGGATGTTCCAGATTGTTTTCTGCAGAGGGGTGGAAGTGGTGGGAAGTGATCTTGTCCTTGGATCACGTCTGAGGAAACCACATATGCCAGCTTACTTTAGCCTTTACTTGCAAAAACAAGTTACGTCGCGGCCTCTGTGTCCTGCTGGCTCTGGCTTTTCCTTCGCTTGTGGCCGGTGGCATTTGCAGGCAGATTGCAGAAAACCCGCTGCGCAACGCGAGCTGGAGGAACGCTCACGGATTCTCTAATTGGCCACGACTTGGGGAGCGTGCGGATGCTGATGGGGAGGGCAGTCTCGGGCGAGAGTTCTAGAGGAAGCTCTGTCGAAACTTGAGCTCCGTCTCCTTCTCGCTGACTGTGTCTGTGTGAGCAGTTTACTAGAAAACCCTCAGAGTGGTTTCTCTACAAGTTTTCTTTACAAACAGTTGGGCCGTGAGGTCTTGGGAGGTAAAACCCTCTTAACGATCATTGCAGGGTTTAGTTTTGTTTTTGCACGAAGATGGGAAGCTTGTCTGGTAGAAACCACCAGGCTCCGTGTTGAGTTGATGTTTATACCTCTTATTTGGTTCCTATTTTATCTTCGGCGGAGAGTAATTATTGGGTCCAGATGGCCCCCCATGGGGGGCACGTTTTGCTTTTCAGGAGCTCCCCTCACGTTCTGGGGTTGGGAGCTCTAACTGACCCGACGGGGGGGAGGCGGTGACACTTTTCGGCTCCTTCCCCCAGTTCTGAAAAGCCATCGGCTCTACAAGTCCAGTGAGGGATATTCTGTGCCTTCCCTTCTAAACCTCTTCTCGTTTGACATAAAAATGTGGAGAAAGGTGTAAATATATACAGAGGCAGATCCAGACTTTACAGGTTTGAGGCAGGAACTTCAGCGCGGCTGAGAGATGCTGAGCAGAATCACAAGCCCTTGTCCCCAGGGTGACCCTCTGCCTCCCCCTCCCCCTCCTCATCAGCCCTCTCGGGACCACTTTCCTGTTCAAGACCAAACGTGGGGCTTGTGAAGCTCTCTCAACCCTCCAGCTCTGCAGGAGTCCCTCCTTCCTACCCCCTACCCAAGCATCAACAGTCTTTTCTGTAACCTGACCACGATTTTAAGACCGGGACAAATAGATTACAGTTTCTCATATAGGAGTTCATCCTTTACGGAAGAGCATGGGTGTCTGAGCCAGACAGACCTGGGTTCAAATCTGGCACTTATTTGGGACGGGGACTCAGGGACTCAGTCGGGTTGCTGAATCACTTGAAACCTCAGTTTCCTCATCTATAAAATGGTTATAAAGTTAGTCCCTACCTCTCAAGGATTCAGCAGGATAGTGAGTGGGAAGTGCTTGCTCGGGGCTGGCCCTTTTAAGAGCGAGTGACAAGGTGTGGGCCTGGTCTTATTTTTTTAGCACAATAGGCTGCGCATAGTAGGCCCTCAACGGATGTTTGTAGATCGATTGTATCCTGTCCAGCGGGTAGATGGTGTGTCTACATCCCTCGAAAGCTATCTGTTGACGAGGTTAGTTCCACTAAACAACAAAATCACGGTGGCGATAAGCCATTCGCTCGTGCCTTTATTCCCTCCCTCCAACCGAGGGCCTCCTACATAGAGGTCCTGTGCTAGGAGATGGGGGGCAGGGACTCTTATCCTCGGCACCATCGACGTCGGGGCCTGGGTAGTTGTTGCGGAGAGCCGTCCTGCACCCGGTAGGATATTTAAGCAGTACTAGATGCCAGAAACATCTTCCAAGTCAGACGATCGAAAATGTCCCCAGCTAACTGCCAAATGTCCCCCAGTGGGCAAGGCCGGTCCCAGAGAGCCACTGCTCTAGGGCTGTGCTCTTCCCAATGTGGCTCCCCAAACTCACAGCCTCAGCATCACCCAGGAGCCTGTTGGACAGGCAGAAACTCTCAGGTCCTACCCCAGGCCTGCTGAGTCAGAATCAGCATCATACAAGGTGTTGGGTGACTTATTCACACATCAGAGTTCAAGACGCTGCTATGTTCACGGGCCACCCTGTGAGTGGCAAGGATCTAGGGCACTGGCTTCAACCTTGGCTGCGCACAGAAATCTCCTAGAGAGCTGTAAAAAATATTGATGCTTGGGTGGGGCTCCCAGAGTTTCTGATTTAATCGATATAGGGGTGTGGCTGGGGCACAGGGCACTTTGAGAGTTCCCCAGGTGATTCGATTGTGTGGCAAAGTTTGAGAACCTTTGAGCTGGTCTAAGGAGTTTAGAGACCAATCAAAGACTCGGGCTGCAGATGCTGATGTTGTCTGGGGGGGAAATGAGACATCTGTGTAGACTGAACCGCACCCTGTAACCACCCCTCACTCCCAGCCCTCCGGGCCCTCACAACACCACAGCTGTTCATCAAATGTCTTATTTTTTAACCATTATGCCGATATCACACCGATAGTGGACTCTGACTCCTGAAGAAGATTACTTTTCTGCCCAGGAAGACAGTCCAGCAGGCAAAGCTTTCCTTCCCATTTGGTCAGTGACTCACACAAAATTAGGACAAGGCCAAGTTCAAATGCGGGCCGAGCTGAGCACAGGTTCTGGCAACGTGGGTTTTGTGTGTACTCAAGGAAAATTCCAAGGCCCTGTCTAGAAATTCTCGACGAGGTCAAGGAGTCCTGTGGAAAGCTGCCCCATACATTTCCTGCACGTCTTTTGAGTTCAGGCTGACATTTCATTTTAGCATGGGCGGAGGTAATGGCTGAATTTTTTGAAGGCCTGAATTCCGCCTTACAAATATTTCTCTCCGCCCATACAGCTAAGTTTTGATGGGTTGCAGTTCAGGAATGTACCTCGCCGCTTGGACAGCCCTTTGTGGAATGCAAGGACTTCTCTGAGAAGCCCAGAGCTGTGATTCCTTCTAGAAAAAACTGACAAATAACAACGACAGAACTTCCTCAGAGTTCACTATGAAGTACATCTTATTCTATTAGCATGATGGCTGAACTCACATGACAGAGCCGGGCACTGGTCCTGGGTTCCTCATGGCATATTTTCAACTGACAGGTTCAGAGCATATACAAGTAACTCAGGGATGCCTGGCTGGGTGGCTCAGTTGGTTGAGCCTCCGACTTCGGCTCAGGTCATGATCTCACGGTTCGTGGGTTCAAGCCCCACATCGGGCTCTGTGCTGACAGCTCAGAGCCTGGAGCCTGCTTCGGATTCTGTGTCTTCCTCTCTCTCTCTCTCTGCCCCTCCCCTGGTCGCACTCTGTCTCTGTCTCAAAAATAAATTAAAAAAAATTTTTTTTAAAATAACTTGAAGCTTAGCTCTTGGTCAGTGTGGACTGGTTAGGGGTTTGGGTTCACAAACACACAGCCTGTGTGTGAACGTAGTTCTGCTGGATGCCAGATGGGATAGAGACCCCCAGGTCCGTTTTCTCCTTTGTCAGCTACGGACAATAGCCACAAAGCCTCATAGGAGCATTAAACGAGAGAAGAGACAAAAGCCACTTAGCAGAGTGCCAGCTGGGTGGCAAAATGCTCGCAAATGTTAACGAGTACTATAGTTTTAAAAAAGTTTTTCAGCTGTCTTTTTGGTTTCCTCTATCTGATTGTTGAGTGGGGAAGGCGGAGAGCAAGCCGTCACGTGGGGGGTAGCTTTGCCACCTTTGCCAGCTGGCAGCTGAGGGGATCACCTGTTAGGTGAGCGTGCTTTTTTGGGTTGGGTCTCTGGTGGCTGGGGGAAGCCTTGAGATCTGTCTTGCCGCAGAAGAAGGACGTTAAGGTGCCGTGAGGTCCTAGCTGGAAAGGCTGAGGGAGGCTGGTCCTGGGGGAGGGGACCCTTCTGCCAGGAGAGGGGAAAGGTGGCAGGGATGAGCCCTGGGCCGACAGTCAGCACAGCAGGGACAAAGCCCGTGCAGGGGCAGCACTGGGGGAGACTAGGTTTTCTGCCCGCAAGCCGACCACACTCTGGTTCAAGAGAGAGCACACAGGCATTAGAAGACAAAAACAGCTCAAGGCCCTAATCATCTTTGCCTCTCGTTTGGCAATTGATGTAGGTGGCCACCAGCCCGGATCCCGAAGGTATTCTCCGCGAGGCAGGGGGTTTGTCACTTCTGTCCACGCCTGTCTGCCAGCACCTAGGAGGACCTAACCCATTGAAGGTGCTCAAGAAATCTTTGTTGAGTGAGCTAATCATAGACTTCGTTATCACAAAATGTTCCTCGGTAGATTCAAGAATAGGTTTCATGCTCACTACCTGGAGCATTCTATGTTTCTTCTCCTGCCCCCTTTCCTTCTTTTCTTAGCTCAACATTTCAGCAATGTCATTTAGTGATGTACCACCTTGAAGACTTAACTTATCTATAGGCCGCTTGTATCACTATCTACTTATTATTTGTCTTTCTACTGCTCCATTTGTATTTCCTTGTATTATTTTGTTCTGTCCCGGGGAATCTCTGGGAAGTTAGAGGTTTGGTGCGCTAATTACGTTTCTTTCGCAATATGCTTTAAGTGCATAACTATTAAAATATCCCCAGAGGAGTAATCTTAATACGGTAACACCTTTTTTATACTCTACAACTCACCTTAAGTATTCCCTCTTCTGGAAAATCTCCCCGTACCTCTTACAGGGCTGATGAAATAATCCCTTTTTGCCCCTATCGTGTAGTAGCCATTCCCTCGTCTGACCTTAGGAGTGAGCACAGAGACCTTGCACAGGGCTCCAACATAGCAGGTACTCAATAAGTGATTTTGATGGGCTGAGCGAAACTCCTTGAGTGTATCCAAGTTTACAACGTCTGGCTACACGTAGGTGCCCCGACCAGAGGCCCTGTTATTCCATGAGGACAACATTCAGGGGCTCAGTGTTCCTGAGCTCCTATTCGGGTGCCCGCCAACAAGTCAGATACATGAACTTCCATTTAGACCCACACCCCCAGCAAAGAGCAAGTGTGTTCTTTGTCCAGGGAGATATCACGTACTCCCCATTGGTTAACCAGCCAGCCCTGCGTATTTCTAGTGTCTGGCCTTATTTCCCAGATTTCTCCGTGTATCTGATTGTGGCATTGGCAGTCCGGGGGGAGGGGCCCTTGGTCCAGTGGGGCAGAAGCAAGTCTTGGGATAGAATGGAAGTTCCTTTCAACCTACTGAAATAAGTTCAGTTGTATTTACTGACGTAACCTCTACACCCCACGGGGGGCTGGAACTCACAACCCCAACCGAGCTCAAGAGTTGTATGCTCTCCCCACTGAACCAGCCAGGTGCCCGTAAAAAGTGACTTCTAGTATACGCACTGTACCCTCTCCTTCTTCAGCCACAAATGCCAGCTACCCCTGGCGTCGGTTGGTGTTCCTGGTTCCACGCTCCTGCTTCTTGCCTCTCCAGCTTGAGCCTATCTTTCCAGGAAGGGTCCTGCCTTAGACGGTTTTATCCCCGCCGTGGGCACCCGGGACAGTGATTGCAGATGCTCAGGGAATATTTTATTAGTTCGCAGGTATTTTTGTGTCGGGCAAGTTTGGGCACAGGTTTCTAGCCTGGCTCCCCATGTTCGTGTGGCTTGTCACTTCTCAGCCACAGCAAAATACCGTTGCCTCAACAGAATATTAAAGGAAACTGCAAACGGGTAGCCAAACCTTCTTTAGTGGACAGGGCAGGGGTGTTTCCTAGGCACCAATTTGCCTTTTGTAGTCCAGAAGGCTCCCTTGGCAGATGGTCTTTCATTTGCTTTATTGTGGCTTGCCATCCCTTTCTGCAGCCTTAGGTTTGGTATCTACCAAATGAGCACTTCTCAACATCACTGAAGTTGGTCGTTCCGTCAGGATGCAAGTAACAGATGGCCCGATACAAGAAAACCTCGCCATAATAGGTCCATCCCCTCACCTGCAGGGAGTCCAGAGGCAGGGCGCTGTTAAGGTCGAGTAATTCATTAGCTCATTTCATCTCCCCTTCTACCCACATGTGGTCTGTTGGCTGATGTCCTCCTGGTCATCGTTTCAAGCTGGCTGCGGCAACACCAAGCATGAGCCCTCGAGACCACGTCAAGAGGCAGGGGGACATCTGGGCGGGAGATACGCCATCTTGTGTCTTCTCTGAAGACTCAGGACAGTGTCTCCATAAGCCCAGCTGACTTCCCTTTCTGTCTCACTGGCCGAGGGTCACATGCCACATGTGTCACGATTATTGGAACATAAGCAAGTCCGTAAATAGGGAGAGGGAACCTCACTTTTGGAGACCACCAGTGACCCGCGCCGCCAAACTTTGCTTCAGAGTTTCTCGCAGTGTGGTTTGGAAAGCGTCTCGGCCCAGAACATGCTTGCTAACATGCACATTCTTGAGCCCCACCCCCCCTTCCCTGACCTGCTGAACCAGAATCGCTGGGAGCATTTTAACAATAGTCCTGTGAGTCTCACGGGCACTGAGTTTCAGACGATAGGTCTGGTGTTTGTGGTGGTCTCATTGACAGACCGTAGGCAATCCTTCGGCAATGCTGATCCCTTTGCAGGGAGGCCGAGAGAGCAAAAGGAAGGAAGAGTTAGGCTTCAAAATTTCCCTTCCCAGTCCTTGCCTTTTGGAGATTCAAACAGAAATATTAACTGATGCAGGGGCCCGTGGGTGGCTCAGTCGGTTGAGCATCCGACTTCAGCTCAGGTCACGATCTCGCAGTCCGTGAGTTCGAGCCCCGCGTCGGGCTCTGTGCTGACAGCTCGGAGCCCGGAGCCTGCTTCGGATTCTGCGTCTCCTTCTCTCTCTGCCCCTTCCTCACTCATGCTCTGTCTCTCTCTGTCTCTCAAAAATGAATAAATGTTAAAAAAATTTTTAAAAAGGAAATATTAACAGATGCAATGTTGATATCTAGGATTTGCTTCAAAAATAATCTGGGTAGCAACGGGGAAGTGAGCATGGGAACAAAACAGAAATGGCCGTGAGTTGATAATACTGAAATAGGGTAAGATACATATCATTATACCGTTCTGTCTACTTCATTTCAAAAAAAAAATCTCCTTCCGGGAAACCTGCCCGGTCCCGGTGCAGCCTTTGACCTTGGGTGCCACTCTCCTTCTTGAGACTCAGGTGGGATGCCAGGATTCCAAAAGCAGTGGTTCTTTTCTTTAAAGCAGTGTTGGCACATTTTATCCCCCCCACCCCCGCCCCCCAGCTTCTCTCCAAACGAACCTTCTCTCCAAACAAAATCTTGTGTGGAACCCAAAGATAATGACAAATAACAGCGGGAGAGCTCTGGTCATAGGTACTATGGGTGCCTCCCGGGCAGCCTTTAAGGTAACCCCGGAAACCCTAGAAGAGAGATTAGCAGCGGCTGCACTGCAGCAGCCGAAACAGTGCTGAAAACACTCATACAGACAGCATTTCTGCGGAGGCCTTGGCCCTGTACTTAGACCCAAGAAATCCTTCGGATGTGAAGATTCAGTCCTGGATGCAGTTACTAAGGCACGTGCTTCCTGCCTGTGATTCCATCTTTTTCTATAGTCTCTGGGTATCCCAAGTCCCAAGGCACGAGCACACATCTTTCCTCCTCTGTACCAGCAGGAGGAGACAGGGAGTGCACGTTCACCATAGCTTCAGCTTTGCGGGCTGGGCAGCATGTCTGTCTGTGGCTGGGACCAGAACCGTGTGGGCCGGCTGAGAATTTCTGGTGTGGGTCAACTCCATCAGGTGGTGGGATTTGAATCTCAATTTCCTGTGATATAGGGAGCTCTTGACTTCATCTTTTTTTTTAATGTTTATTTATTTATTTTAAGAGAGAGAGAGAGTGGGAGAGGGGCAGAGACAAGGGGGGAGAGAGAGAGAGAGAGAGAGAGAGAGAGAGAGAATCCCAAGCAGGCTCCACACTGTCAGCACCAAGCCTGATGTGGGGCTCGATCTCATGACTGTGAGGTCATAACCTGAGCTGAAATCAAGAGCCTGAAATCAAGTTGGCTCAACCGACTAAGCCACCCAGGCTCCCCTTGACTTCATCTTCTTTTTTAAAAAAATTTTTTAACGTTTGTTTTTGAGAGAGAGCGCAAGCAGGGGAGGGGAAGAAAGAGAGGGAGACACACGACCCAAAGCAGGCTCCAGGCTCTGAGCTGTCAGCACAGAGCCCGATGCAGGGCTCTAACCCACAAACTGCGAGATCATGACCTGAGCCAAAGTCGGACGCTTAAGTGACTGAGCCACCCAGGTGCCCTTTTGACTTCATCTTCTAATGAGTATATCCTACACTGGACCATGGCTCCGTCTGGCCGCCGGCTGCCTAACACCACAGCACTGTTTGAGCGTGGAGATGCCTTGGAGGAGTGCTAGGGACAAGCCTTGCTCAGCCAGAGTGATCTCCTGCAGTGAGTAATGTTAGATGCTAGAAACATTCCTAGAATTCAAGATACTTTCATAAAATCCTTCAACAAAGAGTAAATCACAATAATAACCAGATACCTACCGCCTTGGTTTCCTATTGCTGTTGTAATAAATTACCACAAAATTAGTGGCTTAAGACAATATAAATTTATTTTCTTATAGTTCTGCAGGTAAGACGTCTGACACGGGTCTTAACTGGATTCAAATTACGGTGTCTGTAGGCGTGTGTTCCTTTCTGGAAGCCTAGGGAAAAATCTACTTCCTTGCTTTTCTGCAACCACATTCATTGGCTCACGGTGCCCTTCAAAGCTAGCATAGCATCTTCACGTGTCTGTCTTTCTGTGCTTCCATTGTCACCCTCCTTTCCCTGACCTCTCTTCTTCCCCCCTCCTTCACTTCCAAGGACCCTTGTGATTACTTGGGGCTCACCTGGATAATCTAGGATAATCTGCCTATTTTAAGGTCTGGTGATTAGCGACCTTAATTCCATCTACAATCTTAATTCCCCTTTGCCATGTAAATTCACGTATTCATAGAGCGTGGGGCTTAAGATGTGGACATTCTCAGTGCAGGGACATCACTTGGCTGACCACACCAGTGGGTTTTCAAAGCCCAGCGGTATCTTCCTCTGTCATGAAAGAGATGCATCCAACAGGTTCCACCTGGAAGGGACAGCTCCTCAAATTCATCTTAGCTCTTTGCCTAATTGGAGTGCTTGAGCTTAACAACGTAGAGAGTGGGGTTTTTTGTTTGTTTGTTTTACCATAAATGGGTATGACCTGGAATTAGGGCACAAGGACACAGAAGACTGGGCATTACAATTCCCGCTTTTCCAATAGTGGATGGTATACACTGAAACAAATTAGAAGATTTTGGTCTCGGTTACCACATTTGTGAAATGGGTACATTAATACCCATTGTGAACAAGGAGTCTATTTAAAATTTTGTTTGTTGACTTATTTATTTTGAAAGAGAGAGTGTGAGCAGGGGAGGAGCAGAGAGAGAGGGAGACAGAGAATCCCAAGCAGGCTCCGCGCTGTCAGCCTAGAGCCCCACAAGGGGCTCCATCCCACAAACCGTGAGATCATAACCTGAGCCAAAAACAAGAGTCAGACACTTAACGGACTGAGACACCTGGGTGCCACCTAGGTGTCTGTAACAAGGAATCGATTTAAATTTCCATCAGAAATGTGGCTCTTAGAAGCATGGTGTTAAATTTTTTTTTTTTTTTTTTTTTAGTGGAAGGTGATAAAAGTCTATTTCTTTATTCTACATGGAATTCTCATTCAGGGCCATCAAGCCTTGGGCATCTGTTTGTTTGTTTGTTTGTTTCTTTCTTTCTTTTTTAAATATATGATATTTATTGTCCAATTGGTTTCCATACGACCCCAGTGCTCATCCCAAAGGGCATCTGTTTCTTTAAGAGGAGGAAAGGAAGCGTTGAGTCATTTGTGAGTCTCTTGCCCTTTGGTCCCTGCATATAAAATATAGCAATGCCTTCTTGAAACCGAACTTAAAATAGGAAGCCTGGCATCCACATATAGCCACAGACTCTTAATTCTTTTCCTTCTTTCTGCCTCGCTGCAGAAATAGCCAGAGGAAGGGTGAGCCTTCAGGGCGGTACAGGCAGGTAAGCGCCACTTCTGGGTATGAGGTCGATGTTAGCGCAGGAGTTGCTCTGGGGCCCTATAAGGGAAAAAATTACAACCAACAAGTCGCAAATGGAAACACAGCCTCCCTGGAAATACCGGGAAGCGGCTTGGCTTTAGTCTCTGCCTACTTCCGAGGGCAACCGCCCAGGAGAAGGCAATCAAGTTTGGCAAACTGTAGAGCACAGTGCACTCTAAAGCATCTGTGGTCGGGCAGGGTTATTCGGTCTCCGCAGATGAAAAAAGAAGAGCCAGAATTTGGCTCCAAGGAACAAGCGAGGCACCATTTCATCCCCACCTTCTTTTTCCGGGGCCTGCTCCCGGCTCCCCAGCTGTGTGCCGATCGCAGGGTTGGGACCCAGGGCCCGCCCTTGGCCTCAGGCATTTCGCACGGTGCCTTCCCCGCCTTTGCCAGGCGTAGTGGAAAGCGCCGTGGAAAAACTCAGACCCGTAGCAAGTGGTCATGACTCAAAGGCTCCTGGAAGTAGGCTGCGGTGCGTTCGGGAGCCGCGTCCGGGCCGCGCCGCGTCCGTCCGGCTGCGCCCGTCCCCCGCTCGCTCTGCGGCCGCCGGGGCCCCGGGGCTCCCGGGCGCGCCGCCGCCGGCCCCGCGCATTCCTGGCCCGGGAGGAGAGCGCGGCGGGCGCCCTGCGCGAGCAGCTGGCCGCGCGCGGGCCGCTCGGAGCGCCGAGAGCTGGGGGAGGAGCCTGGCCCGGCCGCCGCCGCGCTCCCAGTCATTGGCCTTTTGTGCTGCAACTTTGCCCGACCCTCGGGGGGCCGCGCCGCCCCCGCGCCCGCCCCGCGCCGTTGCCCCGGGAAAGTTTGCGTCGCCGGGCCGGGCCGTGGGGACTCCGCGCGCCGCCGCTCGGCTCGGGAAAGTCAGCCGCGTCCCCGAAGGAAGGCGACTCCGCGCGAGTCATCCGCGATCGCCCCGGGCGGGTAAGTGCGCCGCGGCCACGGGCGGGAGGGTGGGCGGGCGCCCGGGGTCAGGGAGGAGACGGGCGTCCCCAGGACCTTGGCCGCCAGACAAAGGCGTGCTGGAAGTGGTAGCCGAAGCTCGCCCCGCTTTCCCCAGGAGGCACTGGCTGCGGGCAGGAAAGAGGCGAAGCACGCATTTGTGGCCCCTGCTGGCAGAGGAGTGTTCTGCGGGGCGGCCGGCGGGTCCCGGGAGTGTGCCCGGGAGGCTCGCTCCGGCGCTGAGACCGCTCGGGGTGCGCGCCCGCGGCCGGGGTCCCCGCCCAGGGTCGAGGTCTCCGCCCGCGGTCGGAGTGCGCGCGCGTGGCCGGGTCCTCGCCCGCGGTTGGGGTGCGTGCCCGGGGCCGCGGTCCCCGCCCATAGGTGGAGTCCCCGCTTGCAGTTGGAGTCCGGGACCGGGGTCAGCGCCCGCAGTGGGGTCCCCGCCGGTGACCCGGCTGTGCGCCACCCCCGCGGGGGCTCCTCCCGAGTTCGAGCGTTGCCACCCGGTCGCGCGGGGTCACCCCCGGCGGGCCACGGCGGCGCGTGGATTAGCCATAAAACTGCACTGCATTTCCTCCGAGTTGGGGACTTTTAAATTCTCGAATAGTTACGTCAGCGGGGCCGAGCGCACTTCAGGGCTCCGGCGAGCACATGACCCGCGGAGCTTCCCTCGGGCGTCCTTGACTCCCGGGCCCCCGCGGCGTGAGTCTTCCTTGGCCTCTGGACGTCCTCGAAAGGCGACTTCGAGAGTCCTGATTCCCCGCACTGGCCGAGGGCGCTTTCTGCAGCACGCTGTTGCCTTGGAGCTCAGGCCGTGTTCGTTGTCCTTCTCAGTGGTGGTCTTTCCTTAAAATGGCATCATCATCGTCATCGTCAGAGGGTTGTCCTTGTTGTTCTTATCTGCTAGCTCTGCCAGATGCTGGGACAGGACCTTGTGGCCATGGGTTAAATACAACCGAGATAGTGCGAGAAAGGGTGACTCCAGGCAAGGGTGGACTGGGGAGGTGGAAATAGGAGCTCAGTGTCAGGAAGGGCCCCCCAGGGGGCTCGGTTGCCGCTGAGACAGTGTGCAGGGGTGGGGGGTGGGGTTTACCGCCGTCCCAAGCCTCTTACCAGCCCGGTACTGGAGCTTCAAGGGTCCTGGTGCTGTTTTCTGTCTTATGCCAGAAGAGGGCGGAGATTTGTTAGAAGGCAAAGAACTCTGTGTTCTTCTTTCTCTGGGATTCTCTATGAGGCCACATTTCAAAAGCTGTTTTCATTGTAGTATTTGGAAGTGACTTTGGAAATGTCTGGGGCCATGTCCCGAGGCTGGGTTTCATCTGTGGTTTCGTCCATTCCTAATCACTTAACATGTTTCAGAGTCGAGTCTTCACGATTGTTTTCAGGGGCCCTGTTGAAGTTGGTGTAGCTGGAACTGGAAGGAAGGGTTTGCTGGGGATTGGGGAGTGGACTTTGACCAGGAGCTCAGGCTGTGAGGTCTTGGAGAGAACAGGGCCGGTTGTGCTGGGCAGGTGAGTCCCCTGGGGCTCCTGCTCACAGGCTCTGCCCTGGGCTCAGGCATTCTCCTGGGAGGAGAGCGGGAGCAGGAAATAGGTCAGGAGCTGCCCTCCTTGTGTAGACGCCACGGCCGGACTCTCGGGTGCCCGGTGCGTCCTCTTCGTCTCGTGCATTGTTGCTAGTCCCTCATTGCAAGTTACTTGCCGAGCTTCAGGTAGGCCAGGCACCCTAGAGCCCGACCCACCACAGGCTTCACCCGCTTATGGAGATCCACTGAGCAAATGCGCCCCGTCTGGGAAACCTGGACAGAAGCTGCTCCCGGTCCCTCTGTTCACCTCCTTCCTCTTTGTCTCTAAGTTTGAGCCCTTAACATTGATTATAGCTGGAGGGAAACTGGAAGATCCCAGTTGCATTTTACAGGTGCCCAAAGGGAAAGTCGGACAAGTCCAGAGTCACATGCGAAGGTGGGACTCAAACCCAGGACCCCAGACACCTGGCGCGGTGTGCCTTCAGCCAAGTCCTGCGGCCTCTTTGGTCTCATCCTGCTTTGTACTGTGGTTATTTATGTTTGTCATTTCTGTGGAGACAGACACTGCTCGAGGGAGGACCTGCCTAGTTTGTAGTACACCCTGCAGGAGTGACACGGGCCTGGAAAGGGGGGGGGGGGGCGGTCAGTGGTGGTTGAAGTGAGTAAGACACAGCCCCTGCTTTCAAGGAGCAGTGTGTGTGTGAGAGAGAGATACTCCTGAACATACACCCGCTGGTCAGGCTTTACGAGGAGGCTAGTGCCCAGTAGGGGATGTCTGGAAATGTACGAGGGTGTTTTGCTTGTCACTGTGACCAGAGAGGCCACCACTGATATCTCTCTGGTGAGGGTCTGGGATGCTGTGCATGGGATATTCCTGTACAACCAAAAACTGTCTCGTCCACAATGCCAATAGCACCCCCTAGAGAGGACCCTGCAAGGGTCAAGGGTTTGGGGAATTGGGAGAGACCAATTCTACTAGAAGATGCATGATGGGGGTCTATGGGCTTTTGAGGCCCCAGGCTGCAGGTGTAGATGAGGCTGGGAGAGACCGAGGGCTGAGTTTAGAGCACGTGTGTGTGTGTGTGTGTGGTGTGTGTTCTTTGGAGGTTCGGTTCCACAGCCAAAAGCAAATGGTTCGTGGATGAACTGTGGTTTGGGTTTACAGGCCCTGGTACCTTTTGCACAATCAGGAGAAGGTCTAGGAGGCTGGTGGTCGAGTCTCTGACTCTCCCCGCGCAGAGGAGCAAAGCGAAGAAGGAGAAGGCTGCAGAACTGGGTGCCCTGGTCTCGCCCACTGTGACGCATGTGAAATCTGGCTCGGTGGCTGGGTTTTGTCTCCCTGTCCCTCACCGAGGTCACAGTCCTTTGTCTATAACCTCGATAATCATTTCCACAGCAACTCACTGGGATGACAGAGCGGCCCGAGGGTTACGGAACCGTTCAGGACAAAGGAAAAGGCATGAAAAAAGAAGAAGACCCGGGGAAACAAAGCTCCCAGTTTAGAGACTGAGCTCCTATATTTGAGTCTCTGCTCCACTCTCGCCAACTGTGTGCCCTCGGGCAGGTCACTAACCGTTTCTGAGTCCCCATTTCCGTCTCCTCGTGGTGGGGGCACATACCCCTGCCCGCCTGGCTCCATGGAACTGTGGGGGCAAGTGCCATCATGTGCCCGCAAATACCTGGCAAACTGTGACGTGCTGTTCAAACAGGAATTCCTGGTTCTGTTTCTCACCTGGTTATGATTCAGTCCCTAATACCTCCAAGAGCTGATTTTTATTGTTATTATTTTTATTTTTTAAAGGTTTATTTATTTGAGAGGGAGGAGAGAGAGAGGGAGCGGGCGAGCACAAGCGTTGGAGGGGCAGAGGGAGGGAGAGAGAATATGAAGCAGGCTGTGCGATGTCAGCACGGAGCCCGTGGTGAGGCTTGAGCCCACGAATTGTGAGATCGCGACCTAAGCCACAATCAAGAGCCGACGCTCAACCGACTGAGCCATGCAGGCGGCCCTCCGAGAGCTTAGTTTTACTCTTAGGATTTTTAGGTGGGAATGAGACGGTGTGTTAGTCAACAGCGTTCTCTTGTTTGGAAGCCGCTCCGCTAGCCTCCGGTTTTGTCTGTCCTCCCGTTTCATTGGTCGTTTCTATTTTGCCCAGAAAACAAGTAAAAATAACAGAATAGGAAACTCACTTCAGCTCTGCCCACAGAGAGCAAATCTGGGGAGAAAAATGGAAAGAAAAAGCAGCTGCTGCATGGGCTCATATGCAGGTGTGGCTGTTTCCAGCCGCCCTCATCCCTCTCCCTGTGCACCTGTGGCCACGTGGGCCCCCTTCCCCCCCCCCCCCCCGCCATCTGTGTCATTTACAGCCATGGCTTCTGGCCAGCAGTCCCAGCTTCCAGCTCCCGAGGGCAGGGGCTTGGTTCACATCGTGATGGTTCCCCCAACGGGAGCCCCGTTCCAAAGAGAAGAGGCTGTAAGAGGTCGGCTCGTGTCGGCGTCAGGAACATCTTCTCCTTCCATCTTTTATCCTTCTGACTCTCGGCTTCCCATGGCTGCCTGCCCTCCAGCTGCCTCCTTCCTGCTAAAAAAGAAGGTTCGGTATCTTGCGTGTGCCTTCAGTGCAGCTCGCCCAGGAACCTGCATTTGACAGCTCCCTGCGTCGAGCTCCCAGGGTATCTGGCGGTCAGCCATGTGCCAGGGTCTCCCTCATCGAGGGCTGACCAGACCCCGCCTCATGTCTCCCGCCCTCCCCTCTGGAACTGCGGGTAGATGCCTTTGTTCCTTGCAGAGGGTCTAGGCTTCACTGCATTCTGTGTGCGTAGGGAGAGCTGTCCCGGGTATTTGTGCTACTTGTGTGGTTTTGGAACCAGGGGGAAAGCAATCCGTGACCGTCAGAAGAAACTGAGGATTCAGCAAGGTTTACAAACACCAGCAGGTAAACTTTGGCCTTGTCTGTGTAAAAACACTCAAGGCATTCGTTCAAACTCCGGCGTGCGAGCTGAGATGCCCGCTCTTACGCTCGAAGACATTAGAGAGGAAGCCGGCCCTGGTCTGAATTAAGTGGCAGCGAGGGCACTCTGGTGGCAGCAGCTGATAACATCTCTCTGCTCTTGCTACTTGCCATGCAAACATATCGTCAGCAAATATCTATTGAGCCCCTGTGATGTGATTGACACCATGCTTTACACACGCTTCGTGCTCTTATCTCTTTCAACAGTCTTTTCAAGCTATACAATTTGTCCCCATTTCACAGGGTCAGAGACTGAGGCTCCAAGAGGTTAACAAACTTGCCCAGGGCCAACATGGCTAGTAAATGGCAGAGCTGGACTCAGGCTCAGATCTACCCTCTCCAGAGCCTGGGCCGTCTGGTATTTAGACTCGCTACCCACCTCCCCGCCCTGTGGACGAGTCCGTTTGATTTCTGTGCCAGTGTTTTGGTGGAAATGAGTTCGGCTCCATGCACTGGCTTTCGGGAGAAGTAGGCACCCTGGGCCAGGATCTTGACCCCAGAAGTGCTGGCCCGTTTGGCAGGTGTCTTGTCTCGGCCTTGTCCCTTTGATTCGGGGGACAACTGCATCATCACTCCCCTGAGCGTGTGGCTTTTCCCGGCACCTGGGTGGGATAAGTTCATTGTCTCTTGAAAAGAACAGTGGGCACCGCCTCCTTGCCTCGTCCTCCTGGAATGACTTCCTCCCCTTTGGCTTGTCATCAACCCCCGTTCTTGCGCCCATTAACCCCAAGGGGTGTGGGAATGGCAGCCCGATCTTAAGGCATGATTAAGTTGTAGACGAGAAAAACGTCTCCTTCCGCGCCTCCTCCCTACCACCAGGCCTCCTGGGAGCTGGAGCCTTGAGTCACCAGGGCACCCCCTCCCTCCCATCCTTAAGTCCTAACCAGGAACCTGGCCCCTGGCCAACGGGGCACTGTCCAGGCCTTCTCCCAAGCCAGGCCAGGGGCTGAACCTCTGGAGCCTCAGGGTTTGCAGGTCAGAAAATCACTGGGCTGGAAGGGAGCAGAGACGACGAACTGTCCAAGCCTCCTCTTCTGGAGGGGGCGCCCACAGCCCGGGGAGGGAAAGGGTTCGCCCAGCTCGCCTGTGCCAGCTGCTCACCTGTTTTCCTGGGGGAGGCAGACCCCGCCCGGCAGCTTTCCTGTCACTGTTCACGGCTCATCCTGGAGAGAGATGCTGCTTGGGGCCGCGCGACCCGTCTGCCCGCGAGGCCTGGGGTCAGAGCAACCAGGATGGTGCTCGGCTCAGCGTGGCTTTGGGTAGAGTGACTTCCCTGCCCGAGGCTCCGTTTGCTTTTGGAGAAATGGGCTGTCGCGTTGCTTCAAGTGACAAATGGCCTGCATAGTGCCTGGCACACAGTGGATGTTCATGAACATTGATTCCCTTTGCTGCCACCTGGATTCCTTCCCATCCCATGACGTGTGCTGGCCTTCACACGGAGCCAGGGGTTTGTGCGGTGTGCCCACACCTGGGGGCACACACCTGGGCAGGGGAGGGGGGTCATGCAGACTGGGACTGCGACAAAGCGCTTCCTTCCGGGGTGTTCTGTGGGGAAGGCCGTGCCCCCTGTTGTGTTTGTATTCATGATGCGGAGCGCGTCCCAGGTGCCGGGTCCTTTGCCAGAGAAAAGTTCTGTGACTGGGCTCCACCCTCGCCACTCCCTGTTCAGACAGGGGCCGGCCACTGCCTGCTTTGGCAGATGGGGAAACTGAGGCTCTGAGGAGTCTTTCTGCAAGGTCACGCAGCTCTTTATTGCTGGAGTGGGTCCAGCTCCTGCCTTCTGGCCCCACTCTGGCCTCCTGCCACCTGCCCCGGGGAAGTGGGGGAGGGGCCTTACTCATCAGCAGAGACCCAGAGCCTTCCTTTCAGGGAGCGCGCCACAAATGTTCGACACCTTAAAAATTTGGCCCCCAAATATGAAAAGCACAGCTCATAACTGAAACGGACAAATGTTCAATTTTGAGTGTCTATAAAGTGTCGCGTAGTATGACCCACGTTGTTGGAGCTCATTTACCTCTTCCATGCCGCTGGCTTGCCTCCCTGTGGCTCTGTCTCTAGTGGCTCATTCACCCCCGGAAGCGTTTTCCTTGCTGACTCTGGGCCGGGAAGCTAGCAGGGAACACGGTAGATTGTCCTTTCCCTGTTGCTGGAGCCGTGATCCCCCTGCTGGCCTGTCCCCTCTTCCTGCCCCGCAGTGCCCCTCCCCACCCCAGCCCCACCCCGTTGGCCCTGCCACCCCAGGGGCCTCCACGTGCAGCTGAACTGTGACATGCCCGCTGGAGGAAGGACCTGGGACACAGCGTGGGCTCCTGTCATGGGGACAGGCTCAGCGGCAGAAGGCCTGCGCTCTCGCCACTGTGTCTCTTTGCCAAGTTACTTCGTTCCTTGAGCCTCAGTCTCCTTTTGTAGAAAAGAAGTTTTCTGCCAGCTGCATAGGGGTGATGGAGAATCACAAAACACAGCCTTTGGGGAAAGTCTCAGGCGCCGTACAAATAGAAGTAGCTGTGTATTTTCTCAAGTTGTTTTTGAAGATGTTTAGTATTTTTTTTCTTTTTTAAGCGAAGGCTAAATCTTTAGATTGCTGGACTTTCGTATCGGGGAGTAGAAAATCTCTCTTCGCCCTGACGTGGGCTCTAGGATCTCACAGGCAAGTTGCTTTGCTTGGAGTCGTGTGGGAGCTTCTGCCTGTTCCTAGCTCGAGCCGGGCCCCCCACGCTGTGGGGTTGCCCGGATCCTGTGCTTTGGGACTTGGGCTCAAATTCTGACCGCTCCTCACCCCTTCTAAGGACTGGATGAGCAAGCGTGTGCATAGTTCTTCCCTCCGTGGCAGATAAAAGCACTTAACAGTGCTCTCTTATGACTATTGTCATTATCAAGCCTTTGATTGTAATTACTTAAATTTGTTACAACATTTAGTACATGCTAAAATACTGTCGTCGACAGTAGGAACAGTGCCCTTGAGACCTTGGGCAGGCCCCTCATCTGTCAGGGTCGGCTTCCTCCTCTGCTCCCGGGCACGGTGGGACTCTGGTTTTAGGAATCCTGTTATCTATTCAGCCCCACTCCTGTACCTGGCCTTCAGGATTGCCAGGTCATATCCTTCTCACCTCATCGTTTCCCAGATCAGAAAAAGGACAAGTCGTTCTCCATAGGGGCTGAAAAAAGAAAGCAAAGCATTGCTTGTCCTGAGCAGGTGCCAGGACCACAGAGCTGGATACCTGTGAGCACAATTTCTCAGGCGAAAGCCGAAGCAGAGCACAGGTGCATCCTGCCCCTCAGGCCAGAGGACGAAGGTTTCGTCTCCAAATGCCAACGGGGAGATCCGCAAAGGATGCGCGTGTGTGCTCCATATGTTATGTGCCGTGGCTGTGGCGCCTGGCCTTCGCCAGCTGGGTCATGCCCGGCGCGCAACGGGCCAACAGCTCGTGGAGATGTGAGATTTCAGAAGATTCCATTTTTGCTGATTGACGACCGGCTTTGCTTCTCTTTCTGAAACAGGAGTGAGCAGATGTGAGCCGCAGGGGGCTCTGTTTCAGCTGTGTTGGTGAGAGCTGCGCCGACGTTTTCCGGAGCGCAGCGCACGGCGTCGAGGGGGCCTTGCCCCGAGCTTGGGTGCTGCCTGGTCCTGTTATGACCTATCTGTTACTCTCTCTGTATTAGAAAAAAGGAAAGGTAGCGCATCAAAACCACATTTGTTTTCTTTCAAGGCTTTCTTTCGATGCTTATTTATTTATTTGGAGAGATTGAGAGACAGACCGGGGAGGGGCAGGGAGAGAGACTCCGAAGCAGATTCCGCACTGTCGGTTCAAAGCCCGACGCGGGGCTTGATCTCGGGAACCGCCAGATCATGACCTGAGCAGAAATCAAGAGTCAGACGCTTAACTGACTGAGCCACCCAGGTGCCCCAGAATATTCTTTTAAACTGAACAGCTGACTTCACTGAAAGATAAGTCTTAAGTAGATAATAGTACAGTAGGTCTAAGGTATTAAGTGCAAGGTGTGAAGTTACTAACGTGGTTTCCAGCCAATCAGATATTCAGAATGCAAATCACTCTTGATTCCTCCCTGTGGCACCCGCACATGCCTGGTGCTGGGCAGACGTCACGAAGCCTGTGGCACGGCGGGCCCCAGCTCCTCTGCAGGTGCCAGGGTTCCATCCAACGTTGACCGGGCACCTGAACTGCTCTGCGGCCTTGCTTGCATTTCTTCTCCCTTCGATGCATTCCCCACGCTGGTACATAGCGCCACCTCCCGAATATTCTGCTGCGGGGCACCTGGGTGGCTCAGTCGGTTGGGCCAAATATTCTGCTGCTCCCCTGCTCAGAAATCTCGGATGCTCCCCATCGCCCCCCAGCCAGCAGATTCTTGGCCCGACTTTTGAGGCCTTCTCCAAGCTGGCCTGGAGAGAGCTGCCCAGATGAGCGTCCACGGCTCCCCTCCTGGGCGGCCCCATCACTTGCCACGGTGTGTCCTCTAGGACCCAAACTGAGTCCCGGGACACTGGGGTGTGGCCGTTTGCCCGCGTGCCTTTGCCCAAGTAGTTGTCGTTACTGAAATAATTTTCAACTTATGGAAAAGCCACAAGAAGAGTAGAAAACTCCCATATTCCCTTTGCCCGGATGCCTCCGTTATTGACGCTTCACCACATGTGCTTGGTCACTCCCCTGTATTAGCCTGTCTCTTTTTCTGGATCATTCGAGAGCCAGGTGCAGACACGACTCTGCCACCCTCCAAAATACAAACCAAAATAGACGCTCCAGTGTTCGCCTCCCCCGGAACAAGGACACTCCAACATCACGCCAATGCAGCCATCCAACTGGGAAATAGATGTGCTGTGTGACCGTATCACCCAGGCGTCAGGACCCATTCAGACTCACCAGCTCGTCCCCTTTTCCATCTGATCCCGAATTCAGTCCAAAAGCATGTGTCCTACTTGACGTAAGCTTGCGGACTCTCTTCAGTCTGGTAGAATTCCTCAGTCTCCCCTTGTCTTTCATGACCTTGAAGAGTACAGGTCTTTCATTCTGGAAAAATCCAACCTGTGTCTATCCATAGTTTTCTCATGACCAGACTCTGGCTGGCCGTTCTGGTCAGTCATCCCACGGAAGTGATGCTGTGCTCCTCCCAGGGGGGGTCATGTCCCAGAGCACAGCGTGATGACCGTCCCTCCGCCAGGGATGGTGATCCTGGTTGATGCCTGGCCAAGTTGGTGCCCACCAGGTTTCTCCACCAGTAAGTGGATCCAAGAGCACACGATATCCTTTCCTTCTTTAAACCTTTCCTTCTCACCCGCCTGCCTTAGCGACCTTTGATGGCTGCCCGAATTGACCACCGCCCAGATGGTTCTGCAATGGTGACTTCGCTTCCATCATTCCTCCTACGCTTTTGACAAGTTGCCCTTGTACTGGAGAGAGGAACTTTCCCTTCTCCCCTTTTTGTGCATTGGTTTGTGTCTTTGTATCTGTGTGAACTCATGGATTATTACTTTACTGGATGGGTTAGAACCCATTAGTATTTGTATTTTTTTATGCCTGAATACTCCCAGATTTGGCCAGCGGCAGCCCCTTGGAGGTGATTCTTAACGTCCTTTTGACCTCTCTGGGCAGAGGGAGCTGGGAAGTAGAGGTATGTGTATGTGAGTGCACACACGCGCACACACACACACACACACACACACACACACTCACACGCTGCTACACCCAGTTCTGTGTTTATCTCATGCCTCTGATTGCAACACTGCTCGAGAGTGCTTTAGAGCCTAATCACCTTTTGTATACGCAAATGCTCTGTGAGAACCTGGCTCCCATTACCCTTGATGTGGTTCTTTTTCTGCTGCTCTCCCTGTCCCTTCTCCTGTGACCTTCCTTGCCCTGTCCGAGGGAAGGGAAGGGAAGCTTAGTGGCTTTCCTTCCAAACCATCCGAGAGAGAGAGAGAGAAGAGGGAGAAGATTCTCTTTTTAATCCAGAAACCCTTTTGCACTCGTCTGTCTGCTAAGCACTTTGCTTGCCCCGTTCCAGATCGCCCCACCTGAGAGAACCCTGGTTTTCAACCACAGTTTGTTCTGTTACCACCCTTCCCGGTTCTCTTTATTTTAGACTTTGAACTCCCCGTGCTCTTGATCGGCCTGTCAACTCCGGAGTGTGCGATCCCCATTTCCTTTTGACACTGCTCTGCTGAGGCATGAATGACACATAAAAAGCTGTGCATTTTGAATGTCCGCGACTCGCTGAGTTTGGGGATGAGAACACACCTGTGAGAGCTTCATCACCATCAAGACGTAAACGTGTCCATCATCTCCCAAAGTTTCCTTCCACTCCCGCTATTAGTATTAATTATTGTTATTATCTAGTGATCCCCATTGGATTCAGCCCGGGGCCCTTCTCAGGGCACAGGTCCCTCGTGTGTGCGTAGAGCTGAGGTGCAGGCTTTTTAGACCAGAATGTGACTGTCTTCCTTTCTGAAGCAGAGTCCTCTCTGCCTCAGTGTCTAAAGGGCGGGTGACTCATGGCCCTCTGGAGGAGCACTTGTTGAGGCCAGGGCCCCTCCCTGACATTCCAGCGGGAAATCAACCCTTTGCTGGCCTGACTAAATTTATAGTGGGCTGGTCCTGGCAGCTGGGGACAGCAGCTGGTGGTTAAAATCTCTGACAGATTTTTTTTTTTCCCTCTGAAAAATGTTTCGGTCGCTCTAGTCCGAGCACCACCACGGGGAGAACTTAGAAGCCATTTATAGCCTCTTGCAGTTGGCCCAAGAAAAGCTGCTTCATGAGAATCCCTCCACTTCCCCAGAAGCCAGCTCTCCCCCATTCTCAGCCATCCGGAACATGACTGGGTCACTAGGAAGACACAAAGGCCTCGGAGCTGCTGGTACAGTGTGAATTTGACAAATGTTGTTTTTTGTTTTTTTTTTAGTAATTTCTTGTGGTTCAAGCTAATGTATGTATGTGTATACACACATACACTTTTATTTTAAAATTATTATAATTGTGTTGTACGGGAGGTTTATAAACCTGTATCAGTGCCTATTCACTCTTGATCTACACACTATTCTAACACCCCGAGCCTTGTGTCTTAGTCTGCACATGAGAAGCAGAGAACTGAAGGCGTAAAGTAGAGGAGAGTCAGGTGGGTTAGCAGAGGTGCTGGCTGACGGCCTGCGAGTGAGGGGTGAGGCTGAGTTGGGAGAGTCCTTGGTGACGGTGCAGCCCAGGGCCTTTGCTTTTACAGATGGAGCAGTCACCTGGCTGAGATCCCAAGGTGGGGCCGGTCTAGAATCCAGCCCTCTTGACTTCATGTACAATTGTGCTTTTAGTGCCCCGGCATACTTCCTCACTGACATCATAGTGACTCAAGATGCTGATTGTGTGTCATCGAGAAAACATTTCATTATGTTCGAGATTCTCTGTTCAGAAAAATCGGAGAAGTGTCCGATAGGCTTTGAAACATAATTCCTCCCAAAGAGTTAAAGTAACAATGCCATCCCACAGAATATGCAGACAGATATCTCTTCCTCACCAGATCCTCCACTGGAACCTTCATTTTCCCCAGTGGTGCCTGACGAGCGAGGCGTGGCTGCATTTGTGCCTTGGGACGAGGCCGACAAGCCCGTGGAAAATGTCAGCACAGAAGTGGGGACTTGACTCCGATTGTCCCATCGCTTCAAACTTTCGCTGAGTTAGTACAAACTGAAGTTGCTCCCTGGCACTTGAAACTGTCCTTAAATATGTTTTCTTATTTATTTTGCTTGTAAAAGCAGTGCATAGTCAGCACAGAACTAGAAAACAGAGACAAGTTCAACGGGAAAAAATACTCATGGGGCACCTGGCTGGCACAGTCCATGGAGCAGGGGATTCTTGATCTCAGGGTTGTGAGTTCAAGCCTCACATTGGGCACAGAGATGACTTAAAACCGTAAAAAAAAAAAAAAAAAAAAAAAAACCCACTCATAATTGTACTACTGAAAGAAAATTACTATTAACACTTTGGCACGCATCTTGCTTGGTGCTTGTTCACTCTGCTGCACGTTTCCTGCGTGTGTGTCTGTACATACGTGTACATATCTACATGTATACACACGGATATATAAACACTGATATACACGTGCACATGAGACCTGGATCGTGCTACTGGCATATTTATTTATTTATTTACTTACTTACTTACTTATTTTGAGAGGCAGAAAGAGAGAGGGAGAGAGAGAATCTTAAGCTGGCTCTGCGCTGTCAAGACTGAGCCCCGATGCAGGGCTCAGTCCCACAAAGCATGAGATCATGACCTGAGCCAAAATCAAGACTCAGATGCTCAACCAACTGAGCCTCCCAGGCGCCCCCATGCTACTGACAGTTTTAAAAACATTTCTTTAGTTAATGATGGACGTAATTACCTCTAGGGATGTGGAGATCTACCTTATTTTTTTAAATAGCTGCCAATAAGTCTGTTCTACAGCTTTGCCTTAATATGATTAACTGTCTCCTACTGTGGGACGTTTTGGTTGTTTCCCGTTTTTTTGTTTTGTTTTTGGGGGGGGGTTGCTATTATGGTCACAGATGTGATCAGCATCTTTGTTCAAACCCTTAATCATCGTATCATCGTAAAATAAATTCTTGGAAGTACAGTGGCTGTGTTGAAGGGAACAAAGTCTTTTCTGGCTTTCCGTGTGTATTGCCAAAGCTCCTGGGTGATGTTTTTCCATTCAGGTTTTTTTTAATTTTTATTATTTTTATTTTTTTATTTTTTTATGACTTTGGAAAGTCGCTAATGCCTGTATTTTAGGATTCTCTGAATTGTGATCCAGAATCCCTGCCATCGTCCCGCCTCCAAGCTGGTTCCTTCCTTTTCCCCTTGTACCCATTTCTCTCTGACTCCTTGGGCCTGGTCGCAGGGCTCCGAGATCGAGTTCTGGGGGATTTGGAACGGTGGGTGGGAACCGTGGAGGAAGAAGGGAATGTCACAAGGTCCATGGGAATAAATAGTAAGGTGTGGTCATGGGCATGTGCTGGTCTCATCACATTTAAAACATAGTTTCCGGAAATTCACCCTGGGCCCCCCCTGCCTCTCATTCATTTCAATGCCAAAGGCAGCACTTTGTGGCAGAGCCTTGGATAGAAGTTTGGGGCTGATTCCTTGGCTTAGGATCCAGTTCCAGTCCCTTGACCTGGCCTTGGGACCTGGCTCCCGTCCACCCCTCCCCTTCCCAGGCTCCGCCATCCACACTCCCGCCACACTGACCTTGTGTGTTCATTGCTCTAGAATGCCCGACTCCTTCCTGGTTCGGCGCTTTCAGATATGTGGCTACAGACCCTCTGTCTTTCTCTGACTCTTCAACCTTTGGGACACGGCCTAGAGTGGTGGTTAAAAACCTTGCCCCTCGAGTCAGGCTTGGGTTTATATCCTGCTTCTGCCCCTTACCAGCTGTGCAACCAGGGACAAGTTATTCAGCCTCTCTGCGCCTTAGTTCCCATATCTGTAAAAACCCCATTACCATGAGGTTAATGACGGTACCCACCTCACAGGGTTGTCGTGAAGATCATATGTGGTGATATCTATGAGGACTTAGACTGGCAGTTCCTGGCACACAGTACACGTTAGTGAACATTCATTATCGCCGAGCTGACCGGGTGGCCTCACCCTACCCCCTAAACAAGGAAGTGTTCCCGGTCTCCCGGCTGGGACCTCCTGGCTTTATCTCACACAGCCTTCTGTATCTTTCCTTCTTGGTGGTGACTGCGATTGGTACTAAACAAGCATTTCAAGAAATGTCTGACTCTTGCCTAAGACTGTAAACTCCATGAGGACCGGGCCCGCCTCTTCCTCGTTTACGACGCAAGAGTCAGGCTGCAATCCGTGCCTGCTCACGGAACAAAAGTGAGGGCCCTGCTCCTCACTGCCCAGAGCCAAGTTCATCAGAAAGAAACACTCATGGACCTCCGTGATGAACTAGTAAGATGTACCCGATTATGGAAGGGGGTTCCCAGCAGAGTGAGCTGTTGTGTTGACCAGACTGTGACCGTGACCTGTGTCCCTCTGCACTTTCAAAGCCCGCTGCTCTTGGAGGCTGTCTGGTATCCACCTTCTCAGTGGATGAAGGGCCAGTGCGGTTTTTAAAAGTTTCTAAGGCATATAGTTCAAAACTTAAAAAAACAAACAAAAAAAACCGATTAAATGAATTACTAGGAAATGGAAACGATACCCGGCCAGGATTTCTCCTTCCTGAGCACTATTGACACTCTGGGCCAGATAATTCTTTGTGGTGGGGCTGTCCTGGGCATTGTAGGATGTTTAGCAGCGTCCTGACTTTTATTATTAGATTCACAGACAAAATTACTCTATCAAGTCGCCCTGCAGGCTTCTAAAGACTCAGTTTCTGTGTTTTCTCCTCCTGGGCCAGCGCCACCTGTGGGCCACACTTGGAGTAGCAGCAGATCCTTCCTGAAAGGGCCTGCTGGGGGTCCAGATAAACTGTGTGCTGTTCAAACACATTGAAAACTTCAAGGAACATTTCTGAGCCTGGGCTTTTTTCCTCTCCTCTCCCTAGGTCACCTGTAGCGGATGATGTCATCCAGCCAGCTGCCCTCGAGGACCTTGAAAACCCACTGTTAGCCGCCTCTCCCCACCAGGGTGAAGCCATCAGCCAGGTCTCCGGGGACCTGACAGCCCAGAGGTACCGTGGGGGCTGGGCCTGCGTCTGGTGGTGGGACCCCGGGGCCCAGTCTCTGAGGCTGCCTCCCTCCACTCCCCTCCCCTCCCCTGAACGCCACCCCTACGTAGGTTTGCACGCCTCTGCTGCACAGGGCTGGGGACTCTTCTTGGGGCCTTAGGGACCTAAGGGGACACCAAGAAGACCCCGCCCCAATGAGCGATTTAGAGATCTGTTCCCTTGTGATCTTCAGGGGACCCTATTTAAAATAGAAGTCCTCTGGGAGAGAGGACGTGCTATTTATACCTCTCCAAGGAATGACTCAGTTGACTGCCTCTGACCTCCCAGGACACGAGCTGGGTTAGCAGAGAGCTGTGGTCAGAGCAGAGGGGAGCCAGCAGCACCATGGGGAAAGGGACCGGGTCCTTGTGCCTTTGCTTGGCAGACGGGTTTTGCCGGGGGGCGGGGGCGGGGGTTCTTCCCTCACCTGCACTACGTGCCTTGGCAACCCCACAGCAATTGCAGGTGTCCAGGTGCACTGTGCATAACCCCACTGGCACTTGATTTCCAACAGGCTTGCCCAGCATCAGCCTCAGGACAGGCTCGGATGCCAGTACACACACACACACACACACACACACACACCTATCTCTGTCTATACACATGCTCCTCCCCACCCCCCCCGTATATATACATATAGGTTTATTTAATACACACACACACACACACACACACACACACCTATCTCTCTCTATACACATGCTCCTCCCCACCCCCCCCGTATATATACATATAGGTTTATTTAATACACACACACACACCTATCTCTCTCTATACACATGCTCCTCCCCACCCCCCCCGTATATATATATATATATATATATATATATATATATATATATATATAGGTTTATTTAATACACACACACACACACACACACACACACACACACCTATCTCTCTCTATACACATGCTCCTCCCCACCCCCCCCGTATATATATATATATATATATATATATAGGTTTATTTAATACACACACACACACACACACACACACACACACCTATCTCTCTCTATACACATGCTCCTCCCCACCCCCCCCGTATATATACATATAGGTTTATTTAATACACACACACACACACACACACACACACACACACACACACACACACCTATCTCTGTCTATACACATGCTCCTCCCCACCCCCCCCGTATATATACATATAGGTTTATTTAATACACACACACACACACACACACACACACACACACACACCTATCTCTCTCTATACACATGCTCCTCCCCACCCCCCCCGTATATATATATATAGGTTTATTTAATACACACACACACACACACACACACACACACACACACACCTATCTCTCTCTATACACATGCTCCTCCCCACCCCCCCGTATATATACATATAGGTTTATTTAATACACACACACACACACACACACACACACACACACACCTATCTCTCTCTATACACATGCTCTTCCCCACCCCCCCCGTATATATACATATAGGTTTATTTAATACACACACACACACACACACACACACACCCCTATCTCTCTCTATACACATGCTCCTCCCCACCCCCCCCCCTATATATACATATAGGTTTATTTAATACACACACACACACACACACACACACACCTATCTCTCTCTATACACATGCTCCTCCCCACCCCCCCGTATATATACATATAGGTTTATTTAATACACACACACACACACACACACACACACACACCTATCTCTCTCTATACACATGCTCCTCCCCACCCCCCCGTATATATACATATAGGTTTATTTAATACACACACACACACACACACACACACACACACACCTATCTCTCTCTATACACATGCTCCTCCCCACCCCCCCCGTATATATACATATAGGTTTATTTAATACACACACACACACACACACACACACACACCCCTATCTCTCTCTATACACATGCTCCTCCCCACCGCCCCATATATATATACATATAGGTTTATTTAATACACATACACACACACACACACACACACACACACACACACACCTATCTCTCTCTATACATATGCTCCTCCCCACCCCCCATATATATACATATAGGTTTATTTAATACACACACACACACACACACACACACACCTATCTCTCTCTATACACATGCTCCTCCCCACCCCCCCCCGTATATATACATATAGGTTTATTTAATACACACACACACACACACACACATACACCCCTATCTCTCTCTATACACATGCTCCTCCCCACCGCCCCATATATATACATATAGGTTTATTTAATACACACACACACACACACACACACACACACCCCTATCTCTCTCTATACATATGCTCCTCCCCACCCCCCCATATATATACATATAGGTTTATTTAATACACACACACGCTTCCATTTTTGAGATTTAATTCACATATGACGTTGCATAAGTTTAAGGTGTTATACACAGATGTTTTAATTTATGTTTATATCAGTAAAGCAGCCCCAGTGAGTGACCCCGCATGGCAGCAGGGAGAGCGTGCTGAACAGGCGCTCCCGTGGACCCCGAGCTGGGAAGCTGGTGGGGCACACCCATCCATCCAACCCTCCCCCACCCCCCCGGCCATTTTACAGGAGGGACCCAGAGGGGCAAGCGGAAGCTCTCTGAGCGCTGGATGCAGGGCGACTTGGCTGTGTGGTTCTGTGGCTCCCAGAAGAGCTCACGTGTCTTTGGGTCTTGTCCGTGTTTCTGAAGTTCCCTCCCAGCCCTGAGACCGTATTTTATTTTTTTCATTTTTATTTGTTTTTTAACATTTTTTAATGTTTATTTAGACAGAGGAGAGAGGCAGAGTGCAAGCAGAGGAGGGGCAGAGAGAGACAGAGACAGAATCGGAAGCAGGCCCCAGGCTCTGAGCTGTCAGCACAGAGCCCAATGTGGGGCTCGACCTCACAGACCGCGAGATCATGACCTGAGCCGAAGTCAGACGCTTAACCGACGGAGCCACCCAGACGCCCCCCCTGAGACTGTATTTTAAATGATTTGTCCCAGACCGCACAGTAGGCAATGATAACTGCTCTTAAAGCTTGCTCTGAAGGCCCCTTCTGTGCCGCAGGCACCGCACTTGAGTATGTCACATTGAGTGTCTCTGTAAATCCTCCAAATACCCCTAGGAGGTGAGGGGTTCTCTTAGGAACCCCTTAGCCATTTTACGTATGAGCAGACTGAGGCTCGGTTCCGTTAACGTGTTCAAGGACACGTAGCTGGAGAGTGGTGGAACTGAGATTCCAAGCAGGTCCTGCTGGCCTGCTAGCCTGTGTTCGGCTGCGGGGAGAGCCAGTTTCCGCCTCCCACAGTGCACAGGGTTCCGCCTACATCACTGGCCCCTTTCAAGTCCAAGGAAGATGACGCACTGTAGGGCTGTGTCACCTCTGACCGTGACCAAGAGTGATCACAGGATGCAGGAAGGAACCAGTGGTCAAGTACAGATTTTATCTGTGCTGAGAACTTGGCCAGCTTTCTGGCTTTATTTCCCAGTAGAACGGTGCAGGTAGAGTTCAATGAGCAACTTTGGTGCCTGGCCAGCGTTATTGAACATTTGTCTGGGGTCTCATTTTCTTGGTTTTACTGGAAATCAGTAGAAAAGAAGCAGTGCTGATAGGAGCAAGGGTTGTCTGGCTTTGGTCACCAGCTGCTTCCACAGAATACTCATTATATTTGTGAATTTGCCCCTTCCTAAGATTTATTTGTAACCCCAAGATCAACGCTCATAGCTTGTGGTCATTTGTGAACATGTGCAGAGCAGCAAAAATCTGAGCCGCCTGGGGCCCTTGTTCCCAGTGGGGGTGGAGGAAGACGCCCTGTCTTCTTATTGTAGCTCTCTTACTGGAAACAGGTTTCTGCATGGTATATTTAGGGCCATGGCTTTTGTAATTTTGTGCTTTTTCGTTCATGATCTTGCTGCTTAAAATGGCCCCCAAGGGGGGCGCCTGGGTGGTTCAGTCGGTTAAGCGTCTGACTTCGGCTCAGGTCATGATCTCACGGTCTATGAGTTTGAGCCCACATCGGGCTCTGTGCTGATGGCTCAGAGCCTGGAGCCTGCTTCAGATTCCCTGTCTCCCTCTCTCTCTGCCCCTCCCCTGCTCACGCTATGTCTGTCTCTCTCTCAAAAATAAAAAAGATTAAAAAAAAAATTTTTAATGGCCCCCAAGGTAGTGCTGAAGTGCTGTGAAGCGTATTTAAGCGCAAGAAGGCTGTGGTGTGTCTTCCGTAGAAAATATTCATGTTAGATAAGTTTCATTCATGTTAGATGAGCTTCATTCAGGTGTGAGTTATAATGCTGTTGGCTATAAATTCAATGTTAATGAATCCATGATATCTAATAAATAAGATGTTTTCACACAGAAATGCACAGAAAACAAGGTTACGTAGTGATGGGTTGACAAAAATGTTGTGACCAGGGGCTTAGAGGAACCTAACCCAGCTTACCTGCTGGGAACGGTGGTTCACAGTTCAGCTCCCGGAACAACTTGATAGAATGTAACTACTGTGAGTAACAGGAATCAGCTGCACCTGACCTTGCCCATCCCAGAGAATAACCACGAAGGGCATTCTAGGTGGGCACTGGCTGCTTTTTAACCTCAGAAATGGCCCTGCCGCCCCACCCCACCTGTCTTACCTGCTGGGGCTGCTGTGACAAAGGACCACAGACCGAGGGCCTTACAAACAGCAGAAATGTATTGTTCACAGTTCTGGAATCTGGACGTCTGTCAGGGTGGTCAGGTGAGGATCCCCTTCCCTGCTGCAGACTTCTTGCTGCAGACTTCAAATTAATTAATTAATTTGAGAGAGAGAGAGAGAGAGCACAAGAGGAGCGGAGTGGGGGGTCGGGGTGGGGAGACAGAGAGAGAGAGAGAGAGGGAGAATCTCAAGCAGGCTCCGCACCACCAGTGAGGAGCCAGTCTTGGGGCCTGAGCTTAGGACCTGGGAGATTATGGCTTGAGCTGAAATCAAGAGCCCGATGCTCAACCAACGGAGCCACTCAGGCACCCCCTGTGGGGTCTCTTATAAGGGCACTAATCCCGTTTGTGGGGGCTCTCAGGACATACTCATATCCCCAAGGCACCATCTCCTATTTCCAGCACATTGGGAGTTAGGATTCCGACATGTGAACTGAGGGAGGACACACATATTCAAACCACAGCACCACCCTCGGATCCCCTCGCGGGTCGTGTCCCACGTAGGGTAGGGACAGGGGAGGCAGAGGGGGAGAAAACAGGGCAGAGAAGGCTGAGACGGTGCACTCTAGAGGTTTGCTCCCCCTAGGAGTAGGTTGGTACTTTAAGTTTCAAAATTAAATTTAAATTAAAATTTAAAAATTTTTTTTTTTTTGCATGGAACTGGAGGGTTTGCTTTAAGCCACCTTTCTGCCTCTCTCTCCATTACCTATTGGTTCTTTGGTGCCACATCTTGCCCTTACAAGACGTCTTCTTTCTGAATTGGAAAAAAAGGCACCCCCATCTCTGAGGCAGTTCTCAAATACAATGAAAGGCATTCACACGCCCCCCTTCTTCTCTGTTAAAGCCGTCCGAGGACATCAAACTTTGTTTCTTCCTCAGGGAAGAGCCTCCAAACCTGCTCTAAACCGGTCGAGCTTCCCTTTTTGCCGTTGGCATCCCTGGGCCCAGACCTTCGAGAACATTCTGCAAATGACTACACTGTCCATGGCCCATCTGTTTAGTATTTTCAAGACCGTTTTTAAAGCAGCAGAACTTGTTTTTTAAATAAAACCGCACTTATTAAACAGAGTAAAACAGGGGCACTCTGGTTACATCCTGGAAGTTCCTTTAGCCAGGAATCCAAACAGAGGGGTCTCTTTGACCTTGAGGGCTCTCCCTTGGACACAGCTGGAAAGCCACTCACCTGACTCCTGTCCAGGGAGGCCAGACTCTAGTGTGCATCCAGATAACCCAGTTACAGCACACATTGCTGCCCCGCCCCTGGAATTTCTGACTCAGGAGGCCTGGGAAGCAGCCCAGGACTCTGCCTTCCTAAAAGATCCTAGGTGACGGTGCTGCTGGTCTGGGGTCCACAGCTGGAGACCCACGAGGTAAGGCAGTGCCGTTCTCAACCTGTCTGGCTATCTGCAGCTCTTCAGGATTGGAGACATCTGCCCCTAGCAGCTGGTGGCTCGAGTTTCAGATTCCCACTGTCAGACGAGAGAGCCAGGAGTGGGCATAGCTCCAGCCAGTGTCATAGCCTCGCTATGGAGTTACCACAGTCGGAAACTTCAGAATTTTCTGAAGTTGAAAGACAGGGAACTCATGCTGATTTACAGCTTCTGTTTTTCCTCTTGCTCCCGAGCCACGCGTTTATTTTGGGGGCAGCCGTTTGCACCAAAAGATTTTCAGCTGTGGGCATGCACGAGTGGGTTCAACTGCCTCGCCAAGTTTAACCGGACTTTTATTTAAGCAAGCACCGTATCGTAAAAACTGCATGACAGAGTGAACGTATTATTGTTGCTGTTGTTGTTTTTAATTTAGAATAGGGATCACGCAAAAATCTTCTCTCAATTCCAAAAACAATTGATATAAAATAAATAAGTGACAGAATTCCTTTATGCCATTTAAAAGGTATGTGTTGGGGTGCCTGGTGGCTTAGTCAGTTAAGCATCCCAGTTCTTGATCTTGGCTCAGGTCATGATCCCAGGGTTGTGGGATCAGACCCTGTGTTGGGCTCCATGCTGAACGTGAAGCCTACTTAAGATTCTCTCTCTCTCCTTCTTCCCCCTCCCCTGCTCGCACACTCACATTCTCCCTCTCTCTCTGTCTCTCTCTTAAATAAATAGATAAATGGTACGTTAAAGGTACATGTTTACGAATCCAGTTGATGTAGCCAGTACCCAGTTGGCTGAGTAAATTGGGGTGCATCTGAATGCTCGGACAGGGCCTTTGAGTTTCCAAGTAGCTGGCTACTATTACGTGGAAGCTTATAACTTGCCATGTTGGCAGGGTTCAAACATTGCCAATTTCATAGCTCAGACGAACACGTGACCTTGTCCTTGTTTTGGTTTTTCACGGATCTTGAGCAAATTTGTCTGTGTAGGTAGATTTTTCCCTTCTGAATAAATCGCTACATCTTGGCCACCTGAGATCAGTTTCCTCCATCCCCTGCATGCCCCTCTCTGCAGTCTCTGTAACTCCAGAGCCATTGGCCACTGGGGGGGATTCATGACCCAGATCAAAGGCCCTCGGATGGCGTTGGGGTGGTGTTTATGGCCTTTCCTCTAGTTTATTAACTAGCCTGAGTTCTGCTTGGGTCAAGCTCAAAAGCAGTTTCCGTTCTCTGAACATAGGTTTGCTTTGTGGAGGGACATAGGGTAAGAATGTTCTGGGAAGGAACTGATAAGCCAGTTCAGGGGTTAACTGTGTGGAGCCAGCCCCCCTTGCTGAACGTGTGAAGGTCAGGATGTTTAGGGCCTGTTCACACTCTCGCATGGGCTGAGTTTCACATGCTGGTTTATCTCGAGAGAGACTAGAAATAGCTGCTCGAGGGGCCTGCCTTGGAGCTTCCAGCCAATTTGCAAGCCTGTCTGGGCACCTTGGGACTCAGGCTTTGCAGCAGCTGCATCTCCGAGGAGTGTATCTCCCATTGCTGAGACTGTCTTATGGAGGGAAGCACAGGCCTCTGCTGGCCTGCTGTCCAGGGCCCCGACCGGCCGAGCTTAGCTCTCCAGAGCAACAGTGTCAAAGTGCTTTCTCCCCTCTAGCTTGTATCTGGCTTTCCATCTGAATCGAGTCTTTGGCCGTAGCCTTTGCCCTATTACGTGATTGTGTGCACTTGGGAATTCAAGAAGGAAAAAAATCAAGAGCCTGTGAGGAAAGCCTGTTGTGCTAATACCTTCCAGATGGCGATAAGAAATGGGAGATAAGGTGGTGTCGCCCATCTGGCCCGACAGGACGTGCTGTGTTCTGCCCGGGCTTGGGGGATATTATCGCCCTCCGTGACAGCCAGGTCACTCTGGTGTCTGTCTTTGGGCAGGGGCTTAGCTTGGCACCTCCGGCCGATCTCCGAAATGCAGTTCGCTATCAGGTCAGTGGGGGATCTGCCGGGAAGGACTCAAAAGCCCGGAACAGGCAATCAAAAGGTAACAGTTACCTGGCAGCATCTCGCCATGGCTGAACTCACAGGCCTGTCCGGCTGAACGCAAGCCCTGGATAGACATCGTCCGTGTTTCTCTGGTTCCTGTGTGGGGCGGAAACTGCATCCGAATGGTTAGGAGACCAGTTGTTGTTTGTGGGGACCTGGGTGAGGCACTGAATCGGAGATGGCGAAGTCTGGCCATTAGCCATGGCTCGCCGTCTGCGTTAGGAAGGATTCTAAGGTCTTGTCCACCTGGGCCTAGCAGGAAAGAGTGCCATGATCAGTAAGTCATGTCTGTCTGCTGGAAGGAGGTGTGGTGGCTCATGTGGCCTCTTCTTGTTAACTCTTCTCTTGAACAAAAAAGGCTTAAGTTAAGTCAACATTTCCTTCGTCTTCCGAAAAGATAAACATGCTGTGAATGTGAATTCAGCTTCTTTGTTATTCCCCTAAGGCTTGGAAAACATTAATTCCTTAAATGAGAAAAGGGAGCTCAGAGTTTTATTAAAAAGGCCTTCAGACACCCTACCCCCGGCCCATTTTATAGAAGAAATCGAGGCAAGAGAAAGTTAGTACCACGCAGAAATGAAATGAGAATTCACGTGTGAGGCCTGCATCGGGGTGCCCTGGCCTCCTCTGTGCCGGCTCGGTGGCCGTCCGGGAGTTCCCGCTGAGGGCTGGCAGGGGTGCTGGCCGTTGCCAAGGGCCCGGCTCCCTGACCGCGATGTCTGAGGACGAGCCCCTGCTGGTCAGGGAGGCTTGGGTACAGACAGAAGCTGGCACAGAGGGGCTGAACTGTCCCCACCTTGTCTAGCAACGCTGTCCCCCGGGGCAGCTCAGGCTCGGGGCGGGGTGGGGGGCAGTACAGGGACCCTGTGTAAGTTCCTGCTTGGCGTCTAGAACCAGGGCTGGCCCTGTGGGCAGGCCACCCAGACAGTCGCCCAGGGCCCTGTGCTTATTTCAATGGTGTGCTGTCACCATCCTGAGATTCTTGATCCTTCTGGAATGCGGCGCTCTGCATTTTCACTTTGCATTCCATTTTGCCCTCGAGTCAGGTTACTGGTCCTGCCTCAGACTGGGATTCCAAGAAGATTGCACAGGTGTCCTGCTGTCGGAGGCCTACGTGTTGGGGACGCAGGGAAGGAGCTGTCCTGTGTTGAGCACTGTTCATGTGCCAGGCTCTGTGCTGGGGGCTGGAGAGGCCACAGTGGCTGAGACTTTAGTAGGGGAGCAGGACACCTTAGCTGAAAACGAGGTGCTCAGAGGTGGGGCCGGGCCCAGCCTGGCCATGCAGGATGGGCACATTACCCCCACCTGGGGAAGGGGTAGTTTGGTGGCCCCTCAGGATGATTATGGGGTGGGCTGGGAGGGGGCGAGAGACGTAGGCATTCAGGGGCACAGTCTGCTTGAGCCAAGGCACAGAAGCAGCCTGGAGCGTCAGGGGGCCAGCTTGGTGGGGTTGGAGCAGAGAGGACAAACCTGGGAGGGGACCGGGACAGAGATGGGGTGTGGGAGGCCAGGGAGTTTTTTTCACCTGGGTTCCTAAGGCTGCAGAAAGTTGGGGAGGCTTTCAGGCAGGGCAAGGAAGGACCTTATCAGAACTCGAGCTGGGTTATCCTGGTGACCGTGGGGGTAGGTGTGAGGGGACAGAGGAGGCAGGCAGAGGGGGACGTGCAGGAGCCCTGCTCAGAGAGGTCGTAGCCGCCGTCACCAACAGAGGTGGCCGGGACAGAGAGGTTCCGGAAGGAGAAGGAGGTGACTCAGCAGGAAGGGGTGATGGAGAGATGAGGACAATCCCAGCTTCTGGTGCTGGTCTGAGTCACTGAGCGCTTCCCTGTTGGGGCCTGACCCTCCGACCCCTGGCAATGGGCCAGCAGCCAGCTGGAGGAGGGGGGGGGGGGGGGGGCTCTGTTCTTAACAGAGCAGTTGATTCATTTGTTTGGTACCTTTGGCTCAGAGAGCCTGGTGCGGGAAGGGTGTGGCCCTGGTGGTGGGCCAGCAGGAGGGAGGGTGAAGGGCGCAGGCTCCATGGCCTCCAGGCTAGATCCGAGGGGACCCCCAGTGTTCCCAGGGCAGGGAAGTACCTGTCACCTGTGGGCACACTCCTCAGCGGAGTGTGACTGTCAGTGCTCTTCGCCCATGGATTTGGCTTTGCTCTGGGGCCACAGATCCCAGGCCGCGTCTCCCACTCTCTCAGCCAGCGTTTTCAAAGACGGAAACCTTCCCCTGCCCAGAGTTTTCTGGAAACAGCAGAACCACGGTCTGTATCGCCTTCCTCCAGCTCACATTAAATCAAACCAGATCTTTACGGGGCTTGCCGAGCAGGGAGCACTGTCACTCCCGTAGGAACCGAAATCGGGGACTAGTAAATTTCTGTCCACTTGTGCACTGGCCTTGCTCCAGGCTTACCCATGGTCGTTACGCTCTGGTCTCTGTTTTTCTCCTCATTACACGGGGGAAGAAGGCATCCTGGGCTCCCACTCTGCCTCTGTTCCTGACACCCGGCCTGGTCGTGCCCAGCTGGGACACTCCATCTCTCCCTGTCCCTCTGCCTGTTAATCCAGTGCTCACTGTGGGCGGCCTGGCTACATGTTGCGACTATATGACTTCGGCTGAGTGACCTCAACTCTCTGCGCCTCAGTTTCCTTCCTTCTTTGTAAAGTGGGGGGTGGTGACATTTGCCTCAGAGGGTTGTTGTGAAGGTTATTCGAGGTCCAATGTGTAAAGTGTTTGGCACAGGACCAGGTACCCGGCGCCGGGCATGCTGGACCGGCCGCCTACCATAAGGTACCAGGGACAGGGCGCACGGGACCAGGCACACCAGACCGAGCTCCCAGTGGGGTTGAGCTTCTGCTGTTTTTGCGGCTGTCGATTAGTAATGCCCAAGCCGGGGCGCGGAGGCTGAGGGATTGCTGGCTTGGGGAAGGGCTGCAAGTCTAGGAGCAGCCCAGGCGGCGCGTGTTGTAGGCGCTGAGGGAGGCCGGCCTGGTGGGAGCAGAGCACGTGAGGGCCAGGGCGGTGGAACCGGGGGTTGAGGCCGAGGCGGACCCCGTCGTACCTGCTAAGCAGCGACGGGGAATTGGAGCGAGAGTGCGCGGGGTGTGAGGGCGCCCCTGGCAGCTGTGCTCCACACCAGGAGGCCAACCACGTAGGTGGAGCTGGTGGAGATGGATGGAAATTAGCAGAACATTATTGACACTGAGACCCAGGGGTCCTGTATTTCTGCCATCCAGGGGGCTTCCTGCAGGGGTTCCCACCCAGAGGGAAGAAATGAGCCCTCTACCAGAGGCCCGGAAACCTCAGACCCTGGCTCCAACCTCAGGCCTGGTTTCAGGCCCTTGGTGCTGACTCACATAATTGTAACTGGGCCGCCTTCGGCCCTGCCAGCTTCCCTGTGGGCAGCAGAGTGGACGGCTGGAGGGAGGCTGGGAGGGCCGACCCCCCCCCCCGAAAACTGTTCCCAAGCTTTAGTCTGTGGACGGCACCGCGAGCCTTGCTTTTTGCCAGAGTTGAACATCAAACCTGTTTTGAGCTCTTTGCTTGAGGGTGTGTTTGCAGGTGGGTACCCAGGGGCCCTCTCTGCACTCCGGGTATTTCCCTGGATGTCCAGCAGGGGGCGCTCACCCACTGAATGTGGGATGCCGCTCTGCTATAGATCTCTGAGCACCCGCCCCCCCACCTCCAACCTCTCAAAGGGTCCCCACAGGTCCCTGGTGCAAGTTCCTTGGTTACCTGTCAGCCTTTTGGCCTTGACTTTTATCAGCTTCGGATTTTAGGGGGTGTATCCCAGGGCGTTTGCAAAGCTGTATCGTAGTCCTCGATTCACAGAATTCACTGCCTATAAAAAATGATTTGAAATGATCATACACAAGTCCCCTCCCCAGAAGAAAAATCACACAAGACAACTCACAGAGTGTCCTGAGCACCCGCACTGCCTCCATCAAGGAAACACCAGGTTCTGCTGAAACCTCACACACGAGGCATCCACGCCTGACCAGGGGGCTGTGGCACCGGAGGGTGCCTCCACTGTGTCTAAGCAAAGGCCCTGGGGAACCGGGCCCGGGATTGAGGGAAGCCATGTGCTGGGTCTTTAAACAGCCCGTCCCACATGTGTGGGGTGAATTGGGTGGGGTGAGGGGGCCTGATGAATGTGCCATTAATGAGCCAAGTTCCACTGGGAATAATTCTCCCTTTGTGTCCCCAGCACCTCCCCAGCTGCTGCCTGTGCGGATCTCACTCCCCGAGCCTCAGAACATGTGTCTTTGCCTTCTGCCCCAGCTGGTGATGGAGTAGAAGCTTCCGCTCTCTCCTGCCAGGGTCTGGCCAAGGACTTAAGCAGGTATTGTACTCAACTTTCCCTCCACGGTTGCTGGAGAGGAGGGGCCTGGTGGTCTCTTCCCCCAGGCCTTGGACTCAGCTGCCATCGGGGATGGTGCCAGCAAGATGTTGACAATCTGGATCTGTGATGCCATGAATTTGGGCTGTAGCCGATGTGGAGTTTACCCCTGCAGGCAGGTGTCTGTGTCACCATGGGGATGTCCTTCGTGAGTGAGTGTATTATCAGGGGTCTCCAGAGAAACAGATCCAATAGGAGGTATATATACATACAGACAGAGAAACGTATGTTAAGGACTTGGCTCATGTGAATCTGGGGAACTGACAAGTCTAAAATCTTCAGGGGGCGGGGGGTGGTAGGGGCAGCAGGCTGGAGAGCCAGGGAAGAGCCAAAGCTGTAGCTCAAGTCTGAAGGCCATCTGCTGGCAGAATCCCTCTTCCTTGGGGGACCTCAGTTCCCATTTACTGATTTATTGACTCATCTATTTCTATCAATGTGGACTTGGGGTTATCTATTTTATACTTTGGGTTATAATAAAATAACACTTTATTCTTTTTATTGGCCCAAAGTATCTTAGCTTTGGCCATTGGGCCATTCATTCATTGGCTCCCAGGGCTTTATGTTGAGGGGGTCCAGCAGCCCTGAGGCAGGATAGAGATACAATCAGATGTGCATTTTTGTTTTTATTTTAATGTTTATTTATTTTTAAGAGGTAGAACATGAGCAGGGGAGGGGCAGAGAGAGAGGGAGACACAGAATCGGAAGCAGGCTCCAGGCTCCGAGCTGTCAGCACAGAGCCTGACGCGGGGCTCGAACTCACAGACCGTGAGATCATGATCTGAGCTGAAATCGGACACTCAAACTGACTGAACCACCCCGGCGCCCCAAATTTGCATTTTTAAAGCCTCTCTCTCTAGGTGCCTGGCAGGGCAGGACTGGATTCCGCACTGACCAAGACTGTCCTGAGGCTCTGTGTCCTGCCCAGGGCCAAGACGAGACCAGGCGTGGCTGCGGTTAAAAACACCCTCCACTGCACCTGCAGACTTTGCTAAGTCCTCTCTCTCCCTGGCTGCTTTTAGCCACGGGGCTGTGGCCTAGATCCAGGGATCCAAATAAAACTTGTCTTTTCCCCTCTGGTGTGGGTCCCGGAGGTTCTCAACTTAAGTTTCAAAAACGCACAGATGAAAATTTCATTTTGCTGAAATGGAAGTTGTTTACGAGCCTGGGCCGGAGAGTCTGAGGTCCTTGTTGGTCTCATGGTTTGGAGCTACATCGTGCATCTGTTCCCATTTGCAGCCAGGCTTCTCTTGCTGGAGCTGGCGCGCCTTCTTTGTGTTTTCGCCGTGCACACGCGTGGTGCAGTCTCTCCCCGCTCCCCCCACCTCTGTGGTTTTGTCTTTTCCTCTTTGGGCTTGGAGGGGAGTGGCGGGGCAGTGAGGCCTGGTGTCTTGACAAAGAAGGCCCGGGGCACATCTTATTACCGAACGGACAGATGTTCTGTTCTTGCAAGCATGCTGGGCGGCTTCCTGCTGCCTCGTCCTGCTTCTAATGGCTGCTGTGGAAATGATGACACAACCCCACGTTTCCAGCGCAAATGGCTTTTCTCTGGGAATTTTCACACCCCCTCCCTTCCCCCATCCCCGTTGGTAATCATTAGGGCACAAGCCTTTGGGAGAACAGATGTGACTTTGAGAGAGGCCACGGGGAGGAGAGAGAGCTCCGTGTGCAACCCTGCCTGAAGCAAAGGGCTTGTCCTGGGAGCGTCCACTGCGGTGGCTGGGCTTCTGGCCTTCCCTTCGCCTCCGGCCCTGCCCTCTGCAGCCTCCACACTCAGCAGACCCCCTGACCCATAAGAGCATTCTAGACAGCATCCTGTAATGGTGAGCTCTAAGAGGCTGCAGCCAGGCAGAGAGTCAATGATAAAGAATTTCTAGCAATACAAGTCCAAAGCCCTCACTCATGCCAAGGCAGCTACAGCTGACCACAGGTTTTTGGAGCCTCTGGAGGCTTGTGGCAAAGAGCCTCGTATGTTGGTACCTGGGCCGGTGGGGGAAGAGGGGTGAACCTGAGCAAACAACATCGCTGTTCAGAACTGACTGACCTGCCTGTCGGCCTGCTGGGGACAGCTGTCCCACAGGAACTGGTAACTTGGAAGCCTGGCCAAGGGCTGCCTGGAAAGACCTGGAAGAAATGAGATTAAGAAGCAGTTTCCTGCAAGGAGGAAGTGATCCCATGCTGATGCAGGAGGCCCAGGGCATAACACCCCTGAGAAATGCCACCCCAAACTGCAGCCTGGGATTGGGGAGGGGGGGACAGGCAGGTGGCCTTGGTGAGATGTCCCCCGGGCCCTGCCTGCATCGGGCAGCCCCAGATTTGTCCACACTTCTCCCGGACTTGAGGGATTTTCCTGGCAGGAGCTGGACTGCGTGTCTCCCTCACCCCACCCGGGGTTGTACCCTCTTCCCCCAGGTTAGAGACGTGAACCCCTTCAAAAGTGTTCCACGCCCTCGCCCTCGGAGCCAGCACATGTGCGAGCTCCCAGCTGAGTAGTTAATTCTGCAGGTGGGGTCGGGACCATCCTCTGTGTTTTAAAGATGTCGGGTTGCTGAGGCTGAGGCTCTCTGGCAACAGGAGCTTCCCCGAGCGGACTCGGGTCTGACCCAGCTCGTTCCTTATTTACATATGCCACCTGTCATTACAGTCATTCTCCTGCCTGAAAGACCCACTTCTTACAGGGCAGACCGGGCACGGGTATGCTGTAGAGCGTCACCCTCCTGGCGGGACCAGCACAGGCCATCCGAGTGGGGCTTCGGGCCGCTGGCCCATCTCAGGAATGGGAACCAGTGTGGGGGCAGCTGGGCAGGCTTGTCCGGAAGCTGTACCCTGCTGGCTTCGGCCAAGGAGCACAGTGGAGGGAGGCCGCTCCTTCCCCAGGGTAGTAGGTAGAAGTTGGCCGCCTCCGTCTGGGCAGAGCAGGTGTGGAGGGGTGGGGCCGGAGACCCTAGCCCCATAGTTCTTTTTCCCTCTTCTGGAAAGGAGGGGTGGGCAGCCAGGCGGGGCTTCTCTGGGGGGCCCCGGAGGAAGTACAGAGCATCAGCTTTGTGACCTCAGCCAGACTGGAGTCCCGGGACCCCTAGGGTAGCCTGGAAGGGAGTCCGACCTGACGTGGGGTTCGGTGAGGAGCCGGTGAGGGCGTGGCCGGGGGTGCCCAGCGCAGCTCCCAGAAGGTGGAGGGTTTCAGGGCAGCGGGGTCTGGGAGCTCCCCCTCCATTCCTGGTAACCCCCTTGGTCCCATGTTATGTTGGCTGCTGTGTGCTAGTTTTCGAGTTTGGCTTTTCTTCCAAGCCAAGCGTATGCCTTGGAGCCTCCAGCCCCAGCTGGAGGTGGGAAGAGAGGGGTTGCCAGCAGCAGGCCGGTCATGGACTGCCTGAGGGGAGGTGGAGAAATAGACCCGAAATCCAAGACAGGGCCCCAGGGAGGTGGGGTGGAGGAAGGGCTTCTCACCAGCACAGGCCTGGCTCAGGGCCCTTCCCCGCCTAGCATGGCTCCTGCCAGTGTCAGTTAGTCAGCTTCTCTTATTCTTTAGCTCGTGAGATGCAGTCACAGGCCTGCTACAGCAGCTGCAGGAAGTGATGAGTGCTCTCAGTCTAAGTGGATCATATAGTGGGGTCTTCTGCTTTATTTATTCGCCGTATGTCCATCCATCCGCCCGTCCATCCATCCTCCCACTCGGCATACACGTCCTGGGTTGATTCTGCGCCATATCCCGCGTGTGATGTGGTGCGGGGGGAGGAGCATAAAGCTGCAGAGACTTGCCTCTGGTCCGTTAATGAGCTGTGTGACCTTCGACAAGTTACTTGACCTCTCTGAGCCGTCGTTTGCCCATCTTTAAAACAAGGCTAGTAGTACCCACATCTTGGAGGTAATTGTGAGGAGAAAATGAGGTAAGTGAAGAATGTAGCTCAGGGCTTGACAAATGGGAGGCATTTAATTAACGCGGGCTCTCCCCTGACATCCATCAGTGCTGGGAGTGCCGGGGGAGAGGAGACGACACAGCAGTGATCCAGCATGTAAACTCTCCAACTGGCTGAGAACAGAAGAGAGTCTCCTCTGCCTGGAGGAGTCGGGGAGGCTTCCAAGGGGGAGAGCCGTGATTTCATGGGTTTTCCAGGTGTTTGCTGAGGGTGAAGAAGGAAAAGGTACTTCAGGGAGGGGGAGCTCTGTGTACCGCAGCCTCGGGGGGAGGTGGTGATGCCCAGCAGATTTAGGCGGCAGGTCAGGAGAGGCCTGGATGGACTGGAGGGGGCAACACAGGTGGTTGTGGGCCGAGTAGTGAGGTTAGCGGGAAGGGACGCAGGCATGGCGGGCGGTGGTCAGGTTTGGGGGTGAGCCTGTAGCCAGACTGAGGAGTCTGCTGGGACCCACAGTGTGAAAGAAAGATTGTTTCCCTGGTATTTTTTTAAAATTTTTTAACGTTTATTAATTTTTGAGAGACAGAGTGCAAGCGGGGGAGGGGCAGTGAGAAAGAGAGAGAGACACACACACAGAATCCGAAGCGGGCTCCAGGCTCTGAGCTGTCAGCCCAGAGCCTGACATGGGGCCTGAACCCATGGACTGTGAGATCATGACATGAGCTGAAGTTGGATACCCACCGACTGAGCCACCCAGTAGCCCCAGATTGTTTCCCCTTTAAAGCAGGGGAGAGTCAGGACTGAGTTTGGGGGTGGGGAAAATCTCTGATGGCCAAGGGGAACCTGGATGGTGAGAAGAGGCTGGAGGTCACGGGGCCAGTGGAGGTTGGTACTGTGGCCGAGGTGGGAGGTGATGGTGGACTGAACTAGGGCAGTGGCTGTGGGGCCTGAGAGGCTCTGAATCTGTCTTTGCGGCTTTCATTCCCCCCTTCCTTCCTTCCTTTTATCCTTCCTTCCTCCTTCCCTCCCTCCTTCCCTCCCTTTCTTCCTTCTTTCTTTCCTCCCTCCCTCCCTCATGTTTATTGAGCTTCTGTTCTATGCAGACCTCACAAGCTGTTGCTGGGGATACAGTATTGACCCTGCAGACATGGGCCATACTTCTGAGGGGACTCTGCAGGGACAGCGACTCCTGGGCTGGGCTATGGTTCCAGGCGGGGGCTCCCAGGACCTTGGGCTTAGCACCGGCATTTCCTCCCTGTGCAGCCCAAGGCTGGGGCTCAGGAGGGCAGGGGTGTAATTCCCCATGGGGCTCAGGAGGGCAGGGGTGTAATTCCCCATGGGGCTCAGGACGGCAGGGGTGTAATTCCCCATGCAGTTCCACCCAGCATGCAGTCCCAGCTTTTCATGTCCTGGCTACAAGGCAGAGGAGGCCGGCTCTTTGGGGATGGCTTGCCCACTTTGTGCCCCGAATAAGTGCCCCTTCTTCTGACTTTAAAAATCCATCTCATTGAGCATCCTTGCCTGGTGGCTTTGCAAACCATAGGATCCTGTGACCTTTCTCAGGTTTAGAAAGATGGGGGCTTCCCTCCCTCCCCCTTTTTACTGTCCCCATTTTAAAGATGGGAAAAGTGAGGCCCAGTGAGGTCAGGACCTTGCCTGAGGTTACAAGCTCTGAGAGCAAAGTTGTGGTGGGAACCATTTGGGTCGGGTGTCTCAGCAGACTCCTCCTCCAGGGAGCCTGCCCAATTTCTAACACCTCCTCCTGAATGAGGAGCTCTGGGCTTGGTATCCCTGCATGCTGTGAGAGTCGGTGAGGCTGGGACACTGAGTGCTCCCCGGGACAGAATGACTGCTTGCTGTTCCGTGAAACAGCACAGCAGCAGCCGCAGCTGACGTGCATTGAGCGCTTGCTGTATGCCTGGCATTGCTATACTAAGAACATTTTGTATGTTATTTCACTTACACCTTGCAATATCCACGTTGGTGGGAAGGTCCTATTGATTTTTACTGCACAAATGAGGAAACTGAGGATCAGAGGGGTTCAGTAACTTCTCTGAGTCAGTTTAAGGATTCAGGTAAATGAGAAATTTCCCCTATTATCCATTAATCTTTCTGAATTAGGTGAATGAGGAAGTGAGTTTAATTCAAACCTCATTCCTGGGCACCCCACCCTCCCCTCCCCACCAAAATCACACACGGGCAAAGCAAGACTTGTCGATGGGGGGATGGGGGGGTGGAGCTGAGGTCGGGAAGCTGGGGGGCGTGGCTCTGGGCTTTGCATGTGACAGCAGTGGGAAGACCTAGGATCATTTCCGTTATTCTCCGTAAGCTCTGGCCTCAGTTGGAGAGAGTTTCAGTTTTGGCCTCTCTCCTCTGTGCCCCTGATTACGGGTCTGTCCACCCGGATATCCACCCATCCCTGTGTCCGCATAGTGGCCAAGAGCCTCCCATGTGCCCAGCTATGGGCTAAGCACTGGGCATTCCGTGGGGCATATGGGAGTTGTGGCCTCAGCCCTCCAGGAGCCCACCTTGCCCAAACTTGTTTCCTAAGGAGAAACCGGATGCCAAGGACGCTGGAGGGCGGGGGGGGGGGGGTTGCTACCCTGGGATGAAGGGGTGAGAGCAGGCCCCTCTGGTCAGCTGCTGACCTCCCAGAAACAAAGCAGCCACGCCGTGTTGGAGAGCAGAGGCATGTTCCCAGGCTGGGCAGTCGCTGCACCATGGAAATGCTCACGCGAAGGAGAAACCCTTCATCTCTTTGTGGATTAATAACTTCAAGAGATGCAAAACCATGTAAATATAGCGGGCGCTTTATTCTGCGTCAAAACTGAATACGTACCCGGCCTCTGAAAGCTGGCTAGGAAACCCGGTGGTACCTCTCACACGTGCTTCCTTAAAGTCAGAGGATGAGGCGGGAATTGGGTCGGTCTGTTGTCAGGGAAAGATTGTCTTCACGCGGACAAATCAGTTCCTGAAAATCTGAGTATTTCGGGAAAATAATCCCTTATCTTCAGACACAGTTACAGGCTAATTGCATCCAGCGACGACTAGACAGGGTGTGGATGGAATTACACAGACAGGCCCGCTGGGAAGGTTATGAAAAGAGGGTATTATTTTTAGGGCTTGGTAACGCACACACGCGTGCGTGCACACACACACACACAGCGCACAGCACACGCCTCAGACGCTATGCTAATTATGCTATCAGTAGGTGCTCGCGATGCTATTTCTGGCCCAGCCGTTCTGGATTCTGTTCGTCACGGAGCCTTGAGTCAGCAGTTCTGGTCCTCGGCGCCTGGCTTTGGCTGCACCGCTCACAACGAGGGCAGCCCCATGGCAGGCTCCGGGTCACTGCTCCTCAGGCACGGAGAGTCGTGCCCCCTCGGGCCAGCCGCCCTGTGCCCTGCCTGGCGAGGGGGGCCGCTGCTGGGGAGCCACGAGGACCCACTCTCTGCTCACAGCGAGAGAAGAAGCGAGGCACTTGGAGCCTCTGGCTGCACCCGTTTGTGTCTTCATCTTGGGAGCATTTCCACCCCGACCGGCCTCTTTGGAGCCCCGGGCAGGACCCCTCTCCTGCTGCAGGTGGCGGGGCCTGAAGTTCGCAACCTCTTTCACCAGTCTGGCTTCAGAAACCAGCCTGCTGCTGATTTGGGCAGCTGGGAGATCCCCGCTCTGCTTGCAACTGAATGTTTCTCTTTAAAGGCCTCTCTTCCCTGGTACCAAGTAACCTCTAAAACCTTAAGCCTAAGCTCTAGAGGAACTCAGTGGATTAACACATCAACATTCAAACCAAGTACAGTATTTAATCTCTCTTAACAGGCACTGAAAAGTGCTTATGGAATTTTCTGTTCTTGGAAAGATTTCCCCGAGAAGAAGGAGGGGTAACACCGGTGATGTTCTTGATCTGGAGCAGAGGCAGTCGCCTCTGGCCCAGGCAAGTCCCACCGTTTCTCTCTTCCCGGGTCTGAGCGCAACTTGACGTGGTGTCTAAGGGCGGGCTTGAACTTTGGAGGTCAGAGTTCTATTTGGCCCGATGGCCACCTTGGGCCACCCTGTTTGTTTTTGCCTGTGATCTTAAACCTAGCGTATACCGGCAGTTGTAGGAACAACCTGGATTATCTAAAGACACCTGTTACCTGAGAAAGGCCACATAAAATGCATCCGCTTAAGTCAAAGTTGTATGGGAATAGCGGGGGAAAGGTTTAATTGCGACTTTACCTTGAAAAAAAAAAAAACACATGAAAAATTACGAAAATGGCTTATTTTATATTTAACAAGATGTAGGCTTTCGTTTTTTTTTTTTTTTTTTTTTTTAAAGATGTAGGCTTTCATGATAGCCATATGTTAATATTTAGAACGAACAAAGAGTTCTGCCCCTATTATTCTGACAGGTTTTCGGGGCTGTGTTCTCACCTCACATTTGACTCTTGCTGCTGAAGCCGAGACCCTTCTCTGTAAATACGCAGGGGCTTAAACAGTTTTCTGAAGGGCTCCTCTCAGCTCCTTGATCTTGACATTGCCTCTCTGAAGCCGCCTTCTTCACCTTCCTGAGTGTCTCTTCTTCAGTCGTTCACAGAATGCCGTTTGTCACGGCTTCGGGTGGCTTTTGAGCACTTCCGCGGAATCGGGTTCAGTGACTTCACGGTGTCCTGCATGTTTTGCTAAATTTACGGCTTCCTCTGCACTTGGTGGCATCGTGCTCGCACCGACAGTCACTGAGAGACGAGCCAGACAGGCTCCCTTCCCTCTTTGAGGGGGGATTTAGGCTCCAAGGCATTGTTTCGTTGGCAGAACCCTCGTAACGCTGACCTTTGCTTTCTCTTCTAGAACCGTGTTGCCGTGACAACATGGATGGTGGGGACCCTCTCCGAGGGATGGGGCAACTTGAAACATATCCTCTGCGAACCTCTTCGCTTTCTGATTTTCCGGATTGCTGGGGGGAAGCCGAGTAGCTGCTGCTTTGCTCGTGGAAGCAGGCTTTGAAATTGGAGGGGTGTTGTTGAAGGCGTGGGCCACCATATTCATGGGCTCTTGGCAGAGGACCCACAGGAAAGAATATGTTGAGAGTGTCAGTCATAGAAACACCTGCTCATCCGCGGAGTGACTTTTGTTTTTTTAAACTTACTGGGTGTTGTGAATTATGTAACGGATCGCGATCGTTTCCCTTTTTGCTTTGGCTGTTGGGAGACTGCAACTTATTCCAACAAGAGCTTCTGGAATAACCTTACCCCCTCTGGCTTTTCTATACCTTTTCTCCCTGAGTTTCTTCTTCCTCCCTCCTTTCCTTTTCTTTCTTTCTTGAGTGGGGTGGGGGGAGCAGGGGAGGGGCAGAGAGAGAAGGAGAGAGAATCCCAAGCAGGTCTTACGCTGCCAGCACGGAGTACTATGTGGGGCTCAAACCCACGAACTGTGAGATCATGCCCTGAGCTGAAACCAAGAGTTGGACGCTTAACCAGCTGAGCCACCCAGGTGCCCCTCTTTTTTGCTCCCTTGAATTGGAAGCTTAAATCCTTTTTGAAATTAGGTAGATAGAGTGGGCACCAGGGTGGCTGGGTCGGTTAAGCATCTGACTCTTGCTTTCAGCTCAGGTCACGATCGCACGGTTTGTGAGTTTGAGTTCTGCATCCTGCTGGCTCTGTGCTAACAGTGCTGAGCCTGCTCGGGATCTTCTCTCTCTCCCTCTCTGTTCCCCCCTGCTTGTGTTCTCTCTCTCTTTCAAAATAAATAAACTTAAAAAAAATTGTTTTTAAATTACGTAGGGTATATTTTCCAGAAAGTTTATCTCAGGAGCGTCTCCTACAACTTCCATCTCAAAAGAGTTGAATGGATTTGGTAAAGGAAGAAAGGTGTTTGAGGCTCTTATTTCGTCGTCTTGGATGTGCATTGTTTGCCACTAATTCCTTTCTCATGTGATGAGACTTCTTGGCACTAACTTAAGTTTTTCATAGCCCCCGAGGTTTCCCCCATCAGCCTGCCTTCCTTCTTGTAGGAATCAAAGATTAAAATTGCAACCTGCATTCTTCATTTAGAAACAAAAGTGAGTCCCCTCTCTCTTGACCGATTTCTAGCTCATTTTGGGTTGCCTCTTTGGGCATGACAGTACAACCCACAGCCTCCATTTTCTGTCGTGACAGAATTGAAAGAATGTTCCCCATGAAGAGTAGTCTTTGGAACTTCTTTGTTTGGAAGGAACTCTGGAAGGTCTCATGCGGATATGGTGAAGATGGTGAGGAAGACATATAGTAGAGCAGCCCTTTCCAAGAAGAACGCGAGAGAACTTTCTGGAAGGGATGGGATTTTTACCTGAGCTTGCGCTTCAGCCCAAGAAAACCACTCAGGCTCCCGAGGGTGAGCATGTGAGGTTGAATGTTGGAGTCTAGAAGATTGATAGAACCCATCAGTCTTCTCCCCCTTCTCTAGACCCATCAGTCTTCTCCCCCTTCTCTATTCATCAAACGATTGAAGACGTTTGCCAGGACCTTTGCCCATGCCCTCTGAGGCTTCACACCGCATGTGTTTATGGAGCCCTGGCTGTACGTAGGGCACACCGTGTGGCTGGAGGGCAGAGTGCAGGTGCAGATACACGGATAAAGTGGGATGGGACAAGGATGCACCAAGGCTCCCACCTGCCAGCGGTCGAGAGAAGTCTGAGGGCCGGCTGGGACTGACCCTTCCAGGAGCTGGCCCAGGGCTGCGGCTTGATACCTGGGAGGCATTGAGAGAGCTGGGGAAGGTGGGGAGGGCGCCTGCTCGGCAGCGAGGTCACAGGGAGGACCCTGGCCCTGCTCATGTACAGGGTGGAGCGTGTCACAGGATCAAGGCCAGGATATGGAATTGGGACTTCTTCCCGAAGGCAGTGGTCAGCTTTTGGAGCAAGGTCGTGTGACATCCAAGCTGTGTCTCCCACGCCCGGGGACGAGGATCCCGGATCTGTCGGACCTGGTGGGGAATGTGCCAGCAGGGTGCCATTCGTGCCCGCACCTGGTCCTGTTTGCTGGCCGGATCTGCTGGTCTCGGGCTCACGTTCCCGTGTGGTCGCTGAACTTGGGCCACACGCAAGGGCTGAAATGGAACAGCTCCCAGCAACTGGAACCTCAGGGAGACGTCAGCGAGCACAGAGTGGTGTGACGTGGGTTGGACTTTGGGGGCCTCAGACGGAGGAGCAAGACGCAAGCAGGCGGTGGTAGTACGGTCAGAGCCGGCTCCCTAAAGAGAAGGTTCACGCGGTTTTGGGCAGCGGCCCGCAGCCCCCACCACGGTGTACTGGATGGCGGTGAAGGCCAGCAACTTGAAGAAACAGGACCTGGGCCTTCTCCATCTGTGTTTACATTCTTAGCGTTCCCCAGATGGAATTTTCTGTGATCTGACCTACTTTTCTTTAGCATGTGTGCTTGGGCTAATTAGCAGTGCAGGGGTCCATCGGTCCTGTTTGGAGAGCATGGCTGCTATGGCAACTGGAGACATCTCCGAGGCCGCAGGCAAAGGGAGAGTGGCCCAAGTTTGTGTCTCTTGCAGTCTCAGAGGTGTTTCAACTTGCTCCCCCACCTTGACTGTGGCCCAGTGGGATTTAAAAGTCTCTAGCACATAGTTTATCTCAGGTACAGAGATTTGGCAGGTCGGCCGATCTTTCTGGTATGTGTCAGTAAGTAACTTGAGGACAGACTTGTCTTACTCAACGTTTATAGGCCAGGTACATGGCAATGGTGTTAATATGTGTTGAATTGCTCATTGTTTTAGAAATCATGGGTGCATCCCTCAATTTATCCAGGTTTCGAGGGTGTCTTGGGGACATGAGTAGGAGGGTCGGCAGTGGGGCCGGTCGAAGGGGACTTAGCTTGCCAGCAGGGTCCTGGAATACGTGTGCGGTGATCCAGAGGCCCCAAGAGGGGCTGAGTTCACGGTTTCATTGCAGCCACTGCTAGAAGCTTCAGGGATCACTGGTTTGCTGTAGAGGGAGCACGCTGTGCCTGGGGCAGGGAAAAGTCTGGAGAACCAGCTGGGAATGAAGAGATGGGAAGGAAGGCAGCACCTCCAGAAGAAAGGTCAGGAGTAAGCAGAGGGGAACCGTGCATGGCGTCTGTAGGCTGAGCTGCAGACAGTAGCGTGGCCGGGTGGGTGCTCACTGCAGGTGTGGATAGCTGAGGGAGTGAGTGCCTGGAGTGCTAACCGCTGGCATTTTAGTAATTTCAGATGGAATCTGTGCTTTCTCGCTGTGCAAACCTACGATTTAACCTTTGCGGAACGATTTGGGGTGGGACGGGGTGAGGGAGGGAGGGGGGTGAGGCAGGAGTGGGGTGTAGGGGGTGGTGTCTGTGTTATATGCAGTTCTTGTGATAAACCACGACCCGGGGCTGGGTCTACAGAGCATTGACGCTGGGTCGGATGATGGCTCTGGACTGCTGTTGTTTTGAGTTTCCTTGGTCTGGCTTGAATGGTTTGTGTATCTTTTCGCTTTTTTCTTTTAAGTTTATTTATTTTTGAGAGAGAGAGAGAGAAAGAGAGAGAGAGCGAGCAGGAGGGGCAGAGAGAGAGGGAGAGAGAGAATCCCAAGCAGGTTCTGCATTGCCTGCACGGAGCCTGACGTGGGGCTCAAACTCACGAACCGTGAGATCATGACCCGAACCGAAATAAGGAGAGGGAGAGAGAGAGAGAGAGGTAGAGAGGGGAGCATGAGCGCCTGAACAGCAGCAGGCCCTTGCGGCCCTTGTCCTCTGGAGTCGCTCTCCCTCCCCTGCATTTTTTTAGTTTGACGTTTTCTGTCCGCTGAATTACTAGGTAACCAAATTTGTTTTAATCATGTGCCAGCTGAGCATCAAGAGGCCCTAAACGAAGATGTCAGAAGTTCTTCTGTAAGCACACAACACAGACTCGTGACGTTTGGACTTCCGTGGCATCCACCTCACCGGTGCCCACATCGTATTTGTTTTTCCCCGCGTTCTTGGTGGCGTTTTTGGCATCACTAAGTCGGTGGCAGCCTGCTAAGTGAAGTGTCACTGTGTCATGACATTTGAGTAGTTGGGATTCCACATAAGAGGATCTCATTTTATCGCCTCCTTATTTCCTTAAGGGCACTCGTTTAGGGGAAGATGCTTCTCGTCAAGAAGGAAAGAAAGTTAACACTGCCCGGCACCAGTCAGGGGCTTGGTCCTGGGACCCTATATATATATATATATATATACACACACATACATAAAATTTTCTTTAATTTCCCAATACCTTGCAAAGTCCACACTTTCCCTCTTCTGCCAGCTGAGGAAGCAGGGCTCAGGATGGTTAAGGGGTTGGCTGCAGCCTATACCGCAAATGAAGAAGATGCCAGGCTTTGAATTCTGGTCTCATTTCAAAGGCCTCTCCTGTTATTGTGGCAAACCCTCACCTGCTGAGGGTTTCTCGCGTCCTGAACCAAAAAGCTGATGAGTTCTGACTGTGGTTCTTCATTTTTGTTTTTTTTGGTTGTTTTTTTTTTATTTTTTTTAACGTTTATTTATTTTTGAGACAGAGAGAGACAGAGCATGAACGGGGGAGGGTCAGAGAGAGGGAGACACAGAATCTGAAACAGGTTCCGGGCTCTGAGCTGTCAGCACAGAGCCCGATGCGGGGCTCGAACTCACTGACCGTGAGATCATGACCTGAGTCGAAGTCAGCCGCTTAACCGACTGAGCCACCCAGGCGCCCCTGGTTCTTCATTTTTGTAGCGCTGAGTTTGGCTAAAGCCCATACCCTTGGTGCCCAGGGAAGGGGTCACTTTCCTCAAAATCTTGTCTAGCTTAGTGCTTATGAAATTTTTCAGCTCCAAGCAGTAAGGTTGCTTGGACTCCCAAGTGTACATGGGGCCCAAGAGATCTGCTTTCTGGCGGGAAACAAACCCTCAGGGTACCGGAGGCGAACAAATTGCAGGATCTTTGCCCCTAGATGACACCCTGCGCCGACAGGGAGTGATGGCTGCCCAGGACGTGCTTTCCAGAGCAAGCCTCATCGGGCCACCCAGACAGTTACCCTGCCTGCGAGATTGACATTAGCTGCCTTCATCGAAACGCAAAAGTAAACCTTCTCCGGGTTTCCTGCAAATTTCATGTTGTTCTGGGAAACAGTTTTGATTCTCTGGCGTTTTGTTTGACAATAATCTTAAGCAGGCACAGGAGAAAGCCAGTCGGCCACGAAGTCTAGAACTATCCTGACGTTATGAGCGGCAACCTCAAAAGTCCCTGGCCAAACATCCTTGCCACAGCTTCAGAAAACACTCAGGGTATTGGAGAAAATTTCTAAATGCTTTGAGCAGTTCTGTGTTCATTTTATTTTTCTTTTGGCCACAGTTTAGATGCATTTTAAGCTTACTGTGCCATGGGGTGAAGACATGCCGGGAAAGTGTAGAAGGGTTTTCAGCTTATCATCAGGGGCTCGCTTTAATTCGGTTGCCAGCCTGTGTTTGGAGCGCACAGTGCAGTTGCATTGAAAGTAGAGCCGGGGCAAATGGTCAGGCTCCCAGGAGTGCCCCAAACTTTCGAACCTGTGAGAGATGGAACCCTTCTCTAGTAGCTTTTGGTGAGAAGGTCCCGGAGCCCAAGGCTTGAGCCTTTCTGAGCTAGCTGGAGCCAGGCGGGGGACCTGGCAAGCTGGGCATTGTTGCCCTAGCCAGGGCGGGGGCCGCGGTGATGGGGTGTGTTTGGAATCACAGAGTTGGGCCCTTTGGTTGTAGGTCACAGCAGGCTGTCTTTCCCTGGTCACCCTGTGGCTTTCAGGGCTTGACACGGGCCTGTCAGCTTGCCTGGCCTCTGGTTAGGGGGAGCACCTGCTCAGGGCTTCTCCGTGGAGAACTCACCTGGTGGCCAAAGGTGGGGTTGCAGACCTTGTGGCAGACCGTGGGCTTCTTTCTCTCCACCTTGCCCACCCCCTACCAATTGTGTGAGCGAATCCGAGGCCGGACCGGGTTGGCTGTGAGCAGGGAGCCAGGCCCTGGGATCTGCCTGGTACAAGCCTCATCGGGCTCCGGGCCTGGCCACCGGCCTGAAGGAGGCAGAAGGGGACAGTTGGAAAACCGCACACATCTTGCACATTTCCCGCCGCAGCCTGTTTACCTGCCCTCTCTCCCTCCACACACACGCTGGTGCCAGAAAAGTCTATTCCCCTCCTTCTGGAGGGATGAGCCAGCCGGGGGGGCGGGGTGGGGGGGGCGGTGGAGAATACCCCTACTTCTCCCTGCGGTCAGCTCGGCGGAGACCACCACGCCCCTCCCTCCTTGGGGCCCCGGGCTCCCCAGCCCGCAGTGTATTTGCATTTCAAAGCCACACAATGCGGTCGGTCGGGGCGAGGCAGGGGAGGCTGGGGGAGGCGGCGCGCACGCAGAGGGAGGGTCTTCGCGCTCCCTCCCCCGGCCCCGTTTCCGGAGCCTGCGCCGGAGCTTTGTGAAGATGCAGGCGTCGGGGCCGCTCGGCGATGATGACATCACCGTGTCACACACCGAAGCCGGGCTGCCGGGGGGTTTAGGAGCAGCTCCACTCGGACCACACCGGCGCTCACGCTCACACTCGCGCGCCCCGGGCAGAGCCGCGCGCGCCGGCCACACTCGCGCACACTCTTAGGCGCGCGCCGGCCACACTCGCGCGCACACTGCCGCGGCGCTCGCTCCCCGGGCTCCGGCTTCGGCCCTAAGCCGCAGCTCCCCGCCGCCGCCGCCGCCGCCGCCGCCACCGCCACCGCCACGGATGCCAGCAGCTGCTCCCATCTGCAGTGCAGCAGCCCCGGCCGCCGGCCGGTCCGTCCCGGCTCCCGGCTGGAGGAATCGCGCCAGGACGCTGGCCCCGCTCGCGGCTAGTCTGCTCGCCAGGGCGCAGCGAGGATGGGAGGGTCGCAGTCCCTGCAGCCAGTCCCAACCAGCGACCCGAACCTGGAGGCTTCCGAGGCAATGTAAGTGCTCCGCGGGGCCGCCCGGAGGGCCCCCCTCCCCCGACCCCGGGAGGAGGAGAGGCTGCCTGGGCTTTGTTAGTGTCGCCTCTCCAGATGCCCGTGCAGCCTGGAGCCCGGGCTGGCCCAGGGTTCTCGGCAGCCTTACATGGCTTTGCCTGGTGGCTGCTCCTTTTAGCATTTAGTCCTCCCTCTGGAATGAGCGTCTGGCAGCCCTAGGACTGCCCCCGCCTGCCCCCCACCCGGCAGAAATGACCCTCTGGCATTCGATTTCAGTTGTTCAGCGGCCCAGTGCATGTTCCGGGGCTCCTGCCATGAGCATCTTAACTCTGCACCCCCAGCACAGTGGTATTTCCTGCAACGGAACAGCCGGGCATCAACAAGGGCCTCTTGGGAAGAACCCTTGAGTGTGGCAGCTTGGTGCCCATGGAGACAGACCAGTTTAGGGGCAGCCAGTCGCCTGGCCAGGCTGATGGTGTGGATCATGGCTGGTAGATGTTCAGTCCTGTTAGCTTAAGCATCCGTATACTCACTCTGGTGAGCATTGTGGAGGACAAGGCTGCTTGCTATTATTAGTCAAGCCAGAGGAAGTCTTGTCACTGGTCCATTGGTCAAGGCAGGGTTTGACTGCATTGATTCAGGAATCCAATCTTTTCTCCAAACCACAGAGCTGATGTGCTCAGAAGAGGCCTTTATCCTGGAATCCTTAGTATTGCCATTTCTGTATGGTCGTATCCATTTCCTTCCCAGGCATGTCTGGAGGATGGGCCTTATTGGGTAGATCTGGCTGCCGGGCACATTTCAGCAGGTCAGGCCGGCATCCAAGGTGGGCCTCCACATCCCAGGCTTACCTGCTCTACTTTCCCGAAAAGAAGAATGTGTTTCAGAAAAGAGTATTTTCTGGGCATCTGGGGGTGGGGCGGTAGGTAAAGTGATTGCTTTCTGAGAGCCACTGATGTGTAGATTAAAAGATTAGCAGGGATTGGTCTGGGTGTTGTAGTAGGGACAGGGTGCCATGTGGGGCTTCCTCACTGGTCCCCACGCCTGGGCTTCAATGAGGAGCTAGCTCAGCGCGGTGATGTAATGCTAGGCTGAGCCTCATGGTTTTCTAAGGCCCCGTCTCTTTAGCAGTGAACCATACTTAGGAGCAGGTGTGCACTGATCATTTGTCTTCCTCCTTGTAGCTTGGGAAAGTGTCATCTTACAACGGGAGGCACATCAAGCTGGAGACTTTTTTTTTTTTTTTTTTTTTTAATGCTATGAGCCTTGTACTACGCCTACCCTGTTTTTTGTCCCTGTGTCGTATTGTTAGATGCTTGGAAATATGTATCACCAGAAAAGACTGCAGCCTAGGCAGAAGAGAACAACTTCAACCTATTTTTTAAAAGTCTGTGAACTGGAAATCAGTTCATCAGTGCTAATCACTAATTGGTATCAGGACTCACGCCTGTCAAAGAGCGTAAGAGGCTTGGAAAAGACAATGTGACCGCATGCTTGGGAAAATATGCGCCTCAGCCATTGGAAATTCAGCTCACCGGTCCCCAACATCCCCGCCCTCTTTCCCCGTTGAGTTAATAAATGACCAGTATTCTGTTGGCTGAGGGCTGAGTTTGGGGAGATTCAATTAGGCAGAAGCTGCCTTTTGGATAAGGCCCCTACAGGTTGGTTCTGCCCTGTGGGGATAGTGGCGTTTGGGTAAAACTCCAGGCTGATCGGCCACATTGTGCTGAAGTCTGCTTATCAATATTGCATGGTTGAGTTCGTTCCTATGCGCCAGCCTGAGGCATCTCTCCCCGGAACTGCTACTTCTGCAGCCTCTAAATGGAAATCTTGAGGATAGTACGGATGCTCATTCACAGATCCCACCCTCCACCCCCTACTCTTTTTTTGTTTTTAAAAATGAAGAGAGGGGACATAGTTGGGGCTGGTACCATTCCCAACAGTTATTTTTCTCTAAAACCCCATCTCTGCTGTCTGAATAACGAGGGGCTATTTTGCTACTGTCGAGTTGCTCGTTTCCAGTCTAGAGGTTTTAAGAAGTGTGTTAAGGGAGCGCCCCTCTTCCGTACAGGCACAAGCCTTGCACGATGGTGTGTATTTCCCTGCGCCTCAAAACGCACGCACAAGACAGTGCGGCACATGGTCCGTGGCGAAGAAGCTGCTGCTGCTGCTGTCGGGGTTGCTGGGGTGGAGGTGAACTTGGGGTGGACTTCTGCGTAAGTCCGTCCATGACAACTGGAATCTAGAGTAACCCTTTGTTTTTCTCTGTCGAAAGATGGGCCGGAGTTGGGCACCCCCGCGGAAGAGTGAAACCAAAAGACAGAGGGAGGCAGGATGAGGTGGAAATGCTTGCAGGAATTTTTTTAGCGTCAGGATTTCTTTCTTGCCTTCTGCTTTCAGGTGCGGGGTGCCTTTGGGCAGTTTTTGTAGCCCTGCCTGGTAGCTTCACGCTGTACAGAGTGCGGTAGGGTACGCAGGTGGGGGGTAGGGGAGGGGGTAAGATCCAGAGTCCTGGGTCTCCCTCTTGGCTGGTAGAAACTTAAATCCTGGAGGGGCAGGAGGGCATGTGGGGCTGGGAGCCGGGGCGGGCGGGTGGAGGTTCAAGCATCGACCCTTCCCTTGCTCCTCCCAGGGTGGTCCCCAGACTGCTGCATCGCCTTCTCCGAGGGGCTTGTTAACAAATGCACAGCCCCAGGCCCCTCCCCAGACCGGCCGAATCAGACTCTCCATTTGAGCCAGAGATCTGTCGAGATGCCCGCTGAGCTGTCGACGAGAAAGTTTGAGAAGCCCTGAGCTAGCTCAGTGTCTCCATCCTGGTCGGTGAGGAAGTCTGGCCACTTCTCTGGCTGCTTCTTTCCTGTGTGGGAAAGAAGTTCCGGTAGCAACAGCGGCCACTGTTTCCAAACAGAACAGGGGAAGCTGGGAGAGGAGAAATCTGCCGCAGAAAACACTCGCTAACCAGCGCAGCCACGCTGGGAAGTGCAGGGAAAGGACAGGAAGTGCTACAGTTAAGTGTGGTCTCGGCTATTGATCAGACTTGCTTGTTCCTGCCTGTGCCTTCCTCCCGCCGCGGCGGCCCCTTGTGGCCCTGCTGCTGCTGAACGAAGCGGCACGAAGTCCTTTATCTTATGTTTAATTGGAGCTCCCACCCCCACCCCGTTCCGGGGGCTCCCGATCAGCTAGGGGGACCCATGCCCCCGTAGAGCAAAGTAGAAAGGCCAGGCTGGGTGGAGAGGGGCAGGTTAAGGATGGTGGCATATTCACCATGGAGGTTTTCTGCTCCCACCAAGAGAAGGACGTGGCATCTGCCGGGAGGAGAGAACTGGATTGGGAGCACCCTGGGGGAAAGCTGATGGGCTTGGGCCGGGATTTGACAAGCAGGTGGGACAAGACTGATAGTTCAGAGAGTGGCCAAGGCCAGAGACTCTGGTTCTGCCCCGCCTGCCTCAAGGGTTTCTCCAGGTGAGGTACCCTGTCTGTAAAGACTCAGAAGACGAAAGCACCCGCCCGTGGCCAAAGTGGGTACACTGTGTGCCTGAAGTTTGCCGGCGTTTCAGTAGCTCAGAAGGCCAGAAAGGGCTGCTGGGGCTGCTGGTAGGCATCTATCTGACTGGAGGCCTCACCGGATCTCTTTCAAAGCCTTGTTTCTCGAGGTGACCCTTGGCTAAGTCATTGCCTCACGCGACCGCATCCCTGATGTGGGCTGCAGACAGCTTCTCGGTTCCAGGAAGCCGATTGCACTTTGGATGTTATCGTTGGACAGAATCAGTTGAGTTTTGTGCCCCCTAAAATGGAATGAGCTCCAAAGTTAGCTGTACAGTGGGAGTTGCCTGAGTCCCGAGGGAACCTCTTGGGTGCTGTCTTGATTCAGGTTGCTATGACAAAATACCACAGATCGGGGAGCTTAAGCAACAGACATTTGTCTCCAGACAGTTCTGGAGGCTGCAAGTCCCACATCAGGGTGCTGGCAGATTTGGGGTCTGGTGAGGACCCACTTCCAGGTTTAGAGATGGTTGTCTTCTCCATGCATCCCTGGCCATAGAAGAGAAAGCAGAGATTTGATCCTTTTTTTTTGGGGGGGGGGGAAGAGAGAGAGAGAGAGAGAGAGAGGGAGGAGGACGGAGAAGGGAGTATGGGGGTGGGAAGGAGGAAAGAGAGAGAGATGTGTCTTCATTTTTTTAAAAACGTTTATTTAGGGGCGCCTGGGTGGTGCAGTCGGTTAAGCGTCCGACTTCATCCAGGTCACGATCTCGCGGTCCGTGAGTTCGAGCCCCGCGTCGGGCTCTGGGCTGATGGCTCAGAGCCTGGAGCCTGTTTCCGATTCTGTGTCTCCCTCTCTCTCTGCCCCTCCCCCTTTCATGCTCTGTCTCTCTCTGTCCCAAAAATAAATAAACGTTGAAAAAAAAAATTTTTTTAAAAATAAAAATAAAAAAAAAAAATAAAAACGTTTATTTATGTTAGAGAGAGAGAGAGAGAGAGAGAGAGAGAAAGCACACACGAGCAGGGGCAGCATAGAGAGAGAGGGAGAGAGAGAGAGAGAGAGAATCCCAAGCAGGCTCCACTCTGTCAGTGCAGAGCCTGATGCGGGGCTCGAACTCATGAACCACGAGATCACGACCTGAGCCAAAATCAAGAGTCAAACACTTAACCGACTAAGCCACCCAGTTGCCCTTGTGTCTTCTTTTAAGGGCACTGATGCCATTCACGAGGGCTCCACCCTCATGGCCTAATTACTTCCCAAAGGCCCTACCTCCAGATATCACCGCCCCGGGGGTTAGAGTTTCAACATACAGATTTTGGGGGGACACAAACATTGAGGGCGAAAGCAAGCGCTTTTCCTCCGCCATCATTCCTCGGTATCTCCAGCATGGCCCCTGCGGTCCTTTACTGCTTTCTCTGTGGGACTTACTTGCAGGCTTTCGCTAAGGTGAGCTGAAGGCAGGAACCTTCCGGGGCCCTCCAGGGAGCTGCCAGTTGTCCAGGGACTCATGCCATCCCTTTCTGCTGGGGCAGTGGGATGGAGCGCCCAGTCGTTACAGGGTGAGCAGACATGGCTGGCTTACTTATTGGGTGAGTATGGGTACGTGTTACATCTGGGTCGGTGGAGTCTGGGCCACACTCTCCCCATAGGCCCTCTGCCCCCATCCCCCTGTTTTTTTCCACCATCTGTGGCCCGTATTTTCTGTGGCTGTATCTTTGGTTGCCTGGGACCTACTTTAGCCTGACATCTGATTGGCTGTTCTTGCCAGATGGATTGCCCAGCGTTCCTGGGTGAGCAAAGGATATTGAATAATTCCATCCTTTCCCCCTTAAGATTGATGACGAGGACTTAGGCATTGGAAACAGTGGCTCCGTGAAAACCAATTGTTCATGGACTAATGCTTGTGTTTCAGATTGGACAGGAAGGAGTCTGGGGAGGACCGGTTGGCCACAAAGAGCTGGCATAGTCAGAACTGCTCATACACACCCATCCCGCGTTGGAAGCAGTGGCTCAGATGAACCCTGGTTCCGTTTATATTTACAGATTCCCTTTAGCCGTTGTTTCTGGAGAGCAGTTGTGTGCTGTTTGTGTCGCCAGACGTGGAAACGTATCTGGATTTTGCAGCGTGAAAGCCAAGAGTGCAAAGTTCTGCGGCCCTGAGTAGACTCGATTTAGCAGAAACTTCTGTGTTCTGGATGTTTTCCATTGTGGAAATATGGCATCCATTAATCCTATGAGGCAGGCACTTCCAGCCCCGTTTTAGAGGTGAGGAAACTGAGGCCTCTGGATGGCTTACAGCAAGGGCTCAGCAAACATTTTCCATAAAGGGCTGGGTAGTAAGTATTTTAGACTTTGCAGGCCATATGGTCTTTGTTGCAAGAACTCGGCTCTGCTGTTCAAGTGTGAAAGCAGTCCCAGACAATTAGGAAAACCGGTGTTCCAGTAAAGCTTTACTTACAAAAACGGGCGGTGGGTTGTAGCGGGCCGACCCCCTGGTCACACAGCTGGCCAGGACAGCGCTGGGATCCGTGCCCCCTACCTTCACGACTGTTTATGAGCACAGGGGTCCTCAGGTCTTTGGCCTGGGCCGCATGCTTTGTCTCTCTGTGCTCTCTGCAAGCTGTCGCATGGGCTTAAATACTGTCACGTACTGAGAACCCCCTGGCTGGTGCCCTTCTCCTTTCTCTGAGCACCCTGCTTGCCCAGCTGCTCACTTCGTATCTCTCAGGTTTCTGCTGGAGGACCCAGGCTTAACGTGTCCCAAACTGAACCGATGGCCTTCCTCCTCTCAAACACAAAAAAATCTATGTACAAACCAACCCAGTCCCAGCCCAGCTCCCCATATCAGCACGTGGCACCCCATCCAGCCAGCTGCTGTACCCAGAAAGTCTGGTTTCCTCCTCTTCCCGCTCCTTCCTTCTTCCTTAAACAGACTGATCAGGGCCCTTCCCCCTGTCTGCTTCCCACTGGTTTCCGCCTGAAGTCCCACCTTCCCTGTGGGGGCCTGCGGGTCTGGCCTCCCGCCTCCCCTTGCCAGCTGTTCTCCGGCCACACTGGTCACCTGTCAGCTCTTTGAACGTGCAGTGCTCAAGTGCCTCAGAGCCTTTGCACGTGCTATGGGTCGTCCAGAAGGCATTCCGCACCGTGCCAGCCTGGCGGACACCATCTCCAGCTTCAAATCTTGACAGCTTTTCCTGCCGTTACTCTCCAGTGCTGTCCGATAGAACCTTCTGGGATGATGGAAAGTTCTGTCATCTGCACTTCCCAGTATGATAGCCACCTAGCCCCTGTGGCTTTTGAGCACTTGAAGTGTGGATAGTGCATGCAAGCAATTGCATTTTATTTTATTTTGAATCTATTGTTGTTTAAGCTTATTTATTTATTTTGGGGAGGAGGGGCAGAGAGAGGGAGAGAGAGAGAGAAACCCAAGCAGGCTCCGTGCTGTCAGCACAGAGCTCGACGTGCGGCCTGATCTCACGAACTGTGAGATCATAACCCGAGCTGAAATCAGAAGTCAGATAATTAACCGACTGCCCCACCCAGGCACCCCCAAGAAATTGAATGTTATCTATCTATCTATCTATCTATCTATCTATTTATTTATTTTTAATGTTTATTTATTTTTGAGACAGAAAATGCCCTGGGCTGTGCAGAGAGGAAGGCTGTGTTCCCACTGCCACGCTTTTTCCAAAGTCCTTGCTGGCTCCTTTCCTTATACCGCGTCTCCCTGGACATAGTCCAGCTAATCGGGTCCCCACTGCGTTCCGTTCTTTGCATCTTGGACCTAGATAGGCTTGGAGAGGGCGTGCTTAATGGATCTGGGAAGGCCCCTGGTGTCCCCAGCAGCGAGGTTGGGCTCTGCTCTTCAGGCTTCAGAGAGAGAGACAGAGCACCAGTGGGGTAGGGTAGAGAGACAGGGAGACACAGAATCCGAAGCAGGCTCTATGAGCTGTCAGCACAGAGCCCGACGCGGGGCTCGAACTCACAAGCTGTGAGATCACGACGTGAGCTGAGGTCGGACATTCAACTGCCTGAGCCACCCAGGGGCCCCAAGAAATTGAATTTTGGATTTTAATTAAAATAGTCACGCATGGCAAGAGGCGATTGATTGTATTGAACACCGCAGCTCTATATCATTCTGTTGTATGAGTTCTTCATAATGCTCTGCAAAATATATAATTATTGATTTGTCTCTTGTTTTTATTTAAAAACTTTTTTTTAACGTTTATTTTTGAAAGAGAGGCAGGGTGTGAGTGGGGGAGGGGCAGAGAGAGAGGGAGACACAGAATCTGAAGCAGGTTCTAGGCTCTGAGCTGTCAGCACAGAGCCCGATGGAGGGCTCACTCTCATGAACCGTGAGATCATGACCTGAGCCGAAACCAAGACTTGGACACCTAACCGACTGAGCCACCCAGGTTACCCTGATTGGTCTCTTTGAACTGTTCTCATCAGAGTGGAAGCAACCCGAGGGCGTTGTATTTATTGTGCTTGTCCCCAGTATCTAGCACAGTGCTGAGCACGTAGTACGCACTCAGTAAACAGCTTGTTGAATGAATAAATGCAGGAAGAAATGGATAGTCTTACTGGCAGAAACAATCCTAGGCACGTCTGCTCCACACTGAGCTGTGCTGAGGGGCCCTGCAGCCGGGGACTTGGAGGGGCAGGAGAGGCTTGGCTCGACCTCGGGTGTTCAGGTTCTGCGGGCCCCACGTGAGGACGGGACCCACTGCCACGAGGATGGCTGGTTCAGTGCTCTGCCTGCCTGTCGCCCCTACATGACTCTGCCTCGATGCCCTTGCCCAGAGCATCCCAAGCAAGTGCACTGCAGGCTGTAGCGGATGGCAGGTCACCCAGTGACAGGTCATGGCCCTGCTGTCTCCCCCTCTCTCCTCCTGGATGGTTTGCTCTTCTTAGAGGACTGTGCACTCAGCCCTCTCCGTTCTGCCATGTCTTTTGGCCGTCGCTTAGCTGGTGTCTCTTGCCTGCCTTCCTCTCCATCCACCTGAGGACACTGCTCCTCCTGGAGGGAGGAGGGGGACAGGGCGGCTGCCGCCCGAGCTGCAGAGGCTTACAAGGAGACTGGGGGGACAGCAGCGCATTACCTTTGCTTCTGCCTTCTTCGCCCTTGCAAAGGAGAGCAGCTGCTGGGGCCAGGAAGGTGCATGCCCCCACCCCCGGCCCCGCCACTGTGAAGTAAAGAACCCTTTGGGGCGGTGGGCTTCTCAGAGCTCTTTTTGCACCTGCCAGCGCTCCTTACTTAGAACGGTTGTTTCTGGGTTGGCCGCTTCCATGGTTTACTCTGCTTTGTCCTTAAATGGAAGCAGCAGCAGCCTCTGGCTCTGGGCAGAGCATTGGGAGCTGGAGGTGGGGGCAGGGGTGGGGGGTAGGGGTAGGGGTGGGAGCTGGGGGTGGGGGCTGGGGGTAGGGAGGTAGAGGTGGGAGCTGGGGGTGGGGGCAGGGGTGGGGGGTAGGGGTAGGGGTGGCAGCTGGGGGTAAGGAGGTAGAGGTGGGAGCTGGGGATGGGGGCAGGGGTGGGGGCAGGGGTAGGGGTGGGAGCTGGGGGTGGGGGCATGGGTGGGGGGTAGGGGTAGGGGTGGGAGCTGGGGGTGGGGGCTGGGGGTAAGGAGGTAGAGGTGGGAGCTGGGGATGGGGGCAGGGGTGGGGGCAGGGGTAGGGGTGGGAGCTGGGGGGTGGGGGCAGGGGTGGGGGGTAGGGGTAGGGGTGGGAGCTGGGGGTGGGGGCTGGGGGTAAGGAGGTAGAGGTGGGAGCTGGGGATGGGGGCAGGGGTGGGGGCAGGGGTAGGGGTGGGAGCTGGGGGTGGGGGCAGGGGTGGGGGTAGGGGTAGGGGTGGGGGCTGGGGGTAGGGGCTGGGGATGGGGGCAGGGGTGGGGGCAGGAGTAGGGGCAGAGGTGGGGAGGCCCCATCCTCAGTCTGCTCTGTGTCCCTGTGCAGCTGACGCTGACGACTCAGGCCAACTGTTGGGTCCAGTTTGCCGTGGGCATCTGGGCTTCACTTACTCCAGGGTGTTTGTGGAGACTCGGAGTCTGAGAACTTTATAGCTGAGCCATCAGGGCCTGTGAAGTCACACGGGGCTTATTCTTAATGCAACCTTGTTTCAAATTCCACAAGCACATCATTGGTGAAACACCACTCAGGCCTTTCTTGCTGGTCTTTTTTTTTTTTTTTTTCTTTTTGATAGAGAGCTTGAGTGCCAGTGTGTGCACCTGCCGGGGAGGGGCAGAGAGAGAAAGAGATGGTGCCTGACTCGGGGCTCAATCTCCCCAACTGTGAGATCATGACCTGAGCTGAAATTAAGAGTCGGACGCTTACCTGACTGAGCCATCCAGGGCCTGCTGGTCTTTATTGAGCATGACTCAGGTAGTCAAAATTTTTAATCTCTTCCCATTAACTTCCAATTTGCTAAAAAAAATATACATTTATTTTTATTATTATTATTTTTAATGTTTGTTTATTTTTGAGAGGGAGAGAGAGCGTGAGTGAGGGAGGGGCACAGAGAGGGGGAGACACAGAATCTGAAGCAGGCTCCAGGCTCGGAGCTGTCAGCACAGAGCCCACAGTTAGCGTGCGTCTTTGCTCTAAACTGTCATTTTTCTTTTTTTGGTTTTCTGATTCCTCCCCTCTCCTCAGGGAGGTTCTAAAGATAAGTTTCCAAGAAAGGTGGCTGTTTATTTACTCTGCTCATCCTGAGTGAGCAGTGGCTGCAGATACGGCATTTGTCGAGGTTGAAGCTTGACACTTGTTAAAGCTAGGGCTGCTCTTTGGGCTGGGGGAGAAAGTCCAGTGGAAGAGAGTGTCACAGTGAGCCTTGCCACCCTGTGTGTGGCGGCTCGCCGTGTCTCCTGGAGCTCTCCCGTGCAAGCACCATCTTTAATGGGGATCAGATCTGGGTCTCTGGACCTTCAGGAACAGTCTGATCAAAGGGGCTCCAGCTTCTGAGAGTTACTCCTCTTTGCCATTCACCAGGGCCCTGGTGGAAGTTGCTGGTGGCTGATTGTTCTACTTTGGAGGGACATGCCTGGCGTGCCCTGTGAGTATTTTCCAGGAAGAAGACGGAGAGGCTGGCCTGGCTTTAGGGAAAACATCTGTAGACTTGTAGGTCGTGCGTGGGATTTCCTGGCCCAGCCTCGTTCGGAAGTGGGTCCTGTGACTGTGTTCATTTCCCTTAATGCTCGAGGGGAGAAAGAGTGGCCCCAAGACACTGAAGGGCAGGGCTGGGGGGAAGAGGCCATCACAGCATCAGTGTCCGAGGGACTCTGCTCTTGGGGAAGGAGGAGGAGGGGCTGGAGGGCAAGAGTGTGTGTTAGGCAGCGGGGCGGGAGCGTAATGCCAGCCCGGCCCCCGAGACACTACCGCCCGAGTCTAGTCGGCATCGAGTTTCGCTTCCTCCTAAACCAGTGACTGGCAAAGTCTCTAAGTCTAAGCGGAAAGTCTTATGACCAGGAACACAGGGTCTGAGGGGCTGTCCCTGGGCGGAGGTGCACCCAGAACGTTCCTTCCTCAGAAGGGCTCTGCCTGTGGACTTAGCCGGGTACCTTGGGTAGAAGGCACAAAAACCATGTGCAGTAACTTAAAGACGAGAGAATGTATGTGTCCTATGACTGACAGGTAGGGCTCTTCCAGCAGTGATTATCAAGATGGCTTTGGAAAAAAGGACCCCTCTCCCCCACAAAAACAAACAAACAAACAAAACTGAGAAAAACCCCAGAACAGCCTAGAGCAATAGAGTTGGTGGCCTTTAGAATCACTTTCTTTGAGGGGCACCTGGGTGGCTCAGTCGTTGAGCGTCCGACTTCGGCTCAGGTCATGATCTCGCGGTCTGTGAGTTCGAGCCCCATGTCGGGCTCTGTGCTGCCAGCTCCGAGCCTGGAGCCTACTTTGGATTCTGTGTCCCCCTCTCTTTTTGCCCCTCCCCTGCTTGTGCTCTGTCTCTCTGTATCTCTCTCTCTCTCTCTCTCTGTCAAAAATAAAATAAACATTAAAAAAAAATGAAAAAAAAAAAAGAATCACTTTCTTTGATGTACAGCAGGGGACCTACACCTGGGGCTGCCTTGGGCTCCCTCTCTGACCCGAGGCTGCAGCTGCTGGGGGAGCTGAGTGCCACGGCCTCTGGGACTGTCTGCACGGACCTAGAGCCACATCGGGGAGGCGAGGAACCTGGGGAGCACTGGGGTGCTTGGCTGGCCTCTGGACTGGTCTTGAACAGCTCAGCTCGTGTCTCCTGCCCTCAATGGGGTGTCGTGGGAGGCGAGCCTGCTCCTGGGACAGCTCTTAGGTGTTTTGATACCTATAGGGAATATCTTTAGTTACCAGACTGGAGATACGTGACCTGAAGCAGAGGGAAGGGGAAGGGGAAGGGGCAGGAGGAGGGCCGTCAGACCTGGCTGGAAGCTTCCGGCAGTGTTCCCCCAGGATTTTTGCTGTTGATGGTATCTGATGCTAGACAGAAGTAGAGTCAGTGGGAAAGGGCTCCAGGTAAGAAAGGACAAGGCGTACCTTGGTGGCAGATGGTACCTGGAGGTGCTGTCTATGAGGATGAGGGAAAGCAGGGCTTGAGAAGTGGAGAGGTGTTTGTTCCTGATGTCTGTCACGTCCATTTGTTCTAGTGACAGATGAGACAAGGGTGTATTGGCGCCCACCCCTCTCTGGGGGGTAGCTCTTAGCACCCAGTCTAACTGCACGGTCCTGGGGCTGCCCCCAGACTCCAGAGTCACGGCAAGGTCGAGCCAGGGCCCTGTGGTCACCAGCCACCTGCTCCCATGCACAGGGCAGCGGGCAGGGGGCTGAGCGGAGGCTGTAGCCAGCAGTGTTCTGGCCACTTTCTCCCTCCCTCATGTAGGCCCCGAGCCCTGGCCCTTCACGTGACCTCGGTGGACCAGAGGAGGGTTCTTTCTCCTTACTGGAAGACCGTGTGACTGTGGGTCCCTGTCTGTGACCAGCATATCGTACATGGACCAGAGAGCTGGGTGGCATTGGACTGAGGGGGTGCCTGATGAACTGACTTACTGCTCCCAAGAAAAAGCGGGGAGAACCTGCGCGGGTCATCGCCAGCCAGCCCAGCTCCACTGTTGGGAACAGTACCAAGTTCGACAAATTCCACCTTTAGAAAGCTAGTAGACCACAGCACTGGCTCAGTGCAAAGCTGTCCTGGGTTCCTGGGCGTGTGGCATTGCGGGTCCACGTGGTGCCCTTGGAGGCTCAGTTACGACATCCGTGAAATGGGGCCGATACCCCATCCCCCTCTCTGTTGCTGACAGAGTCTACGGATAAAAAAGAATGCAAGCTCACGTTGGGGGCTCTGGAGAAGAAATGACAAATAAAATGTTTGAGTACTGTGCCTGTGGCTTTTAGTTTTAGTTTTAGTTTTTTAAATATAGCATCATTCCTAGTGAAGTCTGCTGAAGAAACCCTGAAATGTTGCCGCTTTGTGCCAAAGGATGCATTAGTGTCACTCTTCAAGGAAACCCCTTAGTGCCTGTGAAGTGGAAAAGGTGCTGAACCTCAGAAACCAGTCTGCTCAGATGGGCTTTCTCAAATAACACACTTTCCGCCCTGTGTTCACTCTCCTGGCTTTATGCTGTGCATTTCCCAATCTATGCCTGAAATATATATTGTATTATATTACACCATATTACATCATATTTATTATATTATATTACATTATATTATTTATATTATATCGTATCATATCATACAATGCTATACTATGTTGTGTTATATTCATAATCTCCTGAAAACTGGTTTTCTCCAACCTCTCCAAATGTAACCATCTCTTCTAAAGCTCAGGGCTTGGGGCGCCTGGGTGGCTCAGTCGGTTAAGCGGCCGACTTCAGCTCAGGTCACGATCTCGCGGTCCGTGAGTTCGAGCCCCGCGTCGGGCTCTGTGCTGACAGCTCAGAGCCTGGAGCCTGTTTCAGATTCTGTGCCTCCTTCTCTCCCTGACCTTCCCCCATTCATGCTCTGTCTCTCTCAAAAATGAATAAATGTTAAAAAAAATTTTTTTTTAATAAAAAAAATAATATAAGTCAGGGATTAAATTAATCCTGGCATGGTGTGTGGAAGGGAACCAGGGGTATGGGGGTGATTGGGTACAGGCTTTCCTGGAGACGGTATAAATTGCCCAACTCTCAGGGGCCCCGGGCAGTATTTCCCTCATACTCAGATGTAATATTTCTTTTTTTTTTTTTTAATTTTTTTTTAACCTTTATTTATTTTTGAGACAGAGAGAGACAGAGCATGAACGGGGGAGGATCAGAGAGAGGGAGACACAGAATCCGAAACAGGCTCCAGGCTCTGAGCTGTCAGCACAGAGCCCGACGCGGGGCTCGAACTCACGGACCACAAGATCACGACCTGAGCCGAAGTCGGATGCTTAACCGACTGAGCCACCCAGGCGCCCCTCAGATGTAACATTTCACTGGTAAACGTTCAGCGGGGATAAAATAATGGAGGGCTGCATGGAGGAGGGGACACTTCCGCTGAGCCTTTCTGAGCAGGTCTCTGCTGGGCAGGAAAAAGCAGCGAGAGAAAGCGCAGAGGAGCTGGAAAGACCTGGGGGACTGGTGGAGGGCAGGGTGTGGGGTTTGGCTTGAGTGCACAGAGCAAGAGCAGGAGGCGGGATCAGAGGAAAACGTCAGGGTCCAAGTCGTGGAAGGCCTCGTGAGGCGCTGAGGAATTCGGACAGCCTCTGAAGGAGTTAAGAGGGGCGTTGCGTGGCCAGATTTGGGTTTAGGTTCGAGGAGAAAAGGAGAAAACAGCCCACCTTTGTTTCTTCATCTTGGTCTGTGTCACACAAGTGACTAGAATTCAGAGTTTCCAGATTTGTTACTTAACACACTGGGTGGCCTCTGTATGGGTCCTTCTTTATAGAATTAAAAGCCAGCCTTCTGGGGCGCCTGGGGGGCTCAGTCGGTTGAGCGGCCGACTTCGGCTCAGGTCATGATCTCGCGGTCCGTGAGTTCGAGCCCCGCGTCGGGCTCTGTGCTGACAGCTCGGAGCCTGGAGCCTGCTTCGGATTCTGTGTCTCTCTCTTTCTGCCCCTCCCCTGTTCATGCTCTGTCTCTCCCTGTCTCAAAAATAAATAAATGTTAAAAAAAAAAAAAATTAAAAAAAAAAAAAGCCTGCCTTCTTCAGGATTGTTTGGACACTGGCTTTCTGAAATTCTCCCCCAAGGCCCTTCCTCGTTAATAAAGAATTCCCAAGTCTTATGCCCCCACGTGGGTGGTTTGGTGCCTGAGAGGCTGCCCACCAGGGGGGTTGTTTGCAAGAAGCGGGGCCGTTCTTGAGGGGACAAGAGGACATGTGCCCAGTGCTTGTAATTCTAAGTGGAATATACAGTGTCATTTGAGTTGCATCTCCTTGTACGTGTAGACAGACACAATCTTTTTGTTTTTTGGGTTTTTCACCTCTTTCCTGGATAATGTACGGCCTCGTAGCTTGCCCTGCAGATTAGGGCCGCCGAAAGGGCAAGTCTGACCCTCGGAAGCCAAAATGCGTGTGCAGGTAGGCGGAGCCGGTTAGCTAACAAGGAAGGCAGTAGGAACCTAAGGATTTTGTTTTTTAAATTTTATTATTCTAGTTTTCATATTTATTTTTGAGAGAAAGAGACAGAGCACGAGTAGAGGAGGGGCAGTGGACTGAGCCACCCAGGCACCCCAGGAACCTAAGGATTTTGGAAAGAGCAGCGTGTCGGGAGGCTGAAAGGGAGAGAAAGGCAACCCCGAGAGGAAGATGCAGCTGTAGGAGGTGATGAGGGGTCTGTGCCCGGGACCCTCTGAAACTAGAAAGGGACGGGAGGCTCCCCACTGAGGTTTTCTAAGCAGAGAGGACAATGAAATGGGGAAAGGCTAAGGCCCAGGCCTGGTGAGCTGTGACCAAGCCAGTGGGATTCTTCTGCAGCAGGAAGAAGGGATTTGAGGGGTGGTGTGGACGCAAGGGTGTCCAGGCTCCAGGCTCCTGTGGGAGCTCCAGACCCGGACTGCGCACTCAGAATTCTCCGGGTAGACGAAGGAGCAGCATCTCAGTCTTTGAGAGGCCCCCCAAGCCCTGAGTTTACCTGGGCACGCATCAGGAAGCAGTCTGCATTTCCTCTTGTCTGGGACCTGGAAAGAGCTAAGCTGGAAAACTTGATGCACGGGGTTAGGAGGGGTCGGCTCACCTCTGGACGTCCGCAGATGAGCACCCTCTACCTGCTGAGAATCCCTTGCTCTGAGTGACGCGGGTTCTCTCTTCATCTCTCTCCTTCCTTCTCTTTCTGAGGCATTGCTTCCACGTCCCGGGGTGAAAATTGGTGTCTAGGTGAAAAAAACGAGGATTTGTGGGGCTTCCGTCTTGAAATGGCGCCTGGGGAATGAGTGGCTGGTTATTTTTCTGTATCTCAGTATTTTTGTATTGGCAGAAATGCTGGTTTTCCATCACTGATGTCTTTGCTGTGGGTTTTCTATTGACTTAAGTTTAGAGGCTGTGGAATGATGATTTGGTCGATGGATTTCCATCATCGGGTCTGATCTTGAGCTGGCCAATCCTTTCAGTGGTTGTGTTGAACTTTACCACCTGAACCAAGCAGATGAACCCCCACCCCCCGGGGTTGGCTTTTGAAGGAAGCGTGATGTGGAAATATCAAGAGTCAGACCTTTTCCATGTTCATTTTGGGTAAAAATTGTCAGCTTCTCATTTGCGTCGAGCACATGCGCTCACCACCTCCTCCCAGCTGTGGGAGCCCAAACCGAGGTGAGCTCCTTGATTCCTTCCTTTTCTTCTATGGCTTGATCTGTCAACGTGGCCTGCGACAAATAAAGGAAAAGATAAACCCCTAATTACCTAAGTCAGCTTTCATTAAGATGCCAACTGGAGCCAGAAGCATGACTCTTAAAAATCGTAGGAACCTTGAGATAAGGGAAAACTTTGAGGCTTTGATGCAAGAGATGTGAGAAAACAAAGCACAAAGCGGCCCTTGTCCTAAAAAGAAGAGAGAGAGAGAAGTCTGGTGCTGGTTTAGAAGTCAGAGGGCTTGAAAGGCCCGAGGAATAGAAATAGGCAGGTGCCATTGTCCGATTTCTACCTCATTCTGTTCCTTTTATCATCAAATTGAGTAGTATAGTGGCAGGAAGGTCAGCTCTGAGGGTCTGTTTTAAGTCAATTGGGTTATTGTCACCAAACCCTTAACCTTGAGGCAGTTTGCCTGTTTCATGTGGGAAATTGGATCCATTCGATGGAGCATCGTCATATGTAATTGGAATCTGAGGTTCCTTATCAGCCTTGTCATATTTAAACCACTGATTAGGGCTCTGATACTTTCGTTATTGAATCGGCCAGTGTAAGAGATGACTCTTGGAGTCCAGAAAAACAATCTTCTTGCTTGCATCCATAGTACTGACAGTAAAAAAGTAAATGCTTATTATTTTAGCCAAAACTTTTTGAAAGCACACTTGGGATCTCAGCTTTCTCCTTAACCTTCCACGTGTGTCTCGAGTCTGACCGCTCCTCACCTTGACTGCCGCTGCTGGTCTAGTGCACGGCCCCGCCTTCTGTCTCTGGACTCCTGTCCCCTCGATGATCGGATGGGCTCTGCCCCAGTCCCCCACTGCTGCCCTAATGCTGTTGTCACAGCAATCATGGTGGCCTTTGAAGACCATACATCTGGGGGAGTCCTTCCCCCTTTGAAGCCCTCTGCTGGCTTTCCAGCTCCTCGTGGCAGGCTTCCTCCTCCTGGGTCTCTCCTCCTCCTGGGGGCCATAACTAAGGCTGCCTCTTGCACCTGGTAAGCTCCTTCCCACCTCAGGGCCCTTCATCCTGTGGTTCCCTCTGCCTGGAACCTTCTTTCTCCAGCTCTGTGATTACCGGCTCCTCCTTCCTTCTTCATGTCCGTCTTCCTTTGACGGAATGCAAGAGAGAGAAACTCTAGGTGCACCCCGGAGCCCAGAACAAACTAAGTCAGCACACCATCTACTTTGCTGATTAGAATTTCTGCCAAAGTGGCTGTGAATTAATTCGGTAAATACTCGAGTGAAATTTATTGCTTGATTTTACAATTCCTCGCCCACAGCCTTTTTAGCAGCGTGTGTGTGTGTGTGTGTGTGTGTGTGTGTGTGTGTGTGTGTGAAAGAGAGCCGGGGGAGGGGGGTGTTGGGTGTGTAGGAGGAGCAAGAAAATCATAATCTTTTCTCCTTGCTCATGAATCATTGGTATAGCTGTCCCCTGACTACAGGGGGCTTTAAAGAAAGTAGGGCTATGCTTTATGTTTCTCTGGTTCTGTTCGGGTGAAAGGTACACTAATCTTGGTTATAGTATTTTAACACATTAAGGACCGGAGAGAGTGAACGCTTTCTAGATGCCTGGCATTGTGTGAGTACAGAGTCACTTCTCATAGCAACCTTGTGTGGCCGGTGGTACTCCCACTGGATAGAGGAGGAGCTGGGCCCATGGTCAAGGTTGTGTGAAGGAACCTGTCCGAAGTTGCCCCCCTCACAAGTGGCAGAGCATGAGGTTTTGGAGCCAGATCTGTAAATGCTCATTTTTATATTTTGTAAATATTGTGCTGTCTTCTACAAAATTAACGGATTCAGATAATTTAGATATTATATATGAAGACCATACTCCAGACTTTATCTGTTCAGAATTTCTTTAATAGCATGTCAAAGACTGAGCATTGTTGCTGCATTACATATGAGAGAATGGCGTGAAAAATATCCTGATGCAGGCAATGCCTCAGGAATGCATGTTTGCAAGGCGTTGAACAATTCTTCTCTGCAACTGGCATGCTATTTACAAGCCATTATTTTCCTTTTGGTTCTGTAAAGCGATTGGAAGGAAGGGACAAAAGATTTAAGTGCTCCTTCTTTATTGTACAAAAGCACTGTTTGCAGACATTGATAGAAAAAGGGTTTTTAAAACTTTCTAAACGTTGGGCTTTACTAAAGTACTACAGCCATCCCAAGGCCAGGTTCATACATTTTGTTTCTAGTTGCAACATCGTGGTTGAGACTCAGGGTGGACTGCACATTGCCATTTATTTAGCAGAGCCGGGGAAGAATTTTTAGGGAGAGTTTGTCTTTGTGATTCATGGAGAGAGGCTGTGGGGGGTATTGGTTGAATATCACCTCCAGGCAGGGCCCAGAGAATTACTGATTTTTAGGTAAATGAAATCTAACAATAACTAAACCCTCTCTGGGTTTAGTTCTCTTAGTTAGCAAAGCTGCAGGGTCTCCGGAGGCTGGCTCAAAGTCAGCGGTCTCAGCAGGAGGGTGTGATGCTGTGATTTATAATCCCAGCTGCTTGGATCTCACAAGGAGCTCACAAGGCTTTCTGGGCTGTTCAGGGCTTAACAAAGTGGTTGAAATCTACCCGTATGGTGCGTAGAGCTGATCCTAGAACAACACGGGTTTGTGCTGTGTGGCCCCATACACATGTGGTGGTTGTTGTTGTTGTTGTTGTTGTTGTTTGATGCAGTTTGGTGCTATAAACATATCTTCTCTTCTTTATGATTTACTTAATATTTTCTTTCCTCTGGTTTACTTTCCTGTAAGAATATGGCATGTAATACATACAACATACAAAACATGTGATAACCAGCTGTTTATGTTACCAGTAAACCTCCTGGTCAACAGTAGGCTATTAGTGGTCAAGTTTTTGGAGAGTCAAAAGTTATACTTGGATTTTGATTGCATGTGGGGGTCAGTGCCCCTAACCCCAGCATTGTTCATTGGGTCAACTGTATGTATTTGTTAAAAGCAACCTTGGTGTGACTCAGTAATGAATTTACGCTGAAACATTAGGAAGAGAGGACTCTAGGGATGTTAATGTCCAATGCAGCGAAAGCCCTCAAATCCTTTGTCCATTGCTATTATTTTATTTTTTTTAAAGAAGCATCATGCTTTTTTTTTTCTAAGTTTTTTTTTTGTTTGTTTGTTTGTTTTTTTTTGCAGGGGGTGGGTGGGGAGAAGTGGGAGAGAGGCAGGGAGAGAAGGCGAGAGGGAATCCCAAGCAGGCTCTGAACTGTCCGCTCAGAGCCTGATGTGGGGCTGAAACCCATGAACTGCAAGATCATGAGCTGAGCCAAAAACAACAGATACTTAACCGACTGAGCCACCCAGGCACCCCTCCATTGGTATCGTTAATAATAGCTTGCAAGGCTTTAAAAGACCACTCTAAAGGCAAAATTTTAAATGATGAATTACAAAGTCAAAACACATAAGCTTTAATTATTGATAGAAAGGGCACGATTCAGATAAGCAGGACAGCCTCCAAATATGCTTTTCCTCCTTTTGACTAGAAACGGGGAGGGAAACGGGGAGGTAAGAGGTGGGGGCGTGTGCATGCGTGCTCACACACACACACACACACACACACACACACACACAGGGGGAGGGGAGGGCAGAGGAGAGAGAGGCAACTCCTGAGACAGAGACTCCAGAGCAGATGGAGGCCCAGCTGGATTCAGAGTCTGAGACAGAGGCACACAGAGATAGACACGGAGACAGACAGACAGAGACTTAGGTGAGGCCGCTTTAGACGTGAAGAACTGAGGAGCCGGGAATGCTGAGGCCGGAGCCACCCTTGCTCTGCTGAGTGGAAATCAAATCGTGGCCCCTTTGAAAGACTCTGCTTTGAGCTTAGTCAGCACTTGAGTCTCCCTTGACCCCATGATGCTATGGCCTTTGGTCCAAGATGTGAATCAGTACGGGCAGCAGAATTCAGGGCCTGACCCAACCGCCCTGCAGAGGGCATGTGGCCAACCCCAGGGGTCTGGGTGGCCCACAACGTCCCCTGTTACCCAAAGTAGATTGTAGGAACTGGGGCCTCTTGGATGCACGCTCGATGGCCAAATGAGGGGACAGGTTAAGGTGTGGCTGAGGAACAGGGGGGCGGGAGTGAGGAGGGCAGAGGGCAGGAGACCCAGGCTGGCCTGGCTGGCTGCCCCCATGGGGCGGTTGTGGATCTAGATGCCAAAACCCTGTTTGATCCATCACCCTGGAGCTGAGGATGCCCTGGAAACCGACGGCACCAAATGTACTGGAGACTGAGTTGCAGACCAGCCTGCCATCCTACAGGAGCCATTGGGATGCAGAGGAAGCTGCTTCGCTTGGGACAAGGGGCACAAGACACGTGCTCTCGTCTCAGCTCTGCCCTGCCGGGCTCTGAGCGCCTCCTTGAGTCACCGGGCCCTTTGGCTCCGGATTCTCTTCCCCAGGACCCAGAAGGATGTGAGCATCTTGTGAGCGGGTAGCTGCTGTGTTCTGACCACGGCTGCCCAGGTGCTTCGGCTCGGGATAGGTGACAGACAAGTCCTGCTGAAATTGTCGTAGAATGGTGTCCACATGCCTCACCTGTTGTGAGGGTCAGATGGGAGGAGGGGTGAGGAAGCTGAGGAACAAAGTGTAAAATTGGCTGGGGTGGGCAGTCCCTGGTTGAGGCGCCCCCATCCTGGTGCCCGGGTACTGCCTGGGAAACCACCCTGAAATCAGAAGGATGCTTGTGGTGTGTGGAAGGTGAGCCAGGGAGGCAGAATGGGTGCTTCTCGGGGGCGCCCGGGTGGCTCAGTCGGTTAAGTGTCCGACTTCGGCTCGGGTCACGATCTCGCAGTTTGTGGGTTCGAGCCCCGCGTCGGGCTCTGTGCTGGCGGCTCTGAGCCTGGAGCCTGCTTCAGGTTCTGTCTCCGTCTCTCTGCCCCTCCTCCACTTGTGCTCGCTCGCGCGCTCGCTCTCTCTCTCTCTCTCAAAAATAAATTAAAAAAACAAACCAGAATGGATGCTTCTCACTGGGTGTGGGAGCACGTGAAGGGGCAGGTCCCTGGTGGGTGCGTCTGCCCTGGGCTGTGCAGAGAGGAAGGCTGTGTTCCCACTGCCACGCTTTTTCCAAAGTCCTTGCTGGCTCCTTTCCTTATACCGCGTCTCCCTGGACATAGTCCAGCTAATCGGGCCCCCACTGCGTTCCGTTCTCTGCATCTTGGATCTAGATAGGCTTGGGAGGGCGTGCTTAACGGATCTGGGAAGGCCCCTTGTGTCCCCAGCAGCGAGGTTGGGCTCTGCCCTCTTCAGGCCAGCATCCGCCCTTTTACCAAGGCAAACACATACTTGTGCTGAGATACCTTTTTCTGAATCCAAAAACAACATACATGTTGCCTATATGTGCATATATTTCTGTCTCTACGTAGGTATATATGTGTTATGTAAATGGACCTATGTGTTTATGTATATTTCTTTGTGTTTATACATAATGATGATGTCCCAGATCAGCTCCTACTATATGCAATTCCTTAATTTGCTGTTTTTCCTACTTAGTACTTGGACCTCTCCTGACGGTACATGTGAACCCACCATGCCCGCGTCATCAGTATGCAGTGCTGAGGGAGGGGCTGTTACCTGCCAGGTGCTGGGGAAACCCTAGGGGCTGTACCAGACATTACAGTTCCTTCTGAGTACTGCATCCTGTTTCATGGTTTTTTCTATGTCATGGATCACTCAGTCTTGATAGATGCTCTCTGTGCACCTATCTTCTCTGCCCCTCTGACTTGCTTTGGTTTCAGAAACTAGGTACCAAACTGTCTTCGTCAGTTAAGGCTGATATAACAAAAGTGCCACATGGGGCGTCTGGGTGGCTCAGTCGGTGAAGCACCCGACTTCGGCTCAGGTCGTGATCTTGCGGTTCGTGGGTTCGAGCCCGTGTCCGGGCTCTGTGCTGACAGCTCAGAGCCACGGAGCCTGCTTCGGATTGTGTGTCTCCCTCTCTTCACCTCCCTTGCTCGTTCTCTGCCTCTCAAAAATAAATAAAAAGGTAAAAAAAATTTCAAAAGTGCCGGAGATGAGATGGCTTTTAACAGTACCCATTTATTCCCCACAGTTCTGGAGGCTGGGAAATTCAAAATCAAGGCTCCAACAGATTTGTGACTGGCAAGAGCCTGATTCCTTGTTCATACATGGTCGTGTTCTTACGGTGAAGTCACATGGCCGAAGGGGACAAGGCAGTTCTCTGGGGTTTCTTTTTCTAAGAGGGCCCTACTCCTGTTCTAATCCCATTGGAAATTAGGTTTCAACGTGAATTTTGGGGACATTTACACACGCACATTGAATCATAGTGCAAACCCGTTAGGATAGTATATAAAAGAAGGAAAAGTATGTTTTTGGACAAGACCAGAAGAGCTTTCCACTGAGTACCATACGGGATTTTCAGCGCGCTTGGTTGAACAGAGATATTATGTGTTTACTTGGGTGCTGGTTGTGTCTCACCTGGGTGAGATACTGTTTGCTTGTTAACGGTCTGACTAGGAAGGATGGTCTGCAGTGTTCCTAGAGAAAGAGAAGGCCTCTTGGTGATGATCTATTGGAAGCTCCTTTTTTTTAAGTTTATTATTTTTGAGAGAGAGAGAGAGCAAACAGAGGAAGGGCAGAGAGAGAAGGCAAGAGAGGATCCCAAGCAGACCCTGCACGGTCCACACAGAGCCTGATGTGGGGTTCAAAGCCACGAACCATGAGATCATGACCTGAGCCAAAATCAAGAGTCAGATGCTTAACTGACTAAGCCACCCAGGCGCCTCTCAGAGGCTCTCTCAATTCTGTGTGTTCTATTTTTTTTCTAGCTAGCCTCCATAAATATCTTATTTCCAGTTAGGTTTTTCAGAATCTGAGTTTAAAGATCCAACTAAGTCGCCCAAGCCAAGAGTTCAGCTACAAAGATGAGATGTCAGGGATATCATTGCAGAAGGCAAGGGAATTAAAGGGTAGCCGAGTCTCCCTTCTTTCTTTATTTCTCCTGAGACTCGATTGGCATTCTGGGCATCTCTCAGGATCCGCTTACAACAGGTGGAATCCACAGCCTGGGGCTGCTGACTCAGCCTGCATTCACACCGCCTGCAGGAAGGCACTCAGCCACTGGAGAGCCTCTCTTGCTCAGCGCCTGGTATCGTTGCACCTAAGTCCGTTTTAAAACTAAGTGTGTGGGGATGGGATGTTCCATTGGGCACCTGTGTGTGCACCACACACGCACAATGCCGCACCGAGCCTCCCCCATTCTGGAAACACTCCCCTGACCCTGGAGTTTATGGGTTGTGTACACCTTGAAGGAAGGATAGAGTCCAGATCGGCGTGACTTCAGAGTCCCTGCGCCCTCCGGGACCCACTTCTGTCCACAGACGGTCTGGCAGGACGGCCCTCCCACGTCGTGTGTAAGCTCCAGCTTCCCCTCCATGCCCAAATCGGTAGCTGTGATGAAATAAAAGAGAAGACTTAGTTTGCTAGCAAATTACACTTCCCCGAGTTTCTTTCTTTCTTTTTTTTTTAATGCGGGGCTCGAACCGTGGGATCGTGACCTGAGCCAAAACCAAGAATTGGACGCTTACCCGACTGAGCCACCCGGGCACCCCCATTTCCCCAAATTTCTAATGGCACGTGACATAGCTGGAAGGAATCCGTGGTAGACGTTCATTGCTTGTGGGTCTCCTGACCGCCTTTCGGGGGATTCTGTCTGCCTCCCCCATCTATTCCATGGGATCTGGGTGGGTTGTTTATTATGTGTGCTTTATGCCTTCACCATGCCACTTCCCTCGCCGGGGATGCTATCTGACCTCGAAACGGCCAGTGTGTTGATTGCCAATATTCCTTGAGCCCTGATGGTATCCCTAAGTAGCCAAGTGACAGCTACTTGTATCCGAAGATGGGAGCTGTCTCATAAACCCCACAGACGCTACGTGCTGGGAATCTTGGGAGAAGGTGTGCTGTCACCTGCTTTTGATTTTCCCTGGAGCGTGAGCCTGGAAGACTCTAGCAGCAGCCCGGCTTGCCAGACCAGCGCTGTGTTCATGGAAGACAGGCACCTGACTCAGGTCACCCGACAGTCCAGGAAGGGTGTTAGCTCTTGGTTGTGGTGAAATAATGTTCTCACTTGACTTAAATGTTAAGGAGTGATATTGCAGAGCAAATCCCTTTTCTTTTCTTTTCTTTTTTTTAATGTTTATTTTTGAGAGAGAGAGAGAGAGAGAGAGAGAGAGAGAGAGAGACATCCAGTGCAAGTGGGGGAGGGGCAGAGAGAGAGGGAGACACAGAATCTGAAGCAGGCTCCAGACTGAGCTGTCAGAACAGAGCCCGACGTGGCTTGAACTCAAGAAATACGAGGGGCGCCGGGTGGCTTGTTTGGTTAAGCGTCCGACTTCGGCTCAGGTCATGATCTCGCGGTCTGTGAGTTCGAGCCCCGCGTCGGGCTCTGTGCTGACAGCTCAGAGGCCTGAAGCCTATTTCAGATTCTGTGTCTCCCTCTCTCTCTGCCCCTCCCCTGTTCATGCCCTGTCTCTCTCTGTCTCAAAATAAATAAACGTTAAAAAAAAAAGAAATACGAGTTCGTGACCCGAGCCGAAGCTAGATGCTTAACCAACTGAGCCACCCAGGCGCCCCACAAAATTCTTTTTCTATACGCATGATAGGCACATTAAAGTGAAAGACCCTGTTCAGTCAGCCCCAAAAAATTACCAGTCACGTTGTTTTAGGCAGGAGGGAAGTGTGTGTGTGTGTGTGTGTGTGTGTGTGTGAGAGAGAGAGAGAGAGAGAGAGAGAGAGTATGCACACGTGTTCCTGCAAGGACCGCATTTCTTGACAAGCCTGTCTAAAGTGGAATATTTTGATGAATAGAATTTAGTGGAGAGCAGTCTCACAAACATCCTGTCACTCACAAATCCATCAGACTCTTAGATGCAGAGATGAAGGAGGTGATCTGATCTGCCGAGAGCTCCGTTTTTGTTTCTGGAAGATCTCCCCCACTTCAGGGGTGGCCGGTGGTCTTGGGGGCTGGAGGACGTGAGCCTCCTACGGATGCAGGGCTTTGGGCAGCACTGTTGCCTCTCCCTGGGTTTGGTCAGGGGGAGGGAGGCCGGGGGGCACTTGCAACCGCTCGCTCAGGTGGGCCCCCCCGCCTCCAGAACCTGAGAGGGTGGGGCTTATGTCACAGGAAGCCCCCCCCCCTCTAGAGTGCTGGTGCTGGGACTGTTCACTCTTGTTGGGTGGTCACAAAATCCTCTATCCCCAGACTCACTTTCACAAGAATTCTGAGAAATTGCTATAGAGATTGGTAACTTTCTAGAAGGAGAACTTTCCTTTAGCAATGTTTAAGAATGAACTGTTTCTTGGACGCCTGGGTGGCTCAGTCGGTTAAGCTTCTGACTCTGGGTCAGGTCATGATCTGGCGGTTCATGGGTTTGAGCCCCACGCGGGCTCTGTGCTGACAGCTCGGAGCCTGGAGCCTGCTTCGGATTCTGTGTCTCTGTCTCTCTTTTTGCCCCAACCCCACTCACGCTCTGTCTCTCACCAAAATAAATAACATTAAAAAAATTTTTTTTTTAAAGAACAAACTTCTTGATAATCAGATAACATGTAAGTATAGGTAACTTTAGATTTCCAGGTGGGGGGCGGGCACTGAGGTTAGGAGGGAGGCTCTATTGACGAAAAGCAAGCTGGTTCTAATGAATGTCGTGTCGTGTCCTTGCTGGAAAGAGCTGGTTACTTTGGGAAGTCACTGCAGCTCTCCGGCCTCAGTTTCCTTGCCTGTTTATTTTATTTTATTTTTCAAGTTTATTTATTTATTTTCAGAGAGCACGCATGCAAGTAGGGGAGGGGCAGAGAGAGGACAGAGAATCCCAAGCAGGCTCTGTGCTGTCGGCACAGACCCTGACGTGGGGCTCCAACTCACAAACCATGAGATCATGACCTGAGCTGAAATCAAGAGTCAGACACCACACCCTCCTTGCCTGTTTCAAAGGATGTGATAAGCATTTTGGAATGGGAAATTTTCTTCCATCTTCAGGGTTGGAAGATTCAGTCTGTGGTGTTTGAGATTTATTTCCCCAAACCCTTGAAATTACCTCCAGTACAACTTGAGCAAAACATAATCATTTAATAAGCTGAAAACTACATTCGTAGCACCTCTCTATTAAGAGAGACCCGTGTTTTGTTTATACACATAGACATTCACACATACTTTTGTGTATATGTGTACGTGTGTGTTATTATACTAGCTTCATTTTATATCGTGCTAACCTGTATTGCATTAACTAATTGGTGTGTGGGTGCTGATCTTTTACTATTTTGTTTGTTATAGTTCATGGAAGTAAAACATGAAAATATTTAAAGTAAAAACAGAGGCCAACAGGCCCTGGGGGTTCTACACTTTGCCAGCTGTCCTGCTTTGCGGACAGTTTGCATAAGTCTCTGTTTTAACACAGCGTGTTATCTGTGGAGGGACTGATTCCTTCATTGCGTGGAGCAGAGATTTTCGAACTGTGCTCAGTGGAACTTCAGAACTATAGAGAGATTCTCTGAAATCTGAGAAATGTTTGAAAAAATACTTTAAAACTCTACGAACACACACCGGGGCACTTGACAGGTTTAGTTTCGTGGCTAGCACGGTCTCTCTGTGCTTGGGATTATACGTTTCTATCTTTCCTTCCCTTCTGTGCACACCCACACTGGGTGGCATTGGAGACCACCAGCATATTGCCTTGTGCTGATGGATTAATTTAGTTTTGTTCTATTCGGTAGCTCTTCTGCCCTGTCTGCCTTATTAAAGAATACAGGGCAAGTGTTAAAAAACAGGTGCTGTTTGTAATCACTCATCAGGTTGCATCAGGACTTTTCCTGATAATGTGCAACCAGGGGGAGAAATCAGCAGACAGAGCTCATGCTGCAATTAGCATCCCCAAACCCTAGTGTCAATTTTCAGGTTTGTCAAATAGCTTTATTGTTCCCAACGATAGACTGTGTAGTAAGAATATAGTATAAATTGAGCTTATAAAATAAACGCAACTTTTATCTATGCATAGGATTCATTTGGAAGACATAGTTCTGCTGTTGAAAATACTTGGGAGCCACTGAGACAGGGAAAAGAACACAGATTTTATAGGCAGACGGTTCTAGATTTGAGCCCAACTTCCGTAGCTTACTAACTAGATGGCCAAGGGCAAAGTACTTTGCTTCCCATAGTAATGCCATCTGTAAATTGGGCTTGCTCACCACCAGGCAGGATATTTTTGAAGATTACAGAGAAATGCGCAAATGGACCTAACCCGTGACCTGACACATAACGAAAAGTTCAGCATGTGATAACTATTACCAAGGTTTTCGTGCTGGGCCATATTTCATGCCTGGCCATTAAGAGCTACCTTTTACACTATGGAAAGACGTTCTCTCGGTTTATTTGCATGTATTTGCATATTGACTTATATGTGAACATAGCATATGCATATCCTGGTAAATACATTTTCGTATAATTTAGAGACGGTTTGGCAGACTGGAGTGGCGCGTTCTCTCTGATGCATCTTTGCAGCATTAAGTTAATTTCCTTTTCTTTCATTTTGAAAGTCTGTGGAGCCTTAACCGAAGAATTTATTGTACTTTAGTTTTTCTAGTAGAAAAAAAAAATCAACAGCCGATGGGAACTGCTTTTATGCATTGGGGCTCCAAAGTGCTGCTTTATTTTTGTGTACAGGCTCTTTGTGGGTGGACCTGCAGAAATCCCTGCTCTTGGAAATGTTTCTGAGCCCTCTGGGAAACTGAACAGGGAAAAAAAGAGCTAATTAAAAAAGCTGCCATCCGCCTCCTCTAATTAACTTGCTCTCTGCTCCTGGGAGAGGGTACGGAAATGTGAAAATAACACAGGCATCACCGGAAGTGAATGCCATTCTTGTGGTGCTACCGGTCGGTCGCCCCCGTGGTGTTGTGATGCAGAAATGGTCATGGTAAACAGGCAGGGAATCACAAAGGGGCTCCATGTGCCCTCTGCCTCCCTCACTGGGCAGTGGTGAATGGGGGTTCTTCTGAGCAGGTGTTCCGCCATCCGGGCAGCTGCAGCAGGAGAGACCTCATTGGAATTCAGCAGCTTGAGCCCCAAGAGTATCCGGCCCTCCCTGTTGCTTGCCTGTGCTGTTAGGGAAGAGCAGGGGCCCTCTGCGCTCTAAAGCCGCACATCGCCGGGGCCCACGGTTGCAGGAAGCCAGGGGAAGAGCTCTCAGCCTCTCGCCCCCTGTCTCTGCTGCACTTTGGAGAAGCTCGCAGCATCCGTGACTGGCGGTGCTGCTAACTTCTTCCTGACATCTTGGGCAGATTAAGATCCCAGAGATAACGGCAAGGGAATCAGGGGTGGGCATTTAGGGGACGGAGGCCGTCCTTCAGCAGAGATGGCTTTGGCCTCCTGGCGGATGTGGCCCCTGGTGGAATGGGCCCAGTGGATGTGGACAGCAGTGACTAGCCGTGGAGACTCCAGTCTGATGGCCCTCCAAGGAAGTTCTGGAAAGAGGCAAGTTGGCTTGTGTGTCTTGTCAGTGTTGCCCCTGCCACATTCCGTGCTGGGGGGCAGGGTGACTTCCGGGACCCCCAGGGTGATCCAGACTCTTATTCCTCTTTGATATTCCATTGTGTAACTTCCTTGTGTTTTTCATGCCCGTCAGCAGACTCTGCAAAGCTCAGGTACCTCGATCTGTCGTTGTCCAAGCGTGTATCTTCACTTCCCTACACAAAAGCGAAGGCCTTTAAATATTAATGTGTGTTTGTAAAAGGTCCGCATGGCCCCCATCCTGTTTGTGTGGAGTAAGTCTTTACTCAGGAAATTTGATAGTGTGCAGGCTTCAGCTCGTTGGATCTCATCAAAAGCAGATCCGATGTTTCTGTTCCTCTCTTTGGGTCCCCTGAGGGCTTTGTGGCTTTGCTGGAGGAGCCAGGGTTCTTGGGGATGGGGGAGGGGGGTCTTTGGCACTGACAAAATGAGCCACTAACGAGTTGTAAAAACATCAATGTAGATTTTTCTGAAGGAGAACTCACCAAATGGCTCTTTTTCCCTGTGCCGGCAGACGGTGGAGGGATTGGCTTGGTTCCTGGCTCTCTCTGCCCGCTGGCAAGACAGTCGTTGAAAGAGGCTGCCCTCTGCCGAGGTCACTAGTCCTCTGACCCTTGCAGAGCTCAGCAGTGTGAGCACCTTGCTCCGATGCTCACCTGGTCCGTCACCCTCTGATTCCACGTCTTCACCCAGATTGGCCCGCTGGGCCACTGTGTCAGCCCGGAACTTAAGTAGCTGCCCTCTTGATAATTACCTTTCTTGTTGCAAATGAGTAAGCGGCCTTTTGGTGTATTTAAAAGATCTTGAGATGGGCATCAGCCCAGGTGATGCTCTGCTTCTTGGGCGCTGGCATCCTCAGAGCAAGCTTGGGCCCGGACCGTGGACTGCTGGGCATCTTGAGCAAGGGCCTCAGGGCACGTGCCTGGCTCCACCATCTGGGGAGGCCTCATTCTTTCTGGCTTAAAATGGAGCCCCTGGGAGAAGGGGCGTGATGAAGAAGGGCCATCTACTCTGGGTTTTCTGGAGCCCAGGACAAGGCTTTAGTTTGTTGAGCAGCTCCCCACCCTTCCCCCCCCCTCCTCCCATTACTGGGAGGGGCATCCTCTGGGTGGAATTTTGGGCCAGTTCTCTGGGTGAGACCATCCTGCTGAGCAGTGAGGGTCATTATCATATCATTGGGGTCAGCAGGCTGTGTGTTTTCTGTCTCTGGCTGGCACATCCTCCATGAGCTAGCTAGCTTCTTTCCTTCT